>NW_003852413.1:22279064-22285321 GCF_000181295.1 Otolemur garnettii
CAGAGTGCTATGGTATTATAGATCACAACAACCTTAAACTCTTGTGATCTTCTTGCCTCAGCCTCCCAAGTGGCTGGAACTGTAGGTGCCTACCACAACACTTGGCTATTTTTTAGAGACAGGGTCTTATTCTTGCTCAGGCTGGTTTTGAACTCCTGAATTCAGGCAAACCATCCATCTGCCTCAGATTCCCAAAGTGCTGGGATTACAGGCGTGAGCCACTGTGCTACACCCTAAAGCACTTTTTATAAAAGTATTAGCATACAAAACTTTGGAATATGAATAAATATTTTTTGTTAAGTTTTATTTTTAATTTAGTTTAATTTTATTTTTTTGAGACAGAGTCTCACTTTGTCATCCTTAGTAGAGTGCCATAGTGTCATAGCTCACAGCAACCTCAAACTCTTGGGCTCAACTGAGAGTATCTCAACTGAGATAGTCTTGTCTCAGTTTTTCGTCTTTAGTAGCGATGTCAGGCTGGTCTCGAATTCCTGAGCTCAGGCCATCCACCCACCTCAGCCTCCCAGAGTGCTAAGATTACAGATGTGAGCCACCATGCCGGCTGACAAATACTTCTTTTGAAGAAAATAAAGACTTCATGGCTCAGCTCCAGTGGCTCAAGCGGCTAGGATGCCAGCCACATACACCTAAGGTGGCGGGTTCGAATCCAGCCTGGACCGCCAAACAACAATAATGGCTGCAACCAAAAAAAAATAGCCGGGCGTTGTGGCAGGCGCCGGTGGTCCCAGGTACTTGGGAGGCGGAGGAAGGAGACTCGCTTGAACCCAGGAGTGGGAGGTTGCTGTGAGCAGTGAAGCCATGGCACTCTACCCAGGGTGACAGCTTGAGGCTCTGTCTCACAAAAAAAAAAAAAAGAAAGAAAATAAAGACTTCGAGTCCAGTTCCCCAAAAACCTGGCTGGTGCTGTTTCAGTATATCCTTATCCACACTTATTCCTAGATTTGAACAAATAGAATAAAACTGTATGTAACTATTGTGTAATCTGCTTTCTTCAGTTACTCTTTTCACATCAATAGATAGGTACTAGCAACATCATTTTTTGCTTTTTCAAGTCTCATGATGACCTTCTTGAACAGATATTTGCATATGTACTTAATTATTCCCCTTGTGTAAATTTCTGTAAGTGGAACTGAATGTGCAGGTGTGAAAGGCTCTGATCATCCAGCCCAGGTGTCCTCAAACTACGGCCAGTGGGCCACATGCGGCCCACCTAGGACATTTATCCGGCCCGCCGGGTGTTTTTGCTGCCGCTGCCTGTCCTGCTTAGTAGCCAACTCGTCCCAGGGCCCGCAGTCCAGCTCTCCAACGGTCTGAGGGACAGTGAACTGGCCCCCTGTTTAAAAAGTTTGAGGACCCCTGATCCAGCCCCAGTAAAGTTGTGCTGATACAAACTCCCATTGGTAGTTTGTGTCTGATTCTCTGTCCCCTTGGCAACACCAAATGTTTGCCAAGTTAATAGGCATTTCATTCATTTTTTATATTTTTGATTATTAACCAAGATGAGCTTTATTTTTAGTTTTTTTTGTTTTTTTTTTTTCAAGATAAAGTCTCAGTTGGTACCTGTGGCCTAGTGGGTAGGTCGCAGGCTCCATATACCAAGGGATGCAAGTTCAAACCCAGCCCCAGCCAAATTGCAACAAAAAAATAACCAGGCATTGTGGCGGGTGCTTGTAGTCCCAGCTACTTGGAAGGCTGAGGCAAGAGATTTGCTAAGCCCAGGAGTTGAAGGTTGCTGTGAGCTGTGCTGCCACAGCACTACCGAGGGCGATAAAGTGAGACTCTATCTCTACCAAAAAAAAAATGAAGAGACAGAGTTTCACTTTGTCGCCCTGGGTAGAGTGCTAGGGCATCACAGCTTATAGCAACCACAAATTCTTGGGTTGAAGCAACTCACTTGCCTCAGCCTCCCGAGTAGCTGGGATGATAGGGACCTGCCACAACGCCCAGCTATTTTTAGAGACAAGGTCTTATTCTGGCTCAGGCTGGTTTGAATCCGTGAGCTCAGGCAATCTACCTGCCTCGGTCTTCCAGAATGTTAGTGTTATTTATTTGTTTTTTGAGACAGAGTCTCACTCTGTGTCCTCAAACTCCTGGGCTCAAGCAGCAATCCTCTTGCCTTAGCCTCTTGAGTAGCTGGGAGTTCAGGTACCTGCCACAATGCCTGGCTAGTTTTTCTTTTAGTAGAGACGGGGTCTTGCTGTTGCTCAGGCTGGTCTCAAACTCCTGAGCTCAAGTGATCCACCTGCCTCGGCCTCCCACAGTGAGTGCTAGGATTATAGGTGTAAGCCACCTGTTTCCATGTTTCATTAAAACCCAGCCGTGCTCTTATTTACATACTGTCTGTAGCTGCTTTCACACTTTAAAACCTGCCACAGAGGCCTGGTACAGTGCTTTATACCTGTAATCCTAGCACTGTGGGAGGCCAAGGCAGGAGGATCCTTTGAGACCAGGAATTAAATAACAGCCTGGGCAATGTAGCAAGACCCTATCGCTACAAAAAAAAAAAAAAGAAGAAGAAGAAGAAAAGTGTGCTGGGTGTGGTGGTGTGCACCTGTAGTCCCAATTGCTCAGGTGGCTAAGGCAAGAGGATCCCTTCAGCCCAGGAGTGTAAGGCTGCAGTGAGCTGTAATTGAACCACTGAACTCTGTCTTGGGCAACAGAGTGAGACTCTATCTTTAAAAAAAAAAAAAAAAGTCTGTCGAGAGGCTGAGGCAAGAGAATCACTTAAGCCCAAGAGTTTGAGGTTGCTGTGAGACTCTGTCTCAAAAAAAAAAAAGTCTGTAATCCTACCACTGTAGGAGGTCAAGGTAGGTAGATCACTTGAGCTTAGGAGTTCGAGACCAAGCTGAACAAAGCAAGACCTGGTCTCTACTAAAAATAGAAAAGTTAGCTGGGCATCATGGTGGATGCCTATAGTCCCAGCTACTCAGGAGGCTGAAGCAAGAGGATTGCTTGAGCCCAAGAAGTTAGTGTGAGCTGTGACGATGCCATGGTACTCCACCCAGGGCAACAGAGTGAGACTCTCAAAAAAAATAAAATCTTGCCGGAGATTTCATGATGCACAAAGTCTAAAATAGTATCTTGACCCTTTTTAGATGTTTGCTGGCCCTGATACAGCCCACTCTCTGGGCTGACTGTGGAAGCAGCTTGTTTCTCCCACCCATTAGTCCTGTAGAGTGGGGATGTAGTCAAGACTTGGAAGGTACTGTGGAGAAAAGCCACAGAGGCACAAACAGGTAGTGAACAGGTGGATCCAAGTTTGGGAGGGAGAGAGAATGTAGGTGCTGTGACTTTTGGAGGGTTTCAGAAACATTTACTCCTGCTTGTACACTGAATCACTGTGCTGTTAAGCCAGTGGAGATCAGTTTCAGGAGTTTACGCCTCTCTGGGAGAGCTTCAGAGTGATCAAGGTAAGAGCAGGGGTCTATGGGAAGAAGGACATGCGTATTGCTAACATAACTTTGTTCTTGGACCCTAAAAAGTGCATGGGAGGTAAGCCCTTGAACAGTGCTGTTTCATTGTCCTGAGACAGTGACAGGAAGGAACTGTTCTCATCCTCCAGATCCGGACCATTGCCATCATAGCTGAAGGCATCCCAGAGGCCCTTACAAGGAAGCTGATCAAGAAGGCAGACCAGAAGGGGGTGACCATCATTGGACCAGCCACTGTGAGCATCCCCTCCCCGCAAAAGCCTTTAGAGTTCAAGGCTATCTTAAGAAGTTTAGGGCCCTTAGGATGTCACTTGCTGACTCTTCTGTCTCCCTCTAAGGATGAAAGACTCAGGAAGTATCTGTTGAAAGTCAGTCTGTCACTTTCCAATTAATTTTTTAACAGTTTCTTTCCTCGGTCAGTATCATCTTCATAGTTTCAAGGGGCTAATGAGAAGTTGTTTTAGTTTCTGGTTTTTCTTTTTGCAGTTTTTGGCCGGGGGCTGGGTTTGAACCCACCACCTCTGGCATATGGGGCTGGTGCCCTACTCCTTTGAGCCATAGGTGCCGCCCCTAGTTTCTGTGTTTTTTAAAGAGTTTGTCTATCTTCATATAACCATAGCACTATCTTTGATGATCCCTTTAACTATAATCCAAAGAGTAAGCAGACCGGAGGCCTTATTTTTTTGAACCCATCACGTCTGGCATATGGAGCTGGTGCCCTACTCCTTTGTGTCACAGGCGCCACCCTGGAGGCCTTATTTTTAACCAAAAGGAATTAATCTAAGACTCATAAGCTCTGAATGTTTTTGTTGTTTGTTTTTTCTTAGCTATTACATTAAGAAGTTGAAGCTAGGGTCTTTGAACGAAGCGAGGGAGGGACTTTTTATCTCAGAGGGAAGCATTGATTTTGAGCAGAGAAGCTTAGGTCTATTATCTTTGCTGGATGCGGTAGCAGCCTTTCTGGGGCAAGGAAAGTGACTTGACTTTAAGTATATTTCTCTGGGTAAGTAAAGAGCCATGATTTGTAAATAAGGCTCTCTTTTTTTCTGTGGAATATCTTAGAGAGAGGAGGGATTCTTTCTATGCAGGAAACCCCAAGGGCAGGTTCTTTCACCCCTTCTTTGTGATTCCTCTAAGCCCTGTGATGAATCAGGAGGTTTCTTTCCCCCCCCGACTATTGTTTCTGCCCCCGCAGGTTGGAGGCATCAAGCCTGGGTGCTTTAAGATTGGGAACACTGGTGGGATGCTGGACAACATCCTGGCCTCTAAGCTGTACCGCCCAGGCAGTGTGGCCTACGTCTCCCGTTCTGGAGGCATGTCCAATGAGCTCAACAATATCATCTCTCGGACCACAGATGGCGTCTACGAGGGCGTGGCCATTGGCGGGGACAGGTAATCAGCTGGGGGGCAAGAAGAGGTCGCCCATGTTGAGAGACTAGATTAGGTCCTGTGGGCTGCTTGCTGTCACATCGGAATATTGCTAAAGTCCATAAAATGGGGCATTTCGATAAGATTGATAGAGCATGACATCAGAAAATAGGGAAATGTGGCGTTTTGAGTTGGTTTCTATTTTTGCGTGTTTGTTTTATCATCCTGATTTAAGGGCATATGTGTTTTTAAAACATGTTTGAGGCCCATTGTGGTGCCTCATGCCTATAATCCCACAACTTTGAAAGCCCGAGGTAGGAGGATTGCTTGAGGCCAGAATTCAAGACTAGCCTGAGCAACATAATAGGACCTCACCTCTACAAAAACTGGAAAAGTTACCTAGGCATGGTGGCAGGCACCTGTAGTCCTAGCCACTTGGGAGGCTGAGGCAAGAGGATCACTTTAGCCAAGGAGTTTGAGGTTACTGTGAACTATAATGATGCCACTGTACTCTAGCCTGGGTGACAGAGTGAGACCACATCTCTAAATAAATAAACCAAGACCCCATCTCTAAATAAGTAAATAAATAAACAAACAAGCAAGACCCTATCGCTGTTTAAATAAATAAAAGAGTGTTTGAGTTTGGGGGGTAACTTTGTTCTTGGTTGGCCAGAGGGAAGCAACAGAATACAGTTGCTGGGAGGGCCAGGTGTACAATTAACCAAAGATGTTCAAATTCCAATTTCTCTTTTTTTTGAGGCGGTAACTATGATCAGTAGTTCATCAGTAGAGTAAAAATCTGGCACATAGTTAGTCCATAATAAGTGTTATTCATTCCTATTTAGTATTATGACTGCCATTATTGCTAGGGTAGAAACCAAAAGCTGTTGAGTGAGTCACCTTATCTGTCTCCCAGGCTTTACTAAGTCATGTTAGATGGGAGACCTTCGAGGGTATGGCCTGGGGAACTCAGGTCCTTGGGTGCTCCCTGAGCAAAGAAAGATTCCAGGTCAGGTAAGTCTAGGAAATGCCGCCTGTTAGACTACATGTCTTCTGACACATGAAGATCCACAGAGAAACCTGCTTGGCCTTAAGCAATCCTTTTGCAAGTTCATATGGCAGTAGGAAAAACGTATAGGACTTCTTACAACAACCTGCCATCCTAGGACATAGCGTGGCATGCTGTATTAATTATTTTTCTGTAAAAATATCACCCCAAAACAAAGCAGCTTCAGACTGTGAAAAATATTGATCTTCTAGGTTCCTGTGGGTCAGGATTCAGGAGATGCATGATTGGACAGTTCTGGTTTGTGGGGGTGAGAGTGTCTCTCGAGCTTCTAATTAGATGCCGGCACGGCTATGGCTAGTTGATGACTTGCCTGACACTTGAGGTGGCTGTTCACATGGCCAGCAAGTTGGCCGTTCTCTGTGGGCTAC
>NW_003852413.1:22286685-22288051 GCF_000181295.1 Otolemur garnettii
CTATGAATGTAAAACTAACACATAATGTAAAAGTAACATGATTTCAGTTTTTAAAAATTCATGCATTTTCATTATAAAATGTAAAAGTGACAATCCTTGGTAAGACCACCTCTTAGACCTAGAGGTTGTCATTGTTAGCACTGCTGTGTGTGTTCCTGGAAGAAAGAGTTCTTACCTCTCAGTGGCCTAAGACGTTAGCACCAGGAAGGGAGAAGCTCTGCTCTGGCTGGCCATGATCTCTACCTAGTGGGCTATGGAAAGCTGGAGTAAAAATATATTTTGTTTTGTTTTGTTTTTTTGAGACAGTCTCACTTTGTCGCCCTTGGTAGAGTGCCATAGGTATCATAGTTCACAGCCACCTCAAACTCTTGAGCTCAAGCGATTCTCTTGCCTCAGCCTCCCAAATAGCTGGGACTACAGGTGCCCACCACAAAGCCTGGCTATTTTTAGATGAAGGGTCTCACTCTGGCTCAGGCTGGTTTCCAACCTGTGAGCTCAGGCAATCCATCTGCCTCAGCCTCCCAGAGTGCTAGGATTACAGGTGTGAGCCACCCACCTGGCTTAAAAATACATTTTTATAAATTTGGGAGAGTCCCATAACGTCATCCCTTGCTCATACCTCTGAGCAGTTCAGATTCTAAATTACTTTATACTGTAGATTAGGATAAGGGATACCTAGCATGTCCCTTTAGAATTCCTTCTTGCTTCTAGTATGAATTGTCCAGAAAGCAAGTTTTGGTCTGAAGCTAACATTGTTTTCTGTTTGTCCAGAGCTCCTGCCCCCTCCCTTTCTTTCAGGCTGTATCTCTGTATGGGCTGCACTAACTTGAGGGCTTTCTCTTATTCCCCATTCCTTGGCAGATAGGAGGCACTGAGGAATACAAGATTTGCCGGGGCATCAAGGAGGGCCGAATCACCAAGCCTGTCGTCTGCTGGTGCATTGGGACCTGTGCCACCATGTTCTCCTCTGAGGTATGGCTGGGACAGGTCACTTTGGGGCAGGGAATGGTGGTGGCAAGAGGGGGCATTTGAGGTGAACTATGTGGTCATCTTACTAAGCAGCTGATTTCTTCAGTGAGCATCTATCACTTGATTGGTTACTACACAGGCCAGCCAGGGCCCTGCTCTTTCGGTGCTTATATGCAGTTGGAGGAGACCAAGTCTTCAGCATGAAGGCTGGAACAAGACTCTTGAGTTGCTGCTTAGAACAGGGAGCTTGCTATCTGAAGAAGTTGAGAGGCTTCCCTAAGAGAAGCCAGTGTTGGAACTGCAGCTCAGGGGATGAGAAGGGACTTTTATGAAGTAAGAAGGACACAGCCTGGGCTCAGAGCTGGGTGAGGCTGGTAAGAAGTTCTATATGGGGAGA
>NW_003852413.1:22290218-22290597 GCF_000181295.1 Otolemur garnettii
TTCTTCTTCTGGCTGCTTATTCCGTGAAGCTGTTTCTGATTCTCTTTTTTCTTGATGGCTCTTCCCTACCCCCACCCTCCCAATAGCCAAAAATAATCCCTCCTCCTCCTGCGGCTCTTCCATTGTTTCTCCTTAACTGCTTTGCATTGCCAGCCCCTGCACCTCCCCAGCCCTCCCCCACCCCACCCCCACCCCCACCTGAGAGCACCTCCTAGAGGACAGGGGCCTGGGGCTTTGCTGCATCTGGCTGGGCACTTATTATTGCCCCTTGGGTAGGGCAGCTTCTTAGTGTTTTGGTTTTAATTTATTTCCCTTATGGACATTTTGGGTTTTATATTGAGAAACCCCAAGTTTAAAGCAACTTGTTTAACTTCCTGAA
>NW_003852413.1:22291082-22295731 GCF_000181295.1 Otolemur garnettii
TTTGAACCCGCCACCCTCAGTATATGGGGTCAGCATCCTACTCACTGAGCGAAACCATTGTAGCTACTGAGTGGCTGAATGAGTCAAGCCCTTAGAAAAGGGCCTGGAGGTAGTGTTATTTAGACAGATTAGATAGTGCTAGTGCTATGGTTACCCACCACAACCCATCCTCAGCCAGTGCTAGGTACCAGATTTCTCCTTGGGTTAATTTAATTTCCCCATTGCATGATTAAAGACACAGTCACCACTAAGCGCTTCTGATTGGCTTTTTCTTCCTCCTGCTCACATCTATATTCCATTGCATTATTATAATTAGAACAGGATCCCATTTTTTTGCCTGAGTTAGAGAGTAGTGGTGTCATCACAGCTCATAGCATCCACAAACTCCTGAGTTCAAGTGATCTTCTTGCCTGAGCCTACTGAGTAGCTAGGACTATAGGCGTGTGCCGTGATGTCTGGCTAATTTTTCTGTTTTTGGCAGAGACGAGGTCTCGCTCTTGCTCAGGTTGGTCTTGAATTCCTAAACTAGCATGATCCTCCCACCTCAGCCTCCCAGAGTGCTAGGACTACTGGAGTGAGCCCCTTTGTAGCTAGTGAGTTTGCTTGAGGCTGAAATGTTGTGATTCGTGTAAAGCGTTTAGTGCAGTGCTCGTGTAGATCAGCACTGGTGTTTCACAGGTCCTTTGTCCTTTCTCTTGGAGGTTTAACAGGCAGTTCTTATTTGCCTTCCAGGTCCAGTTTGGCCACGCTGGAGCTTGTGCCAACCAGGCTTCTGAGACTGCAGTAGCCAAGAACCAGGCTTTGAAGGAAGCAGGAGTGTTTGTGCCACGGAGCTTTGATGAACTTGGAGAAATCATTCAGTAAGTGGACTTTGGGAAAGATGCCAGCCTGCCCTCCCTTTCCAAATTTGTTAGCAGTCCAAATTCTGGGGTCAGCCGTCTCCAAAGTAGGGTAGCTGATCTTCCTGTGTCTAGTACAGTTGTGTGGGTGATTTAAAGTCCTCTTCCTCTTGGGCTTTCCTTTCATTTTGTTTGTAGTAGCTCAGATACAGGCCATGCAAGCTGCTGTTAAAATGTGCTGAGTTTCTGGTGGCACCTGTAGCTTAGTGGGTAGGCTGCCAGCCACATACACCCAGGCTGGTGGGTTCAAACCCGGCCCAGGCCAGCTAAAACAACAATGACAACTGCAACAACAATAACAAAAAACAATAGTCGGGCGTTGTGGTGAGTGCCTGTAGTCCCAGCTACTTGGGAGCCTTAGGCAAGAGAATCACTTGAGTCCAAGAGTTTGAGGTTGCTGTGATGCCACAGAACTCTACCAAGGGCAACATACTAAAAAAAAAAATGTGCTGAGTTTCTGAGTCTGCCTTGTTGGTTGGGAGCTAGTAGCCCGAAATGAGAGATGAGCAAGGCCAGGTGCAGGAGCTCATGCTTATAAACCTAGTACTGTGGGAGGCCAAGATGAAAGGATCACTTGAAGTCGTCAGGAGTTCAAAACCAGCCAGAGCAAGAATAAGACCCCATCTTTACTAAAAATACAGAAAATTAATGTGCATGGTGACAGGCACCTATAGTCCCAAATACTTGGGAGGCTAAGGCAGGAGGATTGCTTGAACCCAGGATTTGAGGTTGCTGTTAGGTATGAAGACATCACTACACTATAGTGATATTCTGTGTCAAAAAAAGAGAGAGTGAGAGAGAGAGAGAGGTGAACATGGAAATGTTTAGAGAGTGTCACTTCTGACTAATAAAGTTACTGAATATCCTATTTTCTCCTTTCATTTCTGCCTCTTAAACCTACGTAGCTGCTCCACACCGTCCTTCCTCAGCCTCCAGATTCAGCTTTCTGTAAAGTCCCATTTGGAGACGGATGTAAGAGCTGGTGGGGAGAAAGGAGTCAATGCAGTCTAGGCCAGAACTTGTTTTCATTTATTAATAGTTCTCAGGAATCCAGCTGGTGAGAGTAAGCCACTGACAGGGAAGGGTTCAGAGCTGAAGAAACCTGCAATGTTTGGGTTGGAGGGAGGAGCATTTTGGGGATGGCTCAGAAGAGCCCAGAATTTAAAAAAATCCAAATCCACATGGATTATTTTCCTGCCTCTCCTACAGGTCTGTGTATGAAGATCTCGTGGCCAAAGGAGTCATCGTGCCTGCCCAGGAGGTGCCGCCCCCAACAGTGCCCATGGACTACTCCTGGGCCCGGGTAGGTGCCTTGCATGTTCCTAACAGCGTGGAAAAGAGTGACCCGGTATTGGGTAAGGTAGTGGCTTTGAGTTGATGTGGCTGGAACTGCTGGAAACCACATCCTCCTAACTAGTTGAAGCAACCCTGTAGTCACATCTTTGTGCTCTAACCACATGCCCGAAGGAGGCTTCTCCAGGGGCGTCTGAAGAAACCTTGATGATTAACTCTTAGATTCGTTCCACCCACTACTTTTGTGCTGGAGCTTGTGAGGGGGCTCTTCTGGCCATCAGGAGGGCTAGGGGCAGTATGTATGTCTCACCTGACCTAGAGAAGTGGGGCTGGAGACAATGTCCCCTAAGATTTTTCACATTTGCTAAGGGAGTAAAGTTGAGGCCATTCTGCTTACTTGTCTATGGGGCATAGATGAAGAGCTAATTTTCTTAATGTTTTAATGACGTTAATCCGTCTTAGTGTTTAAAAGATGAATAACATTAGAAAACGGGTAGGAGACTCGGCGCCTGTGGCTCAAGCAGCTGAGGCGCCAGCCGCATACACCAAAGGTGGCGGGTTTGAATCCCCAGCCCGGGCCCGCCAAACAACAATGATGGCTGCAACCAAAAAATGGCCAGGCGTTGTGGCAGGCGCCTGTAGTCCCAGCTACTTGGGAGGCTGAGGCAGGAGACTCGCTTGAGCCCAGGAGTTGGAGGTTGCTTTGAGCGTGATGCCATGGCACTCTGCCAGGGGGAGATAGCCTGAGGCTCCGTCTCAAAAAAAAAAAAAGAAAAGAAAAGAAAAGAAAACGGATAGGAAATGGCATTTTAACTTGAAAAAGTGCTCATTCTTTACAATAAGAAACAAAATAAAAGCTGTGATACCAATTTTGCCCTATCAGGTCAGCGTTTATAAAATGCTTATAAAAATATTTGGTAATACGTGGTGTTTGTACTGGTTTGAGAAAACTAATGCATTTATTCCTTGTTTGGGGAATAAAAATTAGGACAACTTTCTTATTTTTATTTATTTATTGTTTTGAGACAGAGTCTCCTATGTTGCCCTCCATAGAGTGCTGTGGTGTCACAGCTCACAGCAACCTCAAACTCTTGGGCTCAAGCGTTTCTCTTGGCTTAGCCTCCCAAGCAGCTGGGACCACAGGTGCCCACCACAATGCGTGGCTATTTTTTGTTGCAGTTGTCATCTGTGGTTAGCTGGCCTGGGCCAGGTTCGGTATATGTGGCTGGTGCTGTAACCACTGTGCTATGGGCGCTGAGCTGGGACAACCTTTCTCAAAGGAAGTAGCGTAGTACCAGTGAAATTTCAAAATACTTATACATCTAGAAAGTGACTTTAGGGAAGTGCTTTCACTTTCATATAACATTCAGAATGCTTTTTTTAGTTGATAGTTATCAGTGGACTTTGATTGTTTTTTTGGTTTTGGGGGGTTTTTTTGAGACCAAGTCCCACCCTGTGCCCTGAGCAGAGTGCAGTGGCATCAGAGCTCACTGGAATCTCAGACTCGGGTCATGGGCGTCTCGTTTGCCTCAGCCTCTGGAAGCTGCTGGGATTATAGGTGCTTGCCATGGTGCCCTGCTGGGTTTTTCATTTTTTTATCATTCAGGGTCTCACTCTCGCTCAGGCAAGTCCTGAACTTGGACTATGATTTTCATCACACAATGGGATGCCACATAGCAGTTAAAAGGAATTGAGTAAAAGTACATCATGGAACAGTGTATCTATTATGATTATGAAAATGTATGCACGCAAAACAACATTGTATATTCTCCATGTGTCTGTGTGTGTAAATAAAAGCTGTCTACTCAGCTAATACTGGGATTAACTGAGACCAAGATTGGAGTGGATGTCAGAGGGGATATAACTATATCTGTTCTACTTTAAATTTTTTTTGAGACAAAGTCTCACTCTGTCACCCATGATAGAGTGCTATGGCATCATCATACCTTACAGCAACCTCAAAGTCTTGGGCTCAAGCCATCCTCCTGCCTCAGCCTCCTAAGGAGCTGAAACTACAGGCACCTGCCACAATGCCTGGCTAGTTGTTCTATTTTTAGTAGAGACGGGATCTCGCTCTTGCTGAAGCTGGTCTCGAACTCCTGAGCTCAAGCAATCCACCCGCCTCACCCTCCCAGAGTGCTAGAATTATAGGTACAAGCTGAGCCTGGCTATACTTTAACATTTTTTAAAAAGAAGAATTTATAGCCGGGCATTGTGGTGGGCACCTGTAATCCCAGCTACTTGGGAGGTTGAGACAAAAGAATCGCTGAAGCCCAACAGTTTAAGGTTGCTGTGAGCTGTGATGGCATAGCACTCTACTGAGGGTGACATAGTAAGACTCTGTCTCAAGAAAAAAAGAAGAATTTATTCACGTTTCTTTTATAATATAATATGTAATGTAACAAGCATTTTGAAAAATGTCATAGGCTCAGCGCCTATAGCTCAACTGGCTAAGGC
>NW_003852413.1:22297134-22305539 GCF_000181295.1 Otolemur garnettii
AAAAAAAAAAAAAAAAAATTCCACTGACAAAGGAAGAGGGGTGGGCAGGTTCACCTGGGGTGGGGATATGTCTAAGGTCAGTCTTGTGGGCCACAAGTCAATTGAAAGACCAGAGAAAAGAGACACAAGTTGTTTCAAGGGTAGAAAGGCCAATCTAAACCAAGAGAAGCAGAAAGCGGTGACCTCATCAGAGGTCTTAGGACAGTCCCTTTCCCTTGGAAACAGGACAGAGTAAATGCAGACCTCATGACAGAAAGGTAGGACTTAAAGAAAAGATCTTCCTGGAAAGATCTAGTAGCCTAAGGAGTGTGGGCTTGGTACCAGTGCTGAACAGACACGAAGTGCCTTATATTGTGTTCTCTTTGCAAATTTCCATCTCTTATTAGCCTGACTGTTAGAAAAAATTGGTTTTCTCTGCAAGTCCCAATTTACCCCTCCCCTGGGGCTGACAGCTGGGCAAGGGAGCCAGTGAGTATGTGATTCACAGAGCTGTGGCTTGAGGTGACACTGAGCAGAAAGCTGGATCAGAGTCTTGGTTGTGTCTCACCTTGAGAGAGACTGGTCTTGGTTGTACTTTGGGCCCTTGGGAAAATTTCATAGCTTGTAACACCTGAGCAGGTCTCTCTGCTCTTGTTTCCTGTGGCTTCAGACTTTGTTCTTTTCTTTTTTTTTTTTTAGACAGAGTCTCACTTTTGTCACCCTCGTAGAGGGCCATGGCATCGTAGGTCACAGCAACCTCAAACTCTTGCACTCAAGCAATTCTCTAGTCTCTGCCTCCCAAATAGCTAGGACTACACATACCTGCCACAACGCCCAGCTACTTTTAGAGACAGGGTCTCAGTCTTGCTCAGACTGGTCTTGAACTCTGTGAGCTTAGGCAATCTACCCGCCTCGGCCTCCCAGAGTGCTAGGATTACAGGGGCTTGTCTTAGACTTGATCACTATTTGGAGGTTGAACGTTGCAGGAGGGAGGCTTAGAGCTCTTACACTGTGAAAGGGCCAGAAGTCTCACCTCTCTGGTATGTGGAGAGTAGCCACAAATATAGGTCAAATCCTGGTGTAGCAATTCAGGCTGAAAACTGCTTCCTAAAGAAAAAAATCTTAAACCCTGATTGTAATTCAATTTTAAAAGCCGCATTTGACCATAGCAAAACCCAGAGCTACTCAAGACTCAGGAGATTTTTGCCTTAGAGTTGTGCAACAGTGTTAGACTTGGATTAGGAGTTAACTACCCTTCCTGAATTGAAGTGACTTGTTCAGGGAGGAGGGTGGAAGTAGGAGTGTGGCCTTGTCTCCTGGCCTTTGTTCCACCTATTCTTGCCCCTCACCCACCTTCCTCTAGGTTACCCAAATACTCTTGCCAGTTCATTGAGATGTGTCTGATGGTGACAGCTGATCATGGACCAGCCGTCTCTGGGGCTCACAACACCATCATCTGTGCCCGAGCTGGGAAGGACCTGGTCTCCAGCCTTACCTCAGGGCTGCTCACCATTGTAAGTTCTGTCATCCTAGGAGGAGAATAGGGGAGACGCTGGCCTTCAGCATCATGCTGCCTTGTCACAGCAGGGTCCTTAGAAGGAAACTCTGAATGTAAACTCTTGTGCTGAGGGCTGTTTGGGATATGCTGGGTTGGTTTGCAAAGTCGAAGGAAACCACAAGGCATCTATGCATGTTTCTCCTCTAGG
The DNA here is from genome assembly GCF_000181295.1 of Otolemur garnettii. Lineage (NCBI taxonomy): Eukaryota > Metazoa > Chordata > Mammalia > Primates > Galagidae > Otolemur > Otolemur garnettii. The sequence goes on from NW_003852413.1 coordinate 22,298,820, forward strand.
GGGATCGGTTTGGAGGTGCCTTGGATGCAGCAGCCAAGATGTTCAGTAAAGCCTTTGACAGTGGCATTATCCCCATGGAGTTTGTGAACAAGATGAAGAAGGAAGGGAAACTCATCATGGGCATTGGTCACCGAGTGAAATCGGTGAGTTGCTGCTCTCCTGGAGGAGGGGATGGACTGACAGGGTGGGTGGTGATGGAAGGGTGTCAGTTTAGCTGGGAGCACCTGAGCCCTTGACTCCCAACATGCAAAACTTTGGATGTGTTGACAGGCCAAATATAAGGCAACAGTTTTACCCATTTTATAAGAACAGATTGCTCTTAACAGTTTTTATCTCATCAGTTGCAGTGTGAAAATATGATGAAATGGAAAGTCGGTAACTATGACTTTCCAAGTGAACCTTATAGGAGAAAGGACTAAGGCTAGGCTTGAGGGAACATAATGGTCTATAGGCTAGGTAATGTTTCTTGCTGCAGTAATAATTCCAAAAATCTCAGTGGCTTACAATAGAAAGGTTTCTTTTTTGAGACAGAGTTTCACTGTGTCAACCTTGGTAGAGTGCCATGGTGTCACAGTTCACAGCAACCTCAAACTCTTGGGCTTAAGTGATTCTTTTGCCTCAGCCTCCCAAGTAGCTGAGACTACAGGCGCCTGCCCCGATGCCTGGCTATTTGTTGTTGTTGTTGTAGTTGTCATTGTTTAGCAGGCCCGGGCCGGGTTCCAACCCACTAGCTCTGGTGTATGTGGATAGCGCCCTAACCACTGAACTACATATGCTGAGCCATAAAGGTTTATTTCGTATTCATACTACATCTGCCTTTGCTGAAGGTTCTTAAAGCTTCTGGTAGGAGTTAAATGATTCACTTGCATTCACATTTCATTGGCCAAACAAGTGAAATGGTTTTTTTGTTTTTGTTTGGTTTTGGGGTTTTTTGAGACAGAGTCTCACTTTTGTCCCCCTAGGTAGAGTGCTATGGCATGATAGCACACAACAATCTCAAACCATTGGGTTCAAGAGATCCCCTTGCCTCAGCCTCCTGAGTAGCTGGGACTACGGGTGCTTGATAAAACACCTGGCTAGTTTTTCTATTTTTAGTAGAGACAGGGTCTCGTTTTTGTTCAGGCTGGTCTTGAACTCCCGAGCTCAGGCAATCCACCGACTTTGGCCTCTCAGAATGATAGGATTACAGGCATAAGCCACTGCACCTCGCCATAGTAAATATTTTAAACAGTTAATAAAGTCTCAAGTGGGACCTTTAGTCCTCCATGTGTCCTGGTCATGTGCTGTGTTTAGAAACCAAAGAGAAAGATGAAGCAGTTGGCTGTTGCTTAGCAGCTCACAGGGATAACTTCTTAGTGGTTCCCTTTGCCCTGGGCTCCTCGCCTGTGTAGCTCCAGAAACCTCATTCACTCGGACACGCCACTGATCTATGTGGGAAGCATGCATGACACCTTCCTATTAAGAGGTCATGTGTGTGATTCAAGACACCCACTTCCAGACACCTAAACACTTGGCCATCTCAGGTTAGACATCCAGGTCACTTGATGAGCAAGGACTAGATTAGAACCAACCAGGGAAGGGAGTTAGCTCTGAGGGACATCCCATCTAGGCCTTGTTGAACTTTGCTCTCGAGGTAACACCTTCCCCATCCACAGTATGGGGCCTCTCTCTAAGACAATGCTGGACCTGTGCTGCCACCCTCAGTCTTTGGGCTAATTCTTTTCTGGACAGCGACCTGCTGTGTCTTTGCTGAGGGAGGTTGCTGTGGCATTGGAGTCTGGCAAAAGCATTGCCTAGATCATCTCACTACCCCACTGACAGATAAGGGTCTCCTAACACATGGTTAATTTCATTCATCGTAGGTCTGGAGTTTTTCCTAAAATTTTGGAGATACTTAACTACCCTACTCCCAATATGTGCTTGCCTAGTGTAGAACTTTGTTATGGCATGACTAGGCTACAGAGCTGGTGGGCAGCATGGCTGGTGGCTAGAATCTAAGACTCTGGGTTGGTGGGTGGGCAAGTCCCAGCTTTGAGGCATAACACTGTGGCACCTGGCCAACCCCCTGAACATCTCCAGGGCTCAGTCAGCTGTAACCTAAAAGAGCTTCCGATGGTTGTTTTGTGTCCCAAATGAGATGTGAGAGGACTTCAGAAACCTTCAGCACCACAGCAGTGTCACAGTTGGTGACACATGGAATCATACAAGTGGATCATGAGGTCCCCAAATCCCCTCTGGGATAAGACACTTACAGTTCTGACCACTTGTGGCACAAATACAAACAACATCCCTTAACAGCAGCACATTGAGTGGGTCCCTCTGTAACTTTGGGTCTATTTCTAGATAAACAACCCAGACATGCGAGTGCAGATCCTCAAAGATTATGTCAAACAGCATTTCCCTGCCACCCCTCTGCTTGATTACGCACTGGAAGTGGAGAAAATTACCACCTCAAAGGTAACAAAGAAAACCTTAATCCTTAATATTTTTAATATTCCTTAATACCTTAATATTTCCTTAATCATATGTTAAATGAACATCATGGCGGAAATGAGAGCCAGGTTACATTTTGATTATGCAGCTAAAATCAAATCTGGTTTTCTGGAAATTTCTAATGCCTAACAAAATTCAGCAGACATGTATTAAATATCAAGTAGGCGTTAGGCCCATTGCTAGCTGCTGGGAGTTGAACTGAGTGAGATACAATCTCAACCAATGGGGGTACTGGTGGGAGGGTTTTTTCATTTGTTTGAGGTGGGGTCTTGGCTATGTTGTATAGGCTGGTCCAAACTCCTGGGCTCAGCTTCCCAAGTAGTTGAGTTGATGGGAATTTTGTTTTTTTATTTTTATTTTTGGAGACAGAGTCTCACTATGTCGCCCTTGGTAGAGTGCTATGGCATCACAGCTCACAGCAGTCTCAAACTCTTGGGCTTAAGCAATTCTCTTGCCTCAGCCTCCCAAGTAGCTGGGACTACAGGTGCCTGCCATAACACCAGGTTATTTTTTGTTGTTGTTGTTGTTGTTGTCATTGATGTTTGGCAGACCAGGGCCAGGTTCAAACCTGCCAGCCCCACTGTATGTGGCTAGTGCCCTAGCTGCTGGGCTACATGTGCTGAGCCTGATAGGAGGTTTTTAAATGGTGGTCACAATGTATAGTAATAGTAGTAGTAGTAACGGTGGAAGATTACAAAGCAAAAAAGAAATAATGATGCTTTGAATTTTTTGCTTTCCCAGAAACCAAATCTCATCCTGAATGTAGATGGTTTCATTGGAGTTGCATTTGTAGACATGCTTAGACACTGTGGGTCCTTCACTCGGTAAGCATTCAGCCATTTTCTTCTTTATAACATATACTGATTTTTTTGTTGTTTCCTTTGAACTATAAAAATAATGCATGCTCATTATAGAGGATTTAGAAAATAAGCAGAGATATAAAGAAGAAAACAAAAATTGCCTGTTACCCTATCACTCAGACCACTCCTCTTTTCTACCTTGAAACCAAAGAGAGTTTCTTTTTCCCGAGCAGAAGTAGTGCCGTCTGAGGAGAACAGTCATGTGAACTGTTTTAAAACTACAAGTTGATTGTGTGTTGCAGGGAGGAAGCTGATGAATATATTGACATTGGAGCCCTCAATGGCATCTTTGTGCTAGGAAGGAGTATGGGCTTCATTGGTAAGTTTGCTTCAACTGCTGTTGTTTTAAGGGTTGGTGTTTTGTTTTTTTATCTAACCCCCACAGTTCAGCTACACTACTTGCCCATGTGGTGAGTTTCTATAAAAGAGATGTTGTATCTTCTTAATCACTGGGGATTTCTTCTTCTTCTTCTTTTTTTTTTTTTTTGAAACAGGGTCTTGTTCTCCCAGGCTAGAATACAGTGGTATCGTACATAGCTCACTAAAAACTCAGCCTCCCAAGTAGTTGGGACTAGAGGCATGCACCAACACACCAGGCTAATTTTTCTGTTTTTGTAGAGATGGAGTCTTGCACTTTCTACTGTGCCCAGCCCTTGATCATTGTTCTTAATTCTTCCTTTCTTGCTGTAACTTCCCCCTTACCTTTATCTTTGTCATTTCTTCTTAGAAATGATTGTTAGTCCAGGAAAAAAGAATTAAATCCAATGGTTCCCTTTTACCAAGTGTGCAGTATCTCCTAGGGAATGAATCTAGATTTATTTTCCCACTTCTTTATATGAATCCTTTTTGTATTAGAAAGAGTTCCCTTTCTTATCCTTTCCTCCCTCATCAGGCTTAAAAAACTCTAACAAAAAGATACATTTGTTTCTTTTTAGGACACTATCTTGATCAGAAGAGGCTGAAGCAGGGACTGTATCGTCATCCGTGGGATGATATTTCCTATGTTCTTCCAGAACACATGAGCATGTAACTGAGCCAGGAACCCTGCTGGAGTAAACTGAAAACAAGAACTCCTTTTTCTCCCCACCCCACCCCCTGGAAAAAGTGTGCAGACAGCTGGCAGTGAAGCCTGCTATAGGACGGGCCTGGAATGTAGACAGCCCCTGGTGTACAGGCACCCAGGCCAACACCCAGAGGCTAACACTTGTTTGGTCTACACAGAGAAGCTTAATATTTTTTTTATAAGCATAGAAATAAAAACCAATACTTGTGACATTTGCTCTGCTACCTGCTATATATTTATTATATGGAAGCATCTAAGCACTGTCAGGATAATGTTCTTCCTCATTGTAGGGTGTGATGATGTTGCTTTCTTTTTTCATTAGTTAATTTTTTTTTTCCCTTGGAGGAAGGGAATGAAATTTTTAAGACCTCAAGATACTATACATTTAAAGCACCCCTCATGTCTTGTTTCTCCACTTCTCTTTCTTTCTTCTTATACAACATGAAGAACATTGTATTAATCTGATTTTTAAGGATCTCTTTTGTATGTTATGTGTTAAGGGTTTGGCATCCCACTGAGACGTTACATGTCGCAGATCAAAGTCTGCTTATGTCTGGGGGATGTGACCATTATATCCTTAAACCATTGTCACAAAATACGTGGAGTAGTAATTTAAAATGTAAAGTTGGAACATACATATGTTTAAAATGGAAACACAAAGAAAAAAGCTGTGAAATGTCTTGTGTCTTATGTTCTCTGTATTCATGCAGCTGATTTGTCTGTCTGTAACTGAAGTGTGGGTCTAAGGGTTCGTCTCCAGCTACTTTGCATCTGTAATCCACAAAGATTCTGGGCAGCTGCCACCTCAGTCTCTTCTCTGTATTATCATAATTTGGTTTAAATAAACTATATAGTAACAATGAAGGCATACTGCTGTCTCCTGTCATCCATATTTTTTCACCTATATTCTCTTTGAACTGTACTTTTTTTTCTTTTTTTTTTTTGAGACAGAGTCTTACTTGGTCACCCTGGGTAGAGTGCGGTGGCATTATAGCTCACAGCAACCTCAAACTCTTGGGCTCAAGTGATCCTCTTGTCTCAGTCTCCCAAGTAGCTGGGACTACAGGTGTGCTCCACAACGCCTGGCTATTTTTTAGAGGGGGGGGGGTTTCACTCTTGCTCAGGCTGGTCTCGAACTCATGAGCTTAAGCAATGCACCTACCTCAGCCTCCCAGAGTGTTGGATTACAAGCATGAGCCACTGTACCCTGCCCACTTTCTGATAGTTTTAGTACATGTAGTTTTTTTTTTCTTTACAAAAACATGGAACGCTTCACGAATTTACGTGTTATCCTTGTGCAGGGGCCGTGCTAATGTTCTCTGTTTTGTTCCAATTTTAGTATATGTGCTGCCAAAGTGAGCACGTACATGTAGTTTTTAAAATACTCATCTACCTCTTAAAAAAATAATTAATTTTAAAATACTCATCTACCTCTTAAAAAAATAATTAAACGTACATGTAGTTTTTAAAATACTCATCTACCTCTTAAAAAAATAATTAAACGTACATGTAGTTTTTAAAATACTCATCTACCTCTTAAAAAAATAATTAAAACAGTAGCATTTACAGCCAACGTGAATAGAGTTGAAATCCATTCTTCTTAGTAAAGTATCACAAGAATGGAAAAGCAAGTATCCAATGTACTCAGCATTAATATGAAGCTAGTAGATGAACTAATACACATCCACAAAAGAGAAAAACTCAATTCAAGTTGGAGGGGAAGGGAAGAGGGAGCGAAATCTGTGTGCTTCCACCTAATGGGCACAATGTAAGGGTATATGGCACACCTGGTGTGGGACACAACTACAACAGGGTTTTACCTAACAGATACAAACATTGTAATCTAATCCTTTGTACCCGCATATTAGTCTGAAATTTAATAAAAGCAAACTAGGTGGGGCACAGTGGTTTATGCCTGTAATCCCACCACTCTGGGAGGCCAAGCTGGGTGGATTTCTTGAGCTCAAGGGTTCAAGACCAGCCTGAGCAAGATGGAGACCTTGTCTCTAAAACTAGCTGGTTATTGTGGCAGGTGCCTGTACTTGGGAGGCTGAGGCAAAAGAATCACCTGAGCCCAAGAGTTTGAGGTTGCTGTGAGCTCTGATGCAAGAGCACTCAACCCCAGGGTGACCATGAGAATCTCTCAAAAAAACAAAACAAAACACTAGCATTAAAAAAAAATACAAGCCCCAGGACAGCGCCTGTGGCTCAGTCAGTAGGGCGCTGGCCCCATATACCACAGGTGGTGGGTTCAAACCCAGCCCAGGCCAAACTACAACAACAAAAAAAAAATCGCCGGGCGTT
>NW_003852413.1:22306367-22307392 GCF_000181295.1 Otolemur garnettii
TCTTCTTTCCTAAGTCGGTACTTCTGGCTTCTCAGTGAATGGTAAACAAGGCTCTGCCCCAATACTCAGGCCAAAAGCTTGGAAGTCACCCTTTCCTGGTTGCCATGCATGTTCTGCTAATTTACCCATTATATCTCCCTCTGATCTATCCCTATCTGGTCTGCTAACTGGTACCCCTGTTTCCTTTTGTCCCTGTAGGGTTGATTCTCCACACAAGCACCAGTGATATTTTAGAGACAGAGTCTCACTTTATTGGCCTCAGTAGAGTGCTGTACCATAACAGCTCACGGCAACCTCCAGCCCTTGGACTTAGCCAATTTTCTTGCCTCAGTCTCCCGAGTAGCTGGGACTACAGGCACCTGCCACAACGCCCAGCTATTTTTTGTTGCAGTTTGGCTGGGGCTGGGTTTGAGCCCTCCACCCCTCAGTACATGGGGCTGGCGCCCTACTCACTGAGCCACAGGCACTGCTCTCACCAGTGATATTTTTATTTTATTTTATTTTATTTTGAGACAGAGCCTCAAGCTGTCTCCCTGGGTAGAGCACTGTGGCATCATAGCTCACAGCAACCTCCAACTCCTGAGTTCAAGGAAGTCTCCTTCCTCTGCCTCCCAAGTAGCTGGGACCACAGGTGCCCGCCACAACAACTGGCTATTTTTTGGTTGCAGCCATCATTGTTGTTTGGCAGGCCCGGGCTGGATTCGAACCCACTACCTTAGGTGTATGTGGCTGACGCCTTAGCCACTTGAGCCACAGGCACCAAGCCACCAGTGATATTTTAAAAAGCCCATTGGGCTGGCCCAGTCGCTTGCCTAAAATCCAAAAGTGGCTTTAATTATTCATCAGCAGCAGTAACTGTGGTTCAAGTCCTAAACAAAACACCTGACTTGAGCATTATCTACCCCTCACAAGTGTTCTTCCAAGGGAGACAATATCCCCGTTTTTTAGAAGATTAATTAGTTCAGAGATAAGAAGCAATCTGCTCACTCTCATCCTCTTAGCTGGGGCTCTGTCTTTTTTTTTTT
>NW_003852413.1:22308198-22309342 GCF_000181295.1 Otolemur garnettii
CGGCCGCCGCTGGCTCGGCGGGGCTGGCTGCTGAGGTCCGAGGCAGCGGCACGGTGGACTTCGGGCCCGGGCCCGGGATCTCTGCAATGGAGGCGAGCGGGGGCGATCCGGGCCCAGAGGCCGAGGATTTCGAGTGCAGCTCTCACTGCTCGGAACTGTCCTGGCGGCAGAACGAACAGCGGCGCCAGGGCCTCTTCTGCGACATTACCCTGTGCTTCGGCGGTGCCGGAGGCCGCGAGTTCCGGGCCCACCGCTCGGTGCTGGCCGCCGCCACCGAGTACTTCACGCCCCTACTCTCAGGCCAGTTTTCTGAGTCCCGCTCGGGCCGGGTGGAGATGCGCAAGTGGAGCTCGGAGCCGGGGCCCGAACCCGACACGGTGGAAGCCGTTATCGAATACATGTACACTGGGCGCATCCGCGTCAGCACGGGCAGCGTGCACGAGGTGCTGGAGTTGGCCGACAGGTAGGCGAGGGAGGCAGGGCGCGGCGCAGAGAGGGGGAGATGCTGGGGCATGGAGGGACCTGCACGGGGGACCGCAGCCCCGCGGGCCCTGACCAGGTGCATTGGGTTTGTTCGCCCAGATCGCCGGCTGCGGGCTGGCCAGCCCGCTGGGCTCGGAGAACGCAGCCGCAGCTCTGGCGGGGGAGCGCGTGTTCCAGGTAGCAGAGAGACAAAGGCAATGAAAAGGAAAGTATGTGATAAGTGCTGTGCTGACCTTCAAAAGGAATGGGTAGTGATGGAATGCAGGAGAGACCTTACCAAGGAGGTGTCATTTAAACCGACCTCGGTCCAAATGGCGAGAAAGAACTAGCGGTGCAAAGATTGGGGATGAACAGCCCAGGCAGATGATAGCGTACAGGCCCTCAGGCAGGATCCAGTTTGGCTTAGAGAAGCAACTTTAAAAAAAAAAAATCTAGTGAGGCAGGATCTAATGAGTGATTGATCATACAACCGGCGCTGAGGATTCGGCACTGAACAGACAAAAGTAGTCTCTTTTCCTTTTTGCTTTAAATAAGTAAACTGCCGGGCGGTGCCTGTGGCTCACGAGTAGGGCGCCGGCCCCATATACCGAGGTTTGTGGGTTCAAACCCGGTCCCGGCCAAGCTGCAATAAAAAATAGCCAGGCATTGTGGCGGGTGCCTG
>NW_003852413.1:22311423-22313046 GCF_000181295.1 Otolemur garnettii
AAGGTGGGATGGGATGGGTATAGGTCTGAGGGAGGGAGGTTTGGTCAGTGAATATGGATGGAGCTCTGTCATTATCTGTTTGGGTGAATAGAGAGAAAATGGATGGAGAAGGGTCATTACTCTAACTCAAGCTGTTTGTTTCTCTCATGTGATTTTGTTTGTCAGATTTACCCTGCTTTATTGGAAGTTAGAGGTTAGGAGAAGAGAGCATACTTGAGGCAATTTACTTAAAACTCTTAACTTTTCTCCATCTGTCAGCTGCTGAGCAGCTGTCTTGTGTCAGGCTCTGTTCAAAGTGCCCTATAATCATAACATTTAATCTTCCCATCAGCTCTAAGGCACAGTCCCCCTGGCCCCACCCCTAGTATATTCTGTTTGTGATCATGCCTACCTTATAGGGTACTTACAGGGATCAGAAACAATCGAAGGTGCCTAGCACGATGCCCTTCACAACAGAAGCCTAGTACATGATAGATGTTGTTTGCAAATACATACGAACACCTATCTAAAGGAATATATCTCAGAATTACCTGGAGTACATGCTAAAAATAGGAGCTCGAGGCAGTCTGAGAATTAGGTGATCCTGGCACCCAGACATACCTGGGAGTCACTAGAACCCTTACCACTCACACTTTGTTTTTGTTTTATCTCTAAGATAATGTGTTCCCTTAAGAGAGTGAAGAGAGCCTGTCTTGTTCATCTTTATATCATAGTTAAGATAGTTACTAAATATGGTAACCATAACAACAAATGATTAGTAAATTGAGAGAGGCGTGGACTGATGAAGTCATCCTTATATTGTATAAGGTTCTTAGTTCTGATCCTCCCCACAACCCCAGGTCAAAGCATCAAAGAAAGAAGAGATAGGACTTGCTGTCTTTTTACTTTATTTTTGAGACAAAATTTTCCTCTGTCACCCCAGGCTAGAGTGCATTGGCACCAGCCTAGCTCACAGCAACCTCAAACTCCTGGGCTCAAGTGATCCTCCTGCCTCAGCCTCCTGAGTAGCTGGGACTGCAGGTGTGCACCAGCACACTCAGCTAATTTTTTTTCTGTTTTTAGTAGAGACAGATTCTCACTTTTGCTCAGGCTGGCCTTAACTCCTGAGCTTCAGCCTACCAGAGTGCTAGGATTGCAGGTGTGAACTACAGTTTCTTAGTTTCTCAATTTCTCCTCTTCTATACCCAGACAATTTACTCCTTTAAAGCAGTAGGCACCTTGAAGTTAAAAGGTGGCAGATTTATGAATCTGGTTGGAACTATTACGGATTTTTAAAAATTTAACTTTAAATGAATTTAGGTGGGCAGACATCTAGTAAACTACTTTGCAAACCAATCTCTTTTTTAACCTAGACTGTCTTACACATGCTTTTATTGTGTGTTTTTGTTTTGTTTCCTGGTTTATTCAGATGTTTAGATGTTTGAGTTTGTCTTACTATCCCTGCTTTAGTACTCAATCTGGCTGCTCAAGGAGAAAGCTCTGGTGAGGAGGAGATTAAAACCTCTGACAGAAAGCCTGGAATCCTTGCTGTTCCTTCTGATATCTGACTAAAAAGAGCCCTCAAGAAGTCATGGTTCCTGCCTGGCTGTTACTTTGCTGGTGACTGCCAAGAGATTAAGAAAG
>NW_003852413.1:22313461-22314568 GCF_000181295.1 Otolemur garnettii
AAAAAAAAAAAAAAAAGAAGAAAAGAAAAAGAAAGGATGGCAGAGAAAGTTGGATTGGAATTTGCCTTTGCCAAGGACAAATTAAAGTGAAAATTAAGTTTGGGACTATTGCACTTTATTAAAGGATATATTTAGGGAACCTTACATAATTAAAAACTCCAACCAGGTGCAGTATTGCATACCTGTAGTCCCAGCTTCTTGGGAGGCCCAGGTAGAGGAGCTATGTATGTTTTTTTGTTTGTTTGTTTTTTCTTTTGGAGACAGTCTCACTATGTCGCCCTCGAGTGCTGCGTTGTTGGTGTCACAGCTCACAGCAACCTCAGATTCTTGGACCTAAGCAATTCTCTTGCCTCAGCTTCCCAAATAGCTGGGACTGCAGGAGCCTGCCATAGTGCCCGGTTATTTTTTGGTTGTAGTTGTCATTGTTGTTTGGCAGGCCCCGGCTGAGTTCGAACCCGCCAGCTCTGATGTTATGTGGCTGGTGCACTAGCCACTGAGTTACAGGTGCTGAGCCTAAATATGTTTTTAAACATATTTTTTTAGCTCATTGTTTTCTAATTTTAGGGGATTTTCATTTTGTAGATGTTGTATATAAAATGAGATTAATTTTACCATTTCTTTTGTTTCTTTTCTTTTCTTTTCTTTTTGGAGACAGAATCTCACTCTGTCATCCTGGGTAGTGTGCTATGGCATCATTAAACTCTTTGAACTCAAGCAATCCTCTTGCCTCAGCCTCCCAATGGCTGGGATTACAGGAGTCCACCACCATGCCTGGCTAATTTTTTCTATTTTTGGTAGAGATGGAAGTCTCACACTTGCTCAGGCTGGTCTCAAAACTTCTGAGCTCAAACAGTACATCAGCCTTGGTCTCCCAAAGTGCTAGGATTACAGGCATGACTCACCCCACCCATCCCTCACCATTACAATTTAAGATGCCATCAGAATGTAATTAATCTTTTCTCTTTTTCTTGATTTTAGGTTTTTGTTAATTCGTTTAAAAGAATTTTGTGGCGAGTTTCTCAAGAAAAAACTTCATCTCTCCAATTGTGTAGCCATTCATAGCTTAGCTCACATGTACACCCTAAGCCAGCTTGCTCTGAAAGCTGC
>NW_003852413.1:22314603-22318112 GCF_000181295.1 Otolemur garnettii
GAGTTTCTCAAGAAAAAACTTCATCTCTCCAATTGTGTAGCCATTCATAGCTTAGCTCACATGTACACCCTAAGCCAGCTTGCTCTGAAAGCTGCTGATATGATACGGAGAAATTTCCACAAAGTAATTCAGGATGAAGAATTTTATACTTTACCTTTCCATCTCATTCGAGACTGGCTTTCAGACTTGGAAATCACGGTTGATTCTGAAGAGGTTCTCTTTGAAACAGTTTTGAAGTGGGTTCAGAGAAATGCTGAAGAGAGAGAGAGATACTTTGAAGAACTTTTTAAATTGCTCAGGTTGTCCCAGATGAAACCTACCTACCTTACGCGGCATGTCAAACCAGAGAGACTGGTAGCCAATAATGAAGTTTGTGTCAAGTTGGTGGCTGATGCAGTGGAGAGGCATGCCCTGAGAGCTGAGAATATACAATCTGCCACCTTCCAGCACCCTGCTTCTCATGTCTCATTATTACCTCGTTTTGGGCAAAACATGGACGTGATCATGGTTATTGGGGGTGTGTCAGAAGGAGGGGACTATTTAAGTGAATGTGTGGGGTATTTTGTTGATGAAGACAGATGGGTAAACCTGCCCCATATTCATAATCACCTTGATGGACATGCTGTTGCAGTAACAGAATCCTATGTGTATGTTGCTGGATCGATGGAACCAGGGTTTGCTAAAACTGTAGAAAGGTATAACCCAAATTTGAATACGTGGGAACATGTTTGTAGTCTGATGACAAGAAAGCATTCTTTTGGACTGACAGAAGTCAAAGGGAAGCTCTATAGCATTGGAGGACATGGCAACTTTAGTCCTGGCTTTAAAGATGTGACTGTTTATAATCCTGAGCTTGATAAATGGCACAACTTGGAATCAGCACCAAAGATTCTTCGAGATGTCAAAGCACTAGCCATTGAAGACCGCTTTGTGTACATTGCTGCCCGCACTCCTGTGGACCGGGACACTGAAGATGGATTAAAGGCTGTAATTACTTGCTATGATACAGAGACTCGACAGTGGCAAGATGTAGAGTCTTTGCCACTCATTGACAATTACTGCTTTTTCCAAATGTCGGTGGTCAATTCAAACTTTTATCAGACAGCATCATGCTGTCCCAAGAGTTATTCTTTAGAAAATGAAGAGGCAGTAAGAAAAATTGCCAGTCAAGTGTCTGATGAGATCCTTGAAAGCCTGCCTCCAGAAGTCCTTAGCATCGAAGGAGCAGCCATTTGCTATTACAAAGATGACGTCTTCATTATTGGAGGCTGGAAAAACAGTGATGATATTGACAAACAGTACCGGAAAGAAGCCTATCGATACTGTGCTGAGAGAAAGAGGTGGATGCTTCTTCCTCCCATGCCGCAGCCTCGTTGTAGAGCCACTGCTTGTCATGTGAGGATCCCATACCGGTACTTGCATGGCACACAGAGATATCCTATGCCTCAAAACCTAATGTGGCAGAAAGACCGCATCAGACAGATGCAAGAAATACATCGGCACGCCCTAAACATGAGGAGAGTCCCAAGCTCTCAGATCGAATGCTAGGTTCTGTATACATGCAGCTTAAGACTGTTATACCTGTCTCGTGAAGTGGAAGATACATAGACTGTTACTTGAAAAGTATGTTGATAACTTATTTTCTACCTGAACTGATTATTACCTACCCTCAAAAAGGAAGTATAGTTAAAAACTGAAGAATGGGAAACTCAGTTCAATATGTGATAATTTTTGTTAGTTTGCAGTCGTTATCTGTCTTTGGTTTGTGTGTATGTGCTAGCTAAATAAGATCTTATTAAAGACAAGTGGAAAATCAGATGTAGTTACTTGGCTGTTTCTCTGCCAATAAGATATAACTCCTTTGTCTTGGGGACTTAGGTTTTGAACATGCTTTAAGCACCAATTTTATTTGCACATAAACTTTGATATTCTTTTTTGTTTTTTCCAGAATGGTTGGTTTTGGCAAAGTCAGAATTTATGCATCGAGCCCTTATCTGCAGGAGGCATGTGCAATAGTGAGACTAAAATTTGAAGGAAAATGAACAATATTTTCAGCAAGGAGATTTCAGAATGTTCACATTGATATTTTGCCGTATTTATCTGGAGATGATATTTTCATTTCTAGAATAGGTGACTGATGAGAAATTTGTGATTGGCTCACGCATTTTTGCAATATTTTTCATTTCTTTAGCAGCTGTTTATAGAATTTAAGCCATCACTCTGAGATGATGGTAGTTGGCAAAAGTGTCTTTAACTGATTAAATACAGAGGAAGTTACATATATGAAATTTGTTTCTCTAAGAAGAACAGTATTATCAGTGTAGACTGAGAAATCAAAGGCAAACACTTTTTTCAGGAGTTGCAGGCTTATTTGAGGATATGTTAATGAGTGTAAATAATGCCTATGACAATCGACACTCAATGCCTTCAGTTTTAATTTTTGCTCTAATGCATATTGTGTGGTCTTCATCATTCCTTTCTGTAAGAAACATTTTTTTTCCCAAATGGGAAGGAATTAATCTTAGAGAAATGTTGCTAAAGAGAAGCCTTACCATTTCTGGCCCTGATTCTTGTAGTCTATCCAATTTGCCCTAGCATTTTATTGGAACTTTTCCTGAGACTAGAATACCAAATTTGGGTGCATAATTTTGACTTAAAGATTTATCACTACAGGTATATCGTATTGATTTTTAAGCATTCTTCTAATTCTCTTACACATTCCTAAGCTTTATACAAGTTAGAACTCAGGTTTACTCTTTTAACATTAACACAAAGGACTCCTGTTCTAACGGTTTGTAATGTTTGTCCAGTATACCTTTCTTGTTTTCTTAAGGAATGTGTTTACCTTCTTAGACATTCCAGAATACCATTCAAGAGGTCAGATTCCAAGTGCAGTGTTTTTGTTTCTTTTTTTTCCCCTAGTAAATTAAACTTAACCTTCTTGTTAGTTGCATGATCAAACATTACAAGAAAAAACACCAGGCGTGGTTATTCATGCCTGTAATCCTAGCACTTTGGGAGGCCCAGGCAGGATGATCCCTTGAAGTCAGGAGTTCAAGACCAGCCTGAGAAGAGCGAGATACTGTCTCTACAAAAAATAGATGAATTAGCCAGGCATGGTAGAGCATGCCTATAGTCCCAACTACTCGGGAGGCTGAGGGAGGAGGATCGTTTCAGCCCAGGAGTTTTGATGTTGCAGTGCGTATGATGATGCTACTGCCCTCATGATGCCCAGACAACAAACGGGGACCCAATCTCTGGGAAAAAATTAAAAAGCACAATGAAAAGTTTTGGTTTTCGGCTCGGCGCCTGTGGCTCAACCGGCTAAGGCGCCAGCCACGTACACCTGAGGTGGCGGGATCAAATCCCAAGCCCGGACCCGCCAAACAACAATGACGGCTGCAACTAAAAAATAGCCAGGCATTGTGGTGGGCGCCTGTGGTCCCAGCTACTTGGGAGGTGAAGGCAGGAGACTCACTTGAGCCCAGGAGTTGGAGGTTGCTGTGAGC
>NW_003852413.1:22319030-22324194 GCF_000181295.1 Otolemur garnettii
AATAGGACAGACAGCGAATGAAGCTCATTGAAGTTCTCTTTCCTCTCTGAGAGACTATGCTAACAAACTTCCTTTTCTTGGTTATACTGAAATAATTTAGTATCTTGCTAGGATGCCAGTTTTTCTCGAGAAGAATGTGATGTATTTTGGTCTCAGAGTTGTCTTCTGAGGCAATCGTTGCCAAGTTATTTGTGGGGTTGTCTTTTTTCACATGATGTGGCTAGAATTAAAAGATTTAGGTATAATCTGGTTTTAAAAATTTGATTGAAACTATTGTGTTTTAACTCAGCAGGCAGCCTAGGCCATGGCTGAAAAGAAGGGGTAAGTCCTTCATTGCATGATGATGTGTGCAGGTTTTCCTGACTGCCGAATTTCTAGTTTTTATACTTGAATTCACATGTGTGATTTCACATCAATAATGTATGTTTCTGAAATATCTTAACTAACTTGTTTTTAAGGAAAGAAACCAGATTTGCTTAAATCTGTTCAAGGCTGACATTCTGAAATTCTAAACTAGAAATAACTTCCCAGAATTTTTGGAAAGGTTCTAATTATGATGACCAGGCCTAAAATGGTTCCTTGGGAAAGAAATTTCCTTTTTGAGGAACACTTAAAAGATTTGTATTTGGTGATTTAAGCAGTTAAAAACATGGCTTTAAAAAGACAATGTGTATTCAAGCAAACCTTTGTTGCTTTTGCTTTCATTTGGTGGAAGGGGGAGAAAAGAATTGTACCATGAAGTGATAACTATACATAACTTTGAGTGAGGCTACTTAGAATGGGTATCCCTTAATTATATCTCCTCCACTGGGTTTAAAAAAAAAAAAAATCAGTGGTTTATATTGAGAATGTCAGTCATGAGCTTAGTGTTTAAGTAATACATCTCACTTGCAATTGTTTGCATGATTAGTCTTGTGTACCTTGATATTCAACTTTGCTTTTGCTGTGCCAGTTCAAAAATAACTTTCTTGCCAAAAACTTAAAATTCATTGACATCAGTTTGTTTTGATCTCCTGGTTTTGTATAATATTTCTGGGACCAAAAAATTAAATACGGACCTTCTAATGTAGAACAGAGATTTAAAGCTAGAAAGGTAGTGTTTATGGAAGATTTGTGCACTTCCGTTTTTTAAACACTAAAAGCTGCTGGTAAGGCAGTCTCTGGGGCACGCTTCCTCTTTATCTCTTTACTAGTGTAGCATGTGGTATGTTTAAAATACTTCATTTTCTGCTTTATAATTCTAATATCAACACTATAAGTAGACAGACGAGCTGAATTGTATATTTTTAGTTATAATTAAAGGGACTTTTTGATACTTTCCTTAAATGAAGCTTAAGAAGGGCATGTTGGCCACATTTCATGTCTTTGAAAGTATATAGTACTGTGAAGGTAGTAGATAGGGTGCTTTAACTATAGAATATTTGAGAAACAATTCAGTCTCTCCTTAACTGTCAAACATATTGGCACAGTTCCTCACTCCAGTCTGTTACTTTCTTCAGAATAGTCCATTTTTGGTTTTGTTATAATGCTTACATAATAACATGTGTTCTGGTCATTGGAAACAAACAGTTGCTCATAGTTGAGTGATACAGTATAGTAACAATGACATAACATGGTAGTCATGTTGCTTCAAAGAATTTAATTGGATAGCCAAATTACTACTCTTTATCACATTTGTAGAGATTTCATGTTACTCTATGTGACCATTACTACAAATGTCTTACATTGAAGCACATACTGTAGAGCACTTGTTAACTTAATCCTCTTATGTAATGCACTCATGAAAAGTAGTGCTTGCTCTAGAATCTAGATGTTTGACAATTTTATGATCCATGTGCTAGAGCTCATTGAGTTTTTGTAAAATAGATACTTAGTTTGAATTGATACAGTGAAGTTTGGGGGCTAGCAGTTATCGAGGTCCCTACTCTACTAAAAGTGTAATCTTGACTATCTGCCTTTAATGTCAGAGGAAATGTAGTATTTAGAATACTTTGAGACATGACAAAATAGCTTGTTCGTGTTCCTGAAGCTATCTTGTTCTGTGTTAAAGCTACTAATTGTCTCAATGTAAGTTTTAAATAAACATATTTCTTATAGAGGTAGTTTGTACTGTGTAATTTTTTCTTCTTTAATTATGCACTGTTGAATATAATTGCCTTCTTCCTTCCCACCTACACCCTCATTCATCCAACCCTGGGCTCCCTTAAGTTGAACATTTTCCAATACTCTTACAAGTTTAAACACTGCATTTATTTAAAAAAAGAATTAATTCTTATTGCTTAGACTTTTTATTAGCTAAATGAAGAGGCTCATACAGGTAGGGTACTTGTCGAAGCGGAATACTTTACTTCATCTCGCAGTGCTAATCCTGTGAAGTTGTCCCGTCTAGCTGCATATTCCCCAACATTGGCCAGCCCTGGTACCACACAGCAGCTCAGAGCACTGCGGTATATACTCATGTCATGAGCATCATACCACTCATCGGTCTTTTCGTCATAACACTCAACATTAAAGGTGGTGGTAAAGCCATTAAAGCCACCCACCACAAACAAGAGGTCGTCCACCACCTCAATGCCAAAATTGCTGCGAGGATTAAACATAGTGGGGATTGTACGCCAAGTATTAGCCACTGGGCTGTAGGCTTCTGCACTCCTAAGTCGATTTGCTCCATCAAAGCCGCCTACCTGTGGATAGCAAAAGAAATGAAAGAAACACAGTTGACCGCTAACCGTTGTTTCTGTTTACTGAAGTGAGGAAGCTGAGGGAGGAATGGAAACTTATTTCATACCTCCCTCTTCCAAATCTTCCATAAACCTATTTGCTAATACTTAAGGGGTATTGTTTTTGTTGTAGTAGGAGAGAAACTTACCGCATATACGTGTTCTCCATAAGCAATCACACCTATTCCACTCCTTCTGCTTCTCATGGGTGCTATGACTGTCCACTGGTTACTCTCAGTGTTGTACACTTCTGCTGTAAACAGGCATTCATTTCCATTAAACCCACCGCATATGTAGACCTGCGTGAAGAGAGTTCCAAGACTTTTAAATTGTTACCTCTGGGGAGTAGAAAAGAGGATGTTCCTGGCCAGGCCCAGTGGCACACACCTGTAATCCTAGCACTCTGGCTGAGGCAGGAGGATCACTTCAGCTCAGAAGTTCAAGACCAACCTGAGCAAGAGTGAGACCTCGGCTCTACTAAAAAGAACAGAAAAATTAGCCAGAAGTGTGGCAGGCACCTGTAGTCTCAGCTACTTGGGAGGCGGAGGCAGGAGGATCAATGAATCTAGGAGTTTGAGGTTGCTGTGAGCTAGGCTGACAGAATGGCACTCTAGCCTGGGCAATAGAGTGAGACTCTTATCTCCAAAAAACATTACTACCTGTACATTCTGAATTTCTTCTTCCATATGTGCATGCATTGCTTTTTTTTTTTTTTTGAGACAGAGTCTCAAAAGAAGAGTTTATATCGCCCTCGGCAGAGTGCCGTAGTGTCACAGCTCATGGCAACCTCAAACTCTTGGGTGTAAGCAATTCTCTTGCCTCAGCCTCCCAAGTAGCTGGGACTACAGGCACCTGCCACAATGCCCGCCTATTTTGTTGTTGTTGTTTTTGCAGTTGTTTAGCTGGCCCAGGCCAGGTTCGAACCCACCCCCCTTGGTGTATGTGGCTGGCACCGTAACCACTGTGGTATGGGTGCCGAGCCCATGCATTGCTTTTTAATAAGTAAAATAAAAGGTAGTTACAAATAGCCACTTAGTCCTCTGAGGAAGGAATGAGTACTACAAAGAGTACTGCTGCTTTCCATCTTCCATCTACCCTCAAAAGGAAGAATATCACTCCTGAGCCTGCACACCAGTCCCTCACACCCTGGTTCTTTACCTTCCCGTAGAGTGTCGTGGCACTTGCATCACTTCTCTGTTCGTGCATGGGGGCGATGAGCGTCCATTGATTGGTCTCTGGCTCATAACGTTCAGCAGTGTTGAGACGCACGTAGCCATCAAATCCTCCCATGGCATAAATAAAATTGCTGAGGACCGTCACACTGACATAGCAACGTCTGGAGTGCATTGGGGCCACCTGGTGCCAAGTTTTCTTGACTGGGTCAAAACGCTTAACACTATTGAAATAGTCTACACTATCAAACCCCCCAATGATATAAACGTAGCCTTTCAAATAGGCTGCCCCGTGATAGGCACGGGGACTCTCTTCCTCACAAGTGACATTCACCCATCTGTCTGCCCGAGCATCATATGCCTCAATGGCATTGGTGGGGCTCCCACCACTCCAGCCACCAATAGCAAATAGGATGGCATAGGGCAAGCGGGGCCTGGTGAGTGGGTTGGTGAAGTCAGAATTAGAGGGTCCGTTCATATTTAGGTCATACATGGCCTTTAGGGCATTAATGATGACTGGCTTGCATTCCTCGCTGTCTTTGACATAGTCATTCATCTTAACGTTGTTCATGAAGTACTCAGCATGCATTAGGGCCAGGCGAACCTAAGAAAGAAATAAAGAACGTCATTCAGATGAGGTGAGCATGCCTAAAGATACCAAGTCCTTAACCCCAGTGTAACAGTCTGCCTTTGAATTGCTGAAACTATTTTGGTTTGTTTCAAAATGTATAACTCAGGCCAGGTGGGTTGGCTCACGTCTGTAATCCTAACACTCTGGAGGCCAAGGTGGGCTCAGTAGTTCAAGAACAGACAGAACAAAAGTGAGACCCTGTCTCTACTAAAAAGAAAAAGAAAACAATAGCCAGGCATTCTAGTGGGCAACTGAAGTCCCAGTTACTTGGGAGGCTGAGGCAAGAGGATCTCTTAAGTCCGGGAGTTTGAGGTTGCTGTGAACTATGATGCCACAGCACTCAACTCCACAGTGACTGAATGAGACTGTCTCCAAAAAAAAGTATAATTCACAGTTTAAATACAATAAAACCCCTGTAAGTTGACCATCCAAGGGACTATAACAAACTGGTCAACATAAGGAACTATGCGTGCACTGATACGTACATATGGTGCATATCTGGTTATAAAATTAGGTTAACTTGGCTCAGCGCCTATAGCTCAACCGGCTAAGGCACCAGCCACGTACACCTAAGGTGGCAGGTTCGAATCTCCAGCCCGGACCCGCCAAAACAACAATGACGGCTGCAACCAAAAAATAGC
>NW_003852413.1:22325337-22333294 GCF_000181295.1 Otolemur garnettii
AGCCCAGGAGTTGGAGGTTGCTGTGAGCAGTGAAGCCATAGCACTCTACCCAGGGGGACAGCTTGAGGCTCTGTCTCAAAAAAAAAAAAGAAAAAAGAAAGGAAAAGAAACTATCAATGCCAAGAGAAAAAAGTTGCCAAATCCCAGAGAATAGTAGGAAATGCCTTCTATATAAGTACATGTAAATATAGCACTAGAATCTGTCAATCCCACTGGGATAAATGTATCAAGAGTGAGCAAATATGAATTGACAAAAATAACTAAACTTGACCTTAGGAAGCAAAATTGCAATGTGCTGCTTTCTATTTTGGGGGTCATGAGAAATCCATTTTAAGATGGCCTCAAATACAGCATCTTCCTGCTTGACATTGAGCTCATCTTTCTCAATGATATCCTTAAGTTCAGTGACTGAGAGCTCTAGAAACTCTGCTGAGACTTTCACCATCTCCTCGAAGTTGTGCAGTATGAACATGTAAGCTTTCTGCCTCAGCTCAGGGCAGTAGTAGTAGTCCGTGAACTTGCAGATGCCAATACAGTTATCCAAACACAGCTCCGACTTGAGGAACTCGCAGCAACCCCTGACAATACCCATGATGTTAAATTGGTCTGCTGCAGCCAGCAGCTTCTCCACGTTGTCCGGTGTGATAGGCACGGTCCGGGTGTATGCATATTCAATGATTAGCTTCATCATATCGGGGGAAATGCCAGGAATGTTGTATACCTTCTTTTCAGTGTTGTTCCAGCCACTTGTAAACAAAGCTCTAGAAAAAAAAGAAAGAAACTAGCACCCACTGAAATATTTCTCTCCTGTTTGCCATGTGCTTCCCACACCCCCACCTTTCCCTCTTGAGGAGAATTTGGACATTTTCCAAATAGTTCACAGCAAGCGAGTTGGAAGTAAATTGGCTTGAGAAAGTAGGGCACAGGCCTGTGCTTTATACCATGGACAAGAAGAGAACCTTTCCCAGAACTTTGAGTTTGGTAGCTCTTATCTTTATTTTTTTTTTTTGAGACAGAGTCTCACTTTCTTGTCCCCAGTAGAGTGTTATAGCTCACAACCTCAAACTCTTGAGCACAAACAATCCTCTTGCCTCAGCCTCCCAAGTAGCTGAGACTATAGGCACCTGTCACAACGCTGGCTATTTTTATTCTTTTTTTTGGAGACTGGGTCTCACTCTTGCTTAGGCTGATCTCACACTTGTGAGCTCAGGAGATCTACCTCCTTGGCCTCCCAGAGTGCCAGGATTACAGGCATGAGCCACCGCACCCGACCCTGGTTGCTCTTATCCTCATGATAACTAGGTCTTTTTTTCCATTTTGTGGATGGAGAAGTTGAGATCTAGAGCTGGGAGTAAAACCTAGGTCTCTTCTCTGTCTCAACCCATGGCCCACCAAATTCTTAAATTTTCCAAATTTAAGGAAATTAAACTTGAGCATTAATGTTTAAAATAATCAGCATTTTAGACCTGGCACAGTGGTTCATGCCTATAATCCTAGCACTCTGGGAGGCCAAAGCGGGTGACTTGCTTGAGCTTAGGAGTTTGAGACCAACCTGAGCAAGAGTGAAATCCCAACTCTACTAAAAGTAGAAAAAAAACTAGCCAGGTGTGGGCGTCGCCTGTTGCTCAGTGGGTAGGGTGCTGGCCCCATATACCAAGGGTGCAGGTTCAAACCCAGCCCCAGCCAATGTGCAACAAAAAAATAGCCAGGCATTGTGGTAGGCGCCTGTAGTCCCAGCTATTCAGAAGGCTAAGGCAAGAGAATCCCCTAAGCCCAGGAGTTGGAGGTTGCTGTGAGCTGTGTGAATGCCATGGCACTCTACTGAGGGCAATAAAGTAAGACTCTGTCTCTACAAAAAAAAAAAAAGAAAGAAAGAAAGAAAAGAAAAATCTAGTCAGGTGCTGTGGTGGGTGCCTGTAATCCCAGCTACTTGGGAGGCTGAGGGAGGAGGATCAGTTGAGCCCAAGAGTTTGAGGTTGCTGTGAGCTATGATGATGCCATGGCATTCTACCAAGGGTGACAAAGTATGACTCTGTCTCAAAATAAAATAAAATTAGTATTAATCAATACACATGCATAATCTGATCACTTACCCTTTTTATTGCTACCTCCTTAGTCCAGGCTACTGCCTTTTCTGGCCTGGATTATCCAAAGTATCCTCCTAACTCATCTTCCTGCTTCTGCCCTTGATACCTCTAGAGTTTTTAGTCCTTTTTTTTTTTTCTTTTTGAGACAGAGTCTCACTTTGTCACCCTTGATAGAATGCTATGGTGTTATCATAGCTCACAGCAACCTCAAACCCTTGGGCGCAAGTGATCCTCTTGCCTCAGCCTCCCGAGTAGCTGGGACTACAGGTCCTTGCCATAATGCTTGGCTGTTTTTGTTTTTGAGACCGAGTCTCATTTTGTCACCCTTGGTAAAGTGCTGTGGCATTGTAGCTCACAGCAACCTCAAACTCTTGGGCTTAAGCGACTCTCTTGCCTCAGCCTCCCAAGTAGCTGAGACTACAGGCACCTGCCACAACACCTGTTTATTTTTTTTTTGCAGTTTGGCTGGAGCTGGGTTCGAACTCTCCACCCTCCGTATATGGGGCTGGTGCCCTACTCACTGAGCCATAGGAGCCACCCATTCCTGGCTATTTTTAGAGACAGGATCTCGCTTTTCCTCAGGCTGGTCTCGAACTCCTGAGCTCAAGCGGTCCACCTGCCGCGGCCTCCCAGAGTGCTAGGATTACAGGCATGAGCCACTGCACCTAGCAGAGTTTATAGTCTTAAACCAACAGCTAAAGTGATCTGGATTTTTGGTTTTTGTTTGAGACGGGGTCTCACTTTTTCCCAGGTTAGAGTGCAGTGGCATCATCATACCTCACTACAGCCTCCAACTCCTGGGCTCAAGTGATTCTCCTGACTTAGCCTCTCCAGTATCTGGGACTACAGAGGCATACCACCATGCTGGCTAATTTGTTTATAGAGACAGGTAATGCAAGAGTGTCTTGTTATTGTCCAGTCTGATCTCAAACTCCTGGGTTCAAGTGATCCTCCCAACTCAGCCTTCCAAAGTGCAAGGATCACAGGCATGAGCCACTGTACCCATCCCAGAGTGATCCTTATGAGTGTATATTCTTCCACTTAAAACCTTCCAGTAGGCCAGATGCAGTGGCTCATACCTGTAATCCTAGTACTCTGGGAGGCCGAGGTGGGTCAATCTCTTGAGCTCAGGAGTTTGAGACCAGCCTGAGAAAAAGTGAGACCTCATCTCTAAAAAAATATCTGGGCCTTGTGGCAGATGCCTATAGTCCCAACTAACTTGGGAGGCTGAGGCAAGAGGATTGTTTGAGCTCAAGAGTTTGAGCCTGTAATCCTAGCCCTCTAGGAGGCCAAGGCGGATGGATTGCCTGAGCTCATGGGTTGGAGACCAGCCTGAGCAAGAGAGACCCTGTCTCTAAAAAAAATAGCTGGGTGTTGAGACAGGTGCCTGTAGTCCCAGCTACGTGGAGGCTGAAGCAAGGGAATCACTTGAGCCTAGGATTCTGAGGTTGATGTGAGCTGTGATGCCATGGCACTCTACCCAGGGTAACAAAGTAAGACTGTCTCACAAAACAAAAACAAAAAACCTTCCAGTGACTTCTCTTTGTACTAAGAGTGAAATACAAATTCTGTACCAGGGACCACAAAAACCCTCTGAGATCTGGCTCACTAATACCTCCCTAACTGTATTCTCTTTCACCTTCTCCCTCCAGCCTCCTCCTGGCCTCCCTTCTATTCCTTGAGCACACTAGAGGTGCTTGCACCTGTGGTTCTTTGTACTCACTGTTCCTTCTGCCTGGAAGGCTGCCTCAGATCGCCATATTTCTCACTCCTTCATTCCCTTGAAGTCTTTGCTCAAATGTCATTTTGTCAGCAAGGCTTTCTCTGACCATCCTATTTAACACTGGCACCCATCCACTACTCCCTATCTTCCTTTTATCTTCCCTAGCACGTGTGATGATCTGGCATATATTTGACTCATTTAGCGCCTCATAAGGTTTCTGAAAACAGGAATGTTCATCCTTTTATTGTTTTCTTTCCTGTATCCATCCAGAATAGTGCCTGTCAACAAACAGGCACTCAAGAAATAATTATTGAATAAATAAATGACTTCCATACCACAGCTATTGGATACCTACCAGACAGCAAGGTACTTTTCTAGGTATTGAAGAAGACAGAGTCCCTTATATGTTTTGTTTCCTTTTTCTAAGATGTTTAAGGAAATTCTTCCTCTAGAACTTAGGTCTGCAAACCTACAGCCTCTAGGCCAGCTTCAGCCCACTTCTTGCTTTCATACTGCTTTAACTCAGTGAGTAGGGCTTAAAATATTTTTTCCATTTTTTTGTTTGTTTTTTTGAGACAGAGTTTTACTATGTTGCCCTCAGTAGATTGCTGTAGCATCACAGCTCACAGCAACCTCAAACTCTTGAGCTTAACTGATTCTCTTGCCTCAGCCTCCCAAGTAGCTTGGGACTACAGGCACCTGCCATTAACACCTAGCTATTTTTTGGTTGCAGTTGTCATTGCTGTTTAGTAGGCCAGGGCCAGGCTCAAACCCACAAGCCTTTGTGTATGTGGCTGGCGCCCTACTGACTGAGCTATGGACGCCAAGCCTGTTTTTTCCATTTTTAAATGTTTGGGGGAAAATCAAAAGAATATTTTGTGATCTCTGTTAGTTATATAAATTTAAATTTCAGTGTCCATAGATAATTTTATTGCAATACAGCAATACCCATTTATTTAGTATTGTCTATGGCTGCTTTTGCAGTATAATGACAGAGTTGAATAGTTGTAAGAGACTGGATGGCCTGCAAAGCTTAAAATATTTACTATCTGAGCTGGGCCTGATGGCTTGGGCCTGTAATCCTAGAACATTGGGAGGGTGAGGCAGGGGGACTGCTTGAGCTCAGGAGTTTGAGACCAATGTGAGCAAGAGAGAGACCTCATCTCTACAAAAAATAGAAAAACTAGATGTGGGCATTGGCATGTGCCTATAGTTCCAACTACTTAGAAGGCTGAGGCAGGGGGATCCCTTGAGCCCAGGAATGTGAGATAGCACTGAGCTATGATGATGCCATTGCACTCTAGTCTGGGCATCAGAGCAAGACCCTGTCTCAAAAATTAAATAAAAATGTACCAGTTTGTCTTGTTGTGAATCCTGCTTTAGGATGAGTACAAGTTTTTAGCAACATGTGGTACATATTTATCATATCTTCATTGGAATTGTCTACTCAAACATTTTCAGCTCATGAACGAAATAGCCCTCTCACTTCCTGGGTTAGAATGGTTTTGGTCAAAACTCCCTTTATCTTCTGATAAACTATTTGCTGAGTACTTTCTCCTCATCCCCCTTCCCAGCCCCTCAATCCTTGTTAATTTATCACCCTGTTTGAAACAATCTCTCCTGGGATAGGAGTGATAGGGGTGCCTGAAGTAGCATTGTCATTTGGATTTAAGAAAGAAATTCAGTAGGGGTGTCCAAGCTTCTCAAAGTATGGTTTGGGTGAGAATCAAAGAAAGATGAAAGCATCTGGCCCACCAACAGTTGGCTGAAATCCAGTTGAAAGATCAGAGACAAAGAGGCTCTGATCTTAGCTGTGTCTCTTCAGAAGACAAACAAGGCAGTCTGAAGGAGCCCAGAGCTTTGACAGTGTTCCTAAGCTTACAGAACCAGAAAACGGATTTTTAAAAAGTCTCAAAATAGGCCCAATTCCCCTTTTGGCTTAGTTTGGTAACCTTGTTATACCTAAAGTAGGAACTGCAGCTACAGAGGATGTTCTTGTGGGCATTGAACTCAAAGCCATTGACCTTGATGACCACATCGCAGAGCTTGCCCTCTAGCCTAAGCTCGTTGAAGATCTCACAGGTCATCGCGCTCATCTTCCTCTCCATGTGAGGCTGGTGGAAACGTGTGGAGGCCGTCGTGCTCTCCATCTCCATGGCACCCTGGGACCAGCGGAGGGAGGCCGCTCTCCTAGGGTGTCGGGGAGGGTTCTGGGGGGCCCCTTTAGCCAGCTGTCGCTCCTTTTTCCCTACTACATCTTTCATATAGGGCCCATCAGGCAGCCCAAGTTCCAGAATCCTGGGCCAGCAGTGAGATCACTCAGGATTGTGCTCTCAGGTTCTGGAACTCCCTCCTGACCCTCCCACTTCCTCCTCCCCTCCTCCACCACTCCACTCAGCCTGAAGACCACCCCACACCTCCTTCTTGTTCTCAAACCCACAATAGAGCTGTGACCACAAACATCCAATAAGAGTTTTTATTGATTGCAGTTCCTGTTGCTCACTTCAGGTTGCCCAAGTCCGAATCCCTGAAGCACCCATCTACCTTCCATAGCTCCACACTTGGCTCCTCAGACACTGAGTTCAAGGAAATACAAGTCAGAAGACACAGAGGGAGAAGTAAAGCTGATTAAATTTCATACTGGTCCAGCTGTCCAGTGTCTTCCAGCCCCCTGGATGTGTTAGTCACTCAGTTTCTCCTGGAATAAAGAGTGGTCCCAATTAATCCAGAAGCATCTTCTGGAGGTTTAACAGATTCACTCTATGGCCCCTTCATATCCCCTCCCATCCAGCAGTGCCTCTGTCACAGAACTTTAAGCCAGGAAATGATCATTCTTGCCAGCCTATTTGCTCCAGAAAGACTGGCAGGAGTCCACCTACCCACGTAGCCCCAATATCTTGGGACCCTTACCCTTCTCCTCACAATAGAACCTGCCACAAGTTTCTCTACCTAGCCCACAGGTGGAGTCTGCCAAGGCCACCTGCGTCTCCCTGCACACTCAATCCCCGACCCCGCCCCGGGCGGCCGGGCCCCGCCCCGGCCCCGCCCCGCTCGTTGTCCGCCCCGCCCCCCGCGCGGGAGGCGACGCCTGCGCAGTGCTGCCGCCGGGCGGTCGTTGTCTTCCGCGCCACCGACTGGTTCCTAGCGACATGGCTGAAGAGGTGAGGCGGGAAGAAGAGTCTGGCGTGGGGCGGGCCCGGATCCCTGGGGAGCTCGGAGGCCCCCAGCGGGTAGCCGAAGCCCTGCCGCGCCCCCACAGCCAGTAGCCGTCCCCTCGCGCACCCCGGCCCCGCCTCGCAGGGGCGCCCGAGCGAGCCCCGGGCTCCCCTTGGGCCCAGCACGGCGCTGGGTCAGCCCTTCTCTCGGGTCTCGGGACAGGTGAGCACCCTGATGAAGGCCTCGGTTCTGATGCGGCAGCCCGGGCGGGTGCAGGAGATCGTCGGCGCCCTCCGCAGGGGCGGGGGAGACCGGTTACAGGTACCGCCGGGTTGAGATTGGGCCAGGCGGGTCTGGGGCGCTGGGGAGGTTTCCTGCCCATTGGGTCTTCCTGCAGCGGACACCTGCAGAAAGGGCCACAGGTCTGAAGGCAAGCAGGTTGGGCCTCATGTTTCACCTTGAAGGAGATCCCACCTGCCCTAAAACCTAGATTTCAGATTTCTCAATATGGTCATGCTACCTTCTCTACTTAAGGCAGAAGGCACCCCACACCGGGACCTGGGGCCTTATCCCTACACTACTTCAGACTAGTGCGCTCCCCAAGAAGTCAAGGATGTGGAGATGGGTTGTAACAGTGAAGATCCCGTAGAAATGACCACATGACATTGAGATGGGTGCTATTGAAAGATTCAGA
This sequence comes from Otolemur garnettii, assembly GCF_000181295.1. Taxonomy (NCBI): domain Eukaryota; kingdom Metazoa; phylum Chordata; class Mammalia; order Primates; family Galagidae; genus Otolemur; species Otolemur garnettii. The sequence continues at coordinate 22,332,998 of NW_003852413.1, forward strand.
GGGGTCCTGAGTCTCCCCCCTCCCACTAGGTTTTTCTCAGGGTTAATGTGTACTAATTAGGATCACTTCTTCCCTGTCCCTCTCTGTCCCTCCCTAATTCCCCCAGGCTGAGGCAAGGCCACAGGAGGAATGAGGTGCCTATTTAGGCCTCCTTTCTCTTTTACCTTGTAGGTGATTTCTGATTTTGACATGACGTTAAGCAGGTTTGCATATAATGGGAAGCGATGTCCTTCTTCTCACAGTAAGTCATATACTAGCTTGTCTTTTTCTTTTTTTTTTTTTGAGACAGAGCCTCAA
>NW_003852413.1:22337421-22344811 GCF_000181295.1 Otolemur garnettii
AGTCTTCCACGAAATATATCACCCAAAATCTTCTGGGTGATTTTGTCCTTATGTTAAGTTGTAGGACTTTGCTGGGGAAAACTTGGTGTGGACTAATGGCTTTTCTCCTCACTTGGATGTTTCAGCTCATGGAGCTTCTTCACCACTATTACCCAATCGAGATTGACCCCCACCGGACCATCAAGGAGAAGTTACCACATATGGTGGAGTGGTGAGTGACTGGTAAAGAAATGCTCCTGGGCCCTTGAGATGGAGTGGGCAGGAGGGATGAATCTTCCCAGGATTTTTTTTTTTTTGGAGTTAGAGTCTCACTATGTCACTCTCAATAGAGTACAGTGGCATCATAGCTCACAGCAATCTCAGACTCTTGGGCTTCAGCAATTCTTTTGCCTCAGCCTCCAAGTAGCTGGGACTGCAGGCACCTGCCACAACACCCGGCTATTCTTTGATTATAGTTGTCATTGTGGTTTGGCAGGCCTAGGCTGAGTTTAAACCCACCGGCTCTGATATATGTGGCTGGCTGATGCCCTAGCTGCTGAGCTACAGGTGCCAAGCCTTTTTTTTGAGGCAGAGTCTCACTATGTCACCCTCAGTAGAGTGCTATGGTGTCACAGCTCACAGAAACCTTAGACTCCTGGGCTTACGTGATTCTCTTGCCTCAGCCTCCCAAGTAGCTGGGACTACAGCCACCCGGCACAACGCCCTGCTATTTTTTTGTTGCACTTTGGCCAGGGCCAGGTTCGAACCCACCACCCTCGGTATATGGGGCCTATGCCCTACTCACCGAGCCACAGGCACCACCCTTTTCCCAGAATTTTGATGACATAGCCGGCTTCCTTACCTTAATTTAATGCCATTAGCCCAGCTATTAGAACGACCTGTCCAGATACACCTGGGGCTACTTGTGGCTACTGCTAGAGTGGAAGCCCTCAGAATTCTTGGAGTAAGTTAAAAGCCCCTGGGTTTGTGGGGATAAGTTCTTTGGAGAAGTGACCTTTGTCTTAGTTTGGTTTTGCTACTATAATAGAATACTACAGACTGGACAATTTTTTTATTTTTCATCACAGAGTCTCACTCTGTCCCATAGCTAGAGTGCCATGATGTCATCATAGCTCATGACAACCTCAAACTGTTAAGCTCAAAGTATCCTCCTGCATCATCCTCCTGAGTGTATAGGACTACAGGCTCCGGGGCAGCACCTATGGCTCAAAGGAGTAGGGCACTGGCCCCATATGCTGGAGGTGGCAGGTTCAAACCCAGCCCCGGCCAAAAACTGCAAAAAAAAGAAGGACTATAGGCTCCTGCCACAACACCCGGCCAGTTTTTCTATTTGTAGTAGAGACAGGGTCTCGTTCTTGCTCTCAGGCTAGTCTCACTTTGTCACCCTTGTGACACAGTAGAGTACTGTGGTGTCATAGCTCATAGCAATCTCAAACTCTTGGGCTGAAGGGATCCACTTACTTTTTTTGTTTGTTTATTTATTTTCAGACCAAGTCATACTATGTCACCCCTTGGTAGAGTGCTGTGGCATCATAGCTCATGGCAACCTCAGACTATTGGGCTTAAGTGATTCTCTTGCCTTAGCCTCCTAAGTAGCTGGGACTACAGGTGTCCACCACAACACTGGCTATTTTTTTGTTGCAACTGTTGTTGTTTAGCAGACCTGGGCCAGGTTTGAACCTGCCAGCCCCAGTGTATATGGCCGGCGCCCTACCTAAGCTTTGGGTGCTGAGCCGGTATTTTCATTTTTAGTAGAGACTGCGTCTCACTCTTGCTCAAGCTGGTCTTGAACTCATGAGCTCAAGCAGTCCACCCACCTCAGCCTCCAGAGTGCTAATATTACAGGCATGAGCCACCACACCTGGCTCTCCTCTTCCTGGTTGGTAAGGACAGCCAGTGTCCTTTAGGAAATGGCTCTGTGGAAAAGATGAGGCCTTCATTGTCCCTGCTGTCACAGGGAACTTTGTTGTATAAAGGGAAAGGACACTTTACTTACCTGAGTGGTTTTAATTTGGAGTTTTGGGGATCTGTTTCTAGGTGGACCAAAGCACACAATCTCCTGTGTCAGCAGAAGATCCAGAAGTTTCAGATAGCCCAAGTGGTTAGAGAGTCCAGTGCAATGCTCAGGTAAGCATCTTGCTCTGGAAAACCTTCTGAATACTTGAACCTGTTTTGTTCACAGAAAGGAGACCAGGAAGAGTGGAAAGAAGTTAGTTGCTTGGAGCAGAAGAGACATGGCAACATGAGCAACTGATGAGAATAAGATGGTCTTGTTTTCTTTCCTTTCTTTTTTTTTTTTAGACAGAGCCTCAAGCTGTTGCCCTGGTAGAGTGCTGTGGCATCACAGTTCACAGCAACCTCCAACTCCTGGGCTCAAGCAATTCTCCTGCCTCTGCCTCCCAAGTAGCTGAGACTATAGGTGCCCACTACAATGTCCAGCTATTTTTTGTTTGTAGTTGTCACTGTTGTTTGGCAGGCCCGGGCTGGATTCGAACCCGCCAGCTCTGTTGTATGTGGCTGGCACCGTAGCCACCTGAGCTACAGGTGCTGAGCCGAGAAGATGGTCTTGTTTTCATTCTTCTTTTACAGCTAAAAGATTTCCTACCCTTGCTAGGAAACAGATGTAGTGTGAAATGATTGGGGCTTCATTGCCTAGCTCATTTTTCACAATGGCAAAAGACTCTGGGGGGTCCTTCTGGTGACTGAGGTTCTTTATCCAGACATGAGAGTTGGCTAGCTTGGACCCTTAGTTATTGGTGGCCTTCACTGAGCTATGCTCTCACTGGGACTTTCTTTCCTGGAGGACAGGTCGGGGCTCATAGAGGAAGGTGCTGACAGGTGCCTGCCTCAGCACTGGGCATCCTAATTGGCAAGATTGCTGTGTTGGCTCGGCACCTATGGCTCAAGTGGCTAAGGCGCCAGCCACATACACCTAAGGTGGCGGGTTCAAATCCAGCCCAGGCCTGCCAAGCAACAATGATGGCTGCAACCAAAAAATAGCCAGGCATTGTGGCAGGTGCCTGTGGTCCCAGCTACTTGGGAGGCAGAGGCAGGAGACTCGCTTGAGCCCAGGCGTTGGAGGTTGCTGTGAGCTGCAATGCCACAGCACTCTACTCAGGGGGACAGCTTGAGGGTCTGTCTCAAAAAAAAAAAAAAAAAGATTGCTGTCTCCTGTGCCTACCCCCTAAGTGCTGGGGTGGGGGTGGGGTGTTCCCCAGAGAAGGTGCCCAGGATAGCTGTCTGTTTGTATGAACTGTAGCAGGAAGCATATGCTTGCCCTCTGTCCCTCTCCTAGGTATATAACAAGGAGAAGTGAGTACATGTAGCCTCTGTAAGACATGGGCAACATAAATAGCTAAAATTTGGAAACATCACAATTGGGTGTCAAGAGGAAACTGGATAAATTTACATATTTGTGTGGTGAAGCCAGACACAAAAGAGTACATTTTGTACAAGTTCAGGGACAGGCAAAGCTAATCAGTGGCGATTAGAAGTCAAAACAGGGCTAGATGGTATTGACTGGGAAGGACCATGAGGGAAGCATGAGCTGGTTAGTTAGTCACTTGGGTTTGTACCTGTGTCGGAATTAACTGAGCTGCTTCTCTCTCTTCTCTTTCCACTCTCCTGCATGTCTGCTCTACTTTTCTCTCTACCCCTCTTCCCGTCACTCTTCTCTACTCTTCCCCCTCTCTCTTCTCTTCCCACTCTCCCCTCTTTTCTCTTTTCCTTAATGCTGCTCCACAGCCTCCTTCCCCCACCAATAAAACCTTTCATACAAGCAAAAAAAAAAAAGAATTAACTGAGCCGAACACTTAGAATTGGTACACTTTGACCTCTTACTGAATGTTATATGTGCAATTTAAACTATTTTTTAAAGAAATATTATTTTATTTATTTATTGAGACAGAGTCTTACTTTGTTGCCATAGTGTCATACCTCACTGCAACCTCAAACTCTTGGGCTCAAGAGATTCTCTTGCCTCGGTCTCCCAAGTAGCTGGGTCTACAGGCACCTGTCACAATACCTGGCTGTTTTTTAGAGATGGGGTCTCAAATTCCTGAGCTCTGGCAATCCACCTGCCTTGGCCTCCCAGAATGCTGGAATTACAGGCGTGAGCCACTACACCGGCCTTATTTCTTTATTTTTTAGAGATGGTGTCTCACTCCATTTCCTAGACTAGAGTGCGTGGCACAATTAAGCTTACAGCAGCCTTGAGCTCCTGGCCTCAAGGGATCTTTCCCACTTGGCTTCCCTAAGTATTGAGATTATAGGTGTGAGCCACTATACCTGGCCAAATTTTAAAACATATAACCCAAGAATTCCTTCATCTCTTTTCAGGGAGGGATACAAGACATTCTTCAACACACTTTATCAAAACAACATTCCCCTTTTCATCTTCTCAGCGGGCATTGGTGATATCCTGGAAGAAATTATCCGACAGATGAAAGTATTCCACCCCAACATCCACATCGTGTCTAACTACATGGATTTTAATGAAGATGTGAGCTAAATCTCACTTGGGCTGGGGAAGGAAGTAGGGTGGGAACCACCAGCCAAGGCATTTCACCCTGTATGTTAACCCTGGCCTGGGGATGGGGAGTGGGGAGGGTAGTGTGCTGGCTCTGCCTTTAGACAGTTGCAGTTGTTTATATGTTACTTTCAAAGGCCCCTCTCTTTGGTATTTGACAGTCAAGTCCCCCACTTTGTGGGTACCTAGTTTATGGGTCAGCTGGCCCCATATCACTGCCATGGGTCACCTGCCATCCTGGGTGCTGAAGGGTTTGGACTTGGACTTTTTTTTTTTTTTTTTTGCCAGGGGTGGGCTACTCTGACTCATCCACATTCCAACTTCTTCCCTATAAAACTGATGGCTGGAATTTTCTTTCTTTCTTTTTTTTTTTTTCTTGGAGACAGAGTCTCACTCAGTTGCCCTGGGGGTGAGTGCCATGGCATCGTAGCTCACAGCAACCTCAAACTCTTGGGCTTAGGAGATTCTCTTGCCTCAGCCTCCTGAGTAGCTGGGACTATAGGTACCCACCACAATGCCCAGCTATTTTTTAGAGACTGGATCTCGTTCTTGCTCAAGCTGGTCTCAAACTCCTGAGCTCAGGCAGTCCGTCTGCCTTAGCCTCCTAGAGTGCTAGGTTTACAGGTGTGAGCCACTGAGCCCAGCCTGGAATTTTCATCACGTTGACCTATTAGCACAACAGGTGACCTGAACAGTATTTGCATCACAAATTTCGTGCTTCTACCAAAATAGATGATTAACAATATCTGATAGCTCCTGTTAGTTTAAACCAGGAGTTACAAACTTTTCCTAAAAAAGCCAGGCAGTAGGTACATTTTGTGAGGCATGCAGTCTCTTGCAACTGCTCAACTTTGCCATCATAGCGCAGAAAAGCAGCTGTAGGCAATATATAGACAAATGAGTGTAACTGTACCCCGGGAAAACTTGATTTCCAGACACAGGCAAAATCTGGCCTATGGGCCCTAGTTTGCTGATCCCTAATTTGGGCAGCAGTAAAGTTTTGTCATTATCTATTGTCTTCTGAATTCCCTTTCCTCTGTGACAGAGACACAGGAAAACTGGCACTACACTGGCCCCTGTAACCCTTCTGTCTCTCTTGTCTTGATTCTTTAGGGTTTCCTACAGGGATTTAAGGGCCAACTCATACACACATACAATAAAAACAGCTCTGTGTGTGAGAACTCCAGTTACTTCCAGCAGCTTCAGGGCAAAACCAACATCATCCTGCTTGGAGACTCCATGGGGGACCTCACTATGGCCGATGGGGTTCCAGGTGTGCAGAACATTCTGAAGATCGGCTTCCTAAATGACAAGGTAGGTAGGGAACCAGGGCTTCCTCTCTCCATGGCTCTTTTCTCTTTGAATTCCTATCATCAATGCTTCTGAACACCTCACGTGCCACATACTTACAGGTTCAGAGGTAAGACACAAACCACATTCTCTCTGAGCACATAATCTCATAGGAAACAGAGATAGCCAGTGATTATAGGTGTGTATTCATCCCGTGGCTTGACATTGGCCTTCAGAGAGGATTGTGCCAGGAACTTGATCTTACCTCCTTAGCCTCAGTTTCCTCAGTGTTCCCTATGTCAGGCATTGTTCTTAGTATTCACAGGTATATAATAATTCATTTTAGTCTGGGAACTAGTTGACATAGTAACTGTTATCCCTATTTTACAGTCAAGGAAACTGAGGTACGGAGGTAAGTAACTTGTCCAAGGTGGTAGAATTTAGGAAATAATGAGACTCTGATTGAAATGGGAGATATCATATTCAGGACCTGGGTTTATAATTTAGAGAAGAAAAAAATAAGAACACACTGGAGACCAACAGGGGTGGGAACAACATGGTTACACGTATAAAGGGATATAGGTATCAGAAGGTCAAGATGGGCGGCCTTGGGTGTGTCCTTCTCAGCCAACAGGTGCTGGAGTCATATGAAATTCAGCCCAGGAGGGTTACAGGCAACATCTGCTTTTTTTGTTTCTGTGCTTTGACATTGATTCAACGGTTAATGGTGCAGCCCTGCCCATCACCCATCTGTATCTCCAAAGAGCAGGTTCCTGTAACCTTGAACTCCTCAGTCTCCTAAGGGAGCTGGGAGTTGTTGCTTGAATGCTCTCTTCCCCATCCCTAGGTGCTTGAGAGTAATTGAGGGTGGCTAGGCATTTGGGGGACTCTTTGGCTCCTTCCTTCACCCTGGACAGGTGGAGGAACGGCGGGAGCGCTACATGGACTCCTATGACATCGTGCTGGAGAAAGATGAGACACTAGATGTGGTCAACGGGCTGCTGCAACACATCCTGCATCAGGGGGACCAGGTGGAGATAGAGGGGTTGTGAGGGCCCAGGCTCAGGCCAGGCCCTGCAGGCCCAGACGAGGAGGGGCCACCAATCTGGTCAGCTGTTTTTTTGTGAGCACACAGAAAAGTCCAGGGTGGCCAAGACTGGACCCTTCCATGCCCTTCCCCTCACTTCTCCCCTGCTGCCTTCATCACTGGGGGCTTGAGGGAGGCCTTGCCAGGGAGAAGGGCACAAGCACTATTCCCGATGAACCGTCGACCATGGCATGTTAGTGCTGTAAGGCTTGTCTAGTCCAGCAATTCTTTTTTTCAAAATTTTTAAACATGTTCATTACAAAGCTGTTCTTCAAAAAAGTGTAATGTATGAGACAAATTAAAATTAAAAAACTGAAAAAAACAGAGCTACTCTGATTTAGGGGGTGTGGAGTGTGGGGAGGGGGTGAGCAGAGCCTGCACAGGCATCTTTTGAAAAGTGTCTAGGCTCGGCGCCTATAGCTCAACCGGCTAAGGCGCCAGCCACATACACCTAAGGTGGTGGGTTCGAATCCCCAGCCCGGACC
>NW_003852413.1:22345022-22346381 GCF_000181295.1 Otolemur garnettii
AAAAAAAAAAAAAAAAAGAAAAAAAAAGAAAAGTGTCTAGGGCTCCTTGGAACACAATTTGAAAACCACCATGAATTAGCCTGGGGGCTCAGCCAAGCACAGCCCAAATGTGCCTGTGTGGTTCAGGGCCAGTGAACTTTGAAGTGTGTGATTCTGGCCTGGAACTGTTTGACTTTATGGAAAACTCCTTTCTAGAGGAATACATTTAGAAGTGGATTTTCCCAGTGATCTTGGCTCTCCTTCCTTCTCCTGTGGCTCTAGGGCCACTAAAATGGCCACAAGAAGGAACCCCCGGGGACTGGAGGGAAGCTGTGCTAAAATGTCACTGATGTATGTACTGTTTCATTGTGGCTGTCTTCACAGTCTCTTCCCGTCCCTCCCTGTTGACTGGATGGTCTAGAACTAGTTGAATTTTCTCAAAGGTGCCTTTTGAAGAAAAAAAATATAACAGCCAATGTTTCTTTGTCTTAAGAGATAGAATGGACTAGGGGCGGGGGGTGGCTCAAACCTATAATCCTAGCACTCTGGGAGGCCAAGGCAGGAGGACTCCTTGAGCTCAGGAGGTTTTTTTTGTTTGTTTGTTTTTTAGAGACAGAGTCTCAATTTATCACCTTTGGTAGAGTACCATGGCAGCGTCACACAGCTCACAGCAACTTCTAACTCCGGGACTTAGGTGATTCTCTTGCCTCAGCCTTCTGAGTAGCTAGGACTACAGGCACTTGCCACAACGCCCAGCTATTTTTTTTGTTGCAGTTTGACCGGGGCCGGGTTTGAACCCACCACCCTCGGTATATGGGGCCAGCGCCCCTACTCACTGAGCCACAGGTGCCGCCTGAGCTCAGGAGATTGAGACCAGCCTGAGCCAAGAGTGAAGATTAACTTTACTAAAAGATGGAAAAATTAGCTGGGCGTTGTGGTAGATGCCTGTAGTCCCACCTATTCAGGAGGCTGAGGCAGGAGGATCACTCGAACCCAGGAGTTTGAGGTTAGAATGAGACTCTTATCTCAAAAACAACAACAACAAATGCAAGTTCACTGTAACCTTGAATTTCTGGGCTCCAGGGGATCCCTAAAAATGTATTTTTTTTTAATAGGAGTTTTATTGGGGGTGTGGAGGGGCAGGGACCTGAGGTATCCTGGAGGGAGGACAGGCAGGTGCTGGGCTGTGGGAGGTTTTAGAGCCCCATCTGGGGTGTGGCCCTCCAAGTGTTCAAATTTTTTTTATTTTTTATTTTTTGAGACAGAGCCTCAAGCTGTCTTCCTGGGTAGAGTATTCACAGCAACCTCCAACTCCTGCTTTTCAAACAATTCTCCTGCCTCTGGCTCCCAAGTAGCTGGGACTACAGGTGCCCGCCACAA
>NW_003852413.1:22347447-22355494 GCF_000181295.1 Otolemur garnettii
GTAGAGATGGGGTCTTGTTCTTACTCAGGCTGGTCTCATACTCCTGAACTCAGGCAATCCACCTGCCTCAGGCTTCCAGAGTGCTAGGATTACAGATGTGAGCACCTCGTCTGGCCACCCAGGCTGGCCTTAAACTCCTGACCTCATGTGTTCTGCCCTGTCCTCCCAAAGTGCTGGATTGCAGGTGTGAGCCACTGTGCCCTGGTTGTTTTCTAGCCTGTCCACTCTTAGAGAAAAGCACCTGTAGAGGATGGCTGGTTATTGCAAAGTTGTGTGTATCTGCAGGACTGAAATAGGAGGAAGTATAGATGTTACTGAGTGCCAGCTGTGTGGCAATCGCCCTTCAGACACTTAAGCCTGCCAGTTAATCTCCACAGTGACCCTGCAAGTAGGTGTAGTTCCTTGCACAGATGACTTAAGCAGGATGAATAACTTGCCCCAACTCCCTAGGTAGGACCTAGGGCCAGGATGTGAATGTTTCTGACCATGGCCTGCTCCTTTTCTTCTTTATCAAGCTGCACTTCTCTGCTTCAGTTCAGGGGTTTTCTATTAGATTTGGGGAGGAGAGAGTTGTTGCCCATGTGTGGCTGGCTTGGTAACCACTTTCAGATTTCAGTCAAGGGGATTTCTGGATGCTTTGCTGCCCAGTGTCAGGCTCTGGCACACAGAGCAGGCATGTCTCTCAGGGGAGGCTGAGCAAGAAATCAGTGTTTATTGGGGCAGTTCGGTGTGTGGATCCAGTCCCATCATTTTCTCTCCCAAGTCCTACCCATCCTTAGAAGGCTCAAGTCATGTCATTGCAGTTGCAGTGGCTGGAGCCCAGTCAGGCAAGCAAGGGAAGATGGCCTGGCTGGTGCTGAAGTGAGTCTTCCCTGGGGACACTGGATATTGGAACTCAGTTACCTTTCCTCTGGCAAGAGGCAGTAGGATGGGCAGGGAGGAATAGCCGATGGCCAGGAGCAGGGAAAGGTGGGAACATCACAGCACTGGAAAAGATCTACTGAAAAAGTATAATCTGACCTGTGCAGTTTAACTTCATCCTTGAGCTTTGTAGGCTGTGTTTGAAACTAAGGTCCTTGTCTTTCCTGTCCAACTGGGACAGTTAGAGACAGGGATCATCTTTCCATACCTCCCCTGCAGGCCTCTTCTCTGGACATCGACCCTCCTAGTGACAGACCAGGGCTTCCTTTTCACATGAAACCCCCAGGTTAGGCCCAGTGGAGGAAGGGAACATAGAGTGGGGAGCCCCTAATTTGAGCGCTCACCATCTAGTGCTAGGGATGCCAGGAAACAGCCTGGTTTGTCTCCACTTGGCCAATCTTTGGGCCCACTCCATTCCAAAAGATCATGTCCTCAGGCCTTCAGTTCTATCCTTTATTTGGCACGAGAGGGACCTGACAGCAGTTTAGCCCTCGGAGGGCTCTGCCCATCTCCCTCCCACCCTCTTAGCCCCACACACAAAGATTTCATAGCCCTACATCCCACCTAAGCAGGTCACCTCACACACACCTTTCATTTTTTTCTTCTTAGGGTTCCCTAGATAAAGGTGCCTTCTTTAGGGAAAAAGGGTGACTCAAAGCCCAGCCTTGACCTCCAGCCCCCCAGCTCAGCCTCAACCAGAGGCAAGTGAGAAGTGTGAATGGGGCTCAGTGCCTGGGGCTCAAGTGGCTAAGGCACCAGCCACATACACCTAAGGTGGCAGGTTCGAATCCCCAGCCCGGACTCCCCAAACAACAGTGACGGCTGCAACCAAAAAACAGTCGGGCGTGTGGCAGGCGCCTGTGGTCCCAGCTACTTGGGAGGCTGAGGCAGGAGACTCACTTGAGCCCAGGAGTTGGAGGTTGCTGTGAGCTGTGATGCCACGGCACTCTACCCAGGGGGACAGCTTAAGGCTGTACCTTGAACAAAAAAAAAAAAGAAGTGTGAATGGGACAAGTGAAGTAGGGCTGCCCTCTGGAGCCAGTCAGAGCTGGGAGCAGGGCCAGAGGGGCCCCCAGCTCCCACCAGTGCTCCTGTTGGGTAGGTGGGCACGGCTAGGAGAAGCACAAAAGTTTGGGGAAATAAAGACATGAGGAGCTCAGCCCTCCTGCCTAGTGACTAGGTGGATGAGAAGGGCCACCAATGGCCCCATCCAATCTTGGACCCCACTGTCCCCTAACTGGCTTTGTAACTCCTTTTAAGGACGGTCTTTGGGGTTGAAGAAAATGGAACAGAAGTCTGTATTCTGGAAGACCAGAGATGTTTCCTCTGACTTTTTAGGCATCTGGACTCCTAGATGTCATCCCAGCAGAGGGTGACAGTCAGCAGGTCAGTCCCACTGCCATATCCCCCTAGCAGTGGGCCTTTGTGTCTGAGGCCAGGCCCAGGCTCCCTGCCCTTCAGAGTTCCTCATGGACCCGCTCCTGGTCTTCATCTGTCTTTAGCTTGAGTTCCTCCACTGTGATCTTGCCATCCTGGTTGCGGTCCTGGTTCTGGAACATGTCCCCTATGGTTTTCTCAGGCTCTTGCCCAGGCATAAGACGTCCTTTACCCTCATTCGCTTGAGCCTTGATGAAGGTGGAGAACTGGGGGAAGGAGAGCCAGGGAAGGGTGAGCAGTGAGAGTCATGGCTGAGCAGTTGCAGTGGCCTTGGGAAGGGGACCAGCTGTTATTTTTTTTTTTTATTCCAGGCTGCCCCCCACCCCAGCTCAGTAAGGACTGGGAGAGGAGAGGTGCTGATACTGGGGTCCTGAGTGGGGCCAGAGTGTAGGGCATGGCAGGGGATAGTCAGTTGCAGGTAGGGGAACAGGCTATCTGTGTGCCAAGGGAAGGGCTAAGCCAAAGGGCCTGAGGCACAAGACTCAGCACATGAGCAGGGTAGGCAGGCAGGATGGGAGACATGCATTGTTCTTAGTAGATGTGCCCTGTGAGCCGCCTTCCCTGTTAGGGTGAGAGTGTGGGCATGGGTCAAGGACTGAACCTTCACCCACCTCCTCCAGGGGGACCTCTCCATCCTTGTTGAGATCCATGTGTTCAAACAGGTTAGCAGGAGGGTCCTCATGCCACACAAACAGGTAGCCTATGGGCAGCCCGTCCTCCCGGGACACCAACTCCACCTCAAACAGCAGCACAGCACTACCAGGAACCCCCCGGGCTGGAGGGAGAGAAGAGTCCCAATCAAGCCCGGCCCCAACCCAGGCCCGGCTTCAGTGTGCTCCCTAGCTCACAGACCTCAGTTTCCCCTCTTGGGGCTGGAGAGTAGGGCATGGGATGTGTACAGAAACATCTGAAAGGTGCCCCTGACTCCCTCCACCAGCGATGAAGGCCCCTCACCTCCACTCTCCCCATGGGCCAGGTGCGGTGGCACGACCAACTGTCGCCTCTCTCCCACACACATGCCCTGCAGGCCTGTGTCCAGGCCTTCGATCACTTTGTTGGTCCCCAGAGTCGCCTCCTGAGGTGCCCCGTAGTCATGCCTAAGGGAGAACAGATTCCAGTTCGCAGCCTCTTCTCCTGGAGGTGGGACCAGGACAAGCCCACCGTTCCAGTGCCCTGGTGCACAGCCATGCAGCAGGCCCAACCCTGCAGCCATGTGCTTTTCTTTTCATCTTGGTGCTGCCCCTAACGAGCAGCCTTGCAGGCTCATCTCTCCCTGCTTCGGGGTCCCCTCCGTAAAATGGAAACAGCAGCTCTCCCTATTGCTAGCTTCACTCTCCATTCTCTAAAGAATCCATGACTCTAAGGCTCCCTGATGCTCTCAGATGGGGACTTAGTGGAGGAAGAGTGTGAGTGCCCCCCCCAGATGCTTTGGGATAGTGGGAGAGGAGCTAGAGTCTGGGGTACCCTTGGGAGAACTCCCATACCTTTGCCCACCCACCTGCCCAGCCCTGGCCCTGCCCTGGACCCACGAGGAGAAGAGCTGGGTGCCATCCAGCAGAGAGCAGTTGTAGTGGTATCGAATAAAGTCCCCAGGCTTCGTGGTGTCATTGCAAGTATCAGGGGGCCGGGACAGTATCTTGATTTCCACCGGATCTGCAGGGTTGTGGAAGTCGATGATGTGGACGTCGAAGATCAACACAGCAGAGCCAGGGATCTTGTCTCCTGAGGCCAGAATGGGGCAGTGGGGTCAGCTGGGAGCTCTAGGAGAGGCTGCTTGAAATCTTCATGGAGGCCCCTCAACCTGACACCCCTCCCTCCCCATGGGGATTCACACGGGATGAGATATTTGTCCACAGTGTCAATTCTTCTAACGTACTCTTGCTGTGATGAGGGGCAAGAAAGAGGGCTTTCCAGTTAGAAAGCCCTTTCCACACATCATCTTGTTCCCAGTAATTTACCCTACAGGTCAGCATGATTGGTCCCATTTTATAGGTGAGGCTACTGAGGCTACTAGCACAACTGGGTTCTAAGACTATGCTGGTCCTGTTCTTCCAACCACCCACCCTTCCCACACTTGGGAGTTGGCAGCCCTTCTCCACCGTGGAGGGGAAAGTAGGGCACTGCCCCGGAGAAAATGGATGGAGTGGGAATGAGTGGTAGGCAACAAGATGTAAATTGCATATATTTCTATAATGAGAGGGGCAGAGTGGTGGCTGGAATTCCATCATGGGGTGGGGGGCCCAACCACCACTGCCAGTTGGGAGGGAGCAGGGAGCAGCCCTACCAGTTCCGTTCTCCCCATAGGCCAGGTGGGGTGGGATGGTGATTCTCCGGTGCTCCCCTATGCAGGCACCCTGCAGCCCCTGGTCCATCCCAGGGATGATGTAACCCTGCCCGATATAGGTATTGTAGGTGTAGTTGCGGGAGTAGCTGTAATACAAGGTGGAAGGGCCAGGGAGGGAGTCAAAGGGGCCCCTCCCCATCCAGGCAGCTCAGAGTGACCCCCCAACTGCTGCCTGGGGTACCCCAGCACCCAGTCTTTTCCTTCCTGTCTTAGCTTTTACTGCCTTTTGCCCAGTCCCCAGCCCCCTCCTCAGGACCCTCCTGACCTGGAGTCAAAGAGGGTGCCATCCATCAGTGAGCCGTTATAGTGGTATCGCATGAAGTCCCCAGCCACAGCTCTTCGGACACAGCCTAGGGGGAGCTCCAGTGTCTCTATCTGGACAGTGTCCTTTGGGTTGTGGACGTCAATGAGTAGGACATGAAAGACCAGGGAGGCCTGCGGGGGGATCACAGTCCCTGGGGAAGGGATAGGACTTGAGCCATTCAGGTGGGCAGCAACCCAGGGCTCCTTCTTGACTCAGGAAGGCCTAGGTGAGCACCATGCCCTCTCCCCACCATCAGCAGCCTCCCGGTGTCTTGCCCCTCCTGTGATGCCTGAGCTGGGTTCCTCCAGGGCCACCACCAGCTCATACTGAATCTTTGTGTGAATCAGAATAAAGCACTTTCTTAGTGAGATTGTCACCAAGGGCTAGATTTCTTCCTGACTTGCCTCCCTGGCTGGATGCCCTTGTGCAGTACACAGCCTGAACCATGGTTTGTGGAGCCCTGGTTTCCCTCTTCTGGAGAACTCCCCATTGAGTCCCTGACTACCCTCACCGTAGCCTTTCTCGCCATAGGCCAGGAATGGAGGGATGATGATCTTTCTCCTCTCTCCAGGACACATGCCCAGCAGCCCTTGGTCCATGCCTTTGATCAGCCAACCAGAGCCGATGTAGGTGTCATAAGTGCCTCCTCGACTGTAGCTGCAGAGTGAGGGAGTGGTGGGAGAGGCAGGTTGGCCCTGGACTCCCCCTTCTTATGCCACAGCCCCCAGTGTCTCAGGGCTCCTCTCCAGCCCCTTATTACCTGGTGTCAAAGGAAGTGCCATCCAGCAGAGTGCCATTGTAGTGGTAGCGAACAAAGTCACTATCCTGGACCATGCGGGGGCAGAAGGGCGGGCGCAACAAGATGTCCACCTGCACGGTGTCTGCTTTGTTCCACACATCCAGCATGACCACGTCAAAATAGAGGGTGGCATCAGGTGGGATGAGCCCCGCTATAAGGGTGGAGCAGCAGGAATTGGTGTTTGGGGTAGCCTCCAGGGTCTGAGGGTCCTGCTCCACTCCTCTTCCCACCTCTGGTTCCTCTTCTTCCTAGCTAAGCCACGACCCCACCCAGGACCCTGGCACTCCCCTTCCTCTCACTCTACTGTTCATACTGCACATGCAGCATGACCTTGGGCAAGTCATTCCCAGTCTCTGCACTTCGGATTCTGCCCCTGTTCTCTTCCACCCCTAGCTTGTGCCCGGCCCTTCTCACCCACGCCAACACTGCCATAGCCCAGGTGTGGAGGCACAATGAGGTGGCGCCGCTCATTGATGCACATGCCCAGGAGGCCTCGGTCCATGCCGGTGATGAGGCGTCCTACGCCTACCACGATGGCCACCGTGGTGTTGCGGTTATAGCTGGAGAAGGGACAAATGGGATATAGTGGCCTCAAGTGTGTTGAAGGGAGGGTGCACATAGCCACATGGTTCCCTGTGCCCACAGTGCCGTCATACAGAGATGCACACACGATCCATCCCCCCCTTCCTATGCACAGCCAAGATGTACTCACACACTCCTCACCTCTTTCAAGTTTCCCTCCTAGGTCAGTGGAGACACCCACCTTAAGACGAAGAGCTGTTACAAAAGGGAACCCCCAGCCGGGTGCAGTGGCTGACATCTGTAATTCTAGTACTCTGGGAGGCCAAGGTGGGTGGATTGCTTGAGCTCAGAAGTTTGAGACCAGCCTGAGCAAGAGCAAGACCCCATCTCTAAAAGTAGCCGGCATTGTGGCAATAGCCTATATAGTCCCAGCTACTTGGGAGGTCGAGGCAAGAGAATCACTTTGAGCCTAAGAGTTTAAAGTTGCTGTGAGCTATGACACCACAGCACTCTACCCAGGGTGACAAACTGAGAGTCTGTCTCAAAAAATAAAAAAAAGGAACCCCTTCCAGGATGCCAGGACTTTCTATTGCCCTGGGATGGGGTAAGGTGAGGTGTATAGGCTTGGCTGCTCCTACAATTTGCAGACAGCAAAGGAGTAGTAAGTATAGCATGGAGGGGTAGAGGAAGATTTACTGAACACTTACTATATGCAGATTAAATGTGTGGCATTTAATCATTTCCCCTGTGAGGTGGCATTAATATTTTCAGTTTTCTTATAAGAAAAGTTGAGACTTGGGGCGGCGCCTGTGGCTCAGTGAGTAGGGTGCCGGCCCCACATACCGAGGGTGGCAGGTTCAAACCCAGCACCAACCAAACTGCAACCAAAAAAAAAAAAAGAAAGAAAGAAAAAGAAAAAGAAAAATTGAGACTTGAGAGACTAAATGCCTTGCTCAAGATCACACTGCTGACATGTGGTCAGTTGAATCCCAAAGCCCATGTTTTTGCCACTTCATTGTCAATTCTCCAAGAAAAGAAATTAGAAGCACAGCTGGCAGAAGTGAGGACGGGGAATGGTTCCAAATCTTGAAAAGGCCTATTTTAGGCCAGAAGCAATGGCTCATGCCTATAATCCTAGTACTCTGAGAGACCAAGGAGAGAGGATCTCTTGAACTCAGGAATTTGAGACCAGCCTGAGCAAGAGCAAGACCCCGTCTCTACTAAAAACACAAAAGTTAGCCCAGCATTGAGGCACATGCCTATAATCTCAGCTACTTGGGAGGCTGAGGCAGGAGGATCACTTGAACCCAGGAATTTGAGGTTGCTGTGAGCTAGGCTGATGGAACCCTAGCATGGGCAACAGAGATAGACAATGTTTCAAAAAAGAAAAAAGGCCTACTTTAAAATTGCTGTGGCTTTTATTTGTTTTTAGTTATACATTTATAATTTCTTTTCAGTTTTCAAAGTTTTTTATTTTGATGGAAGTGGGTCATGGATTAAGAAAGTTTTCCAAGCTTGACATTCATAAGCAGAGCCTCAACCAGGCTCCCAGGGTCCCCACCAGGGAAGAGTCAGGGCTGTATTCCTGGCTGCCATCTATACTTGGCTTTGTCCACAAAGTGAGTTTTAAGTCTGGCCTGTTTCCTTTATGGTGCTGTTATGAAGGCCCAAGCTCTGCAGTAATTTCTATAAGTTTAACAACCATCAGGGTACAGTTCTT
>NW_003852413.1:22355833-22357671 GCF_000181295.1 Otolemur garnettii
AAGAGTCCAGCCTATTGAACCTGCTCAAGGACTGCCAGGCACTGTGAGAAGCTCCCTTTCGAAAATTCATCATCTTGTGTGAGTCTTAACATCAGCCTTAGCAAGTAGGTGCTGTTTTTATCTGTTTTTCAGATAAGGAAAGTAAAACTTAAAGAGACAAGATTCCCTATCCTCAGTCATAACCTGAAATGGACTATATGAATTCTGGAGTTTGTATTCTTTCCCAATATATACTACCTGCCTCCAAAGTCATGGCCACTAATTTTCCTGTGACTGAGTTGTATGTTTTTGGGGAAGGGTGTAGAAAGCACTGACTCAGAAATCTAAGGTTTACCCCTGAGGCTGACAGATTGCCCTGTCTCCACCAACAACAGTGCAAACCTCACGCCTGGCAAGATGGGTAGCCTGGGGCACTGGCCTGGTATAGCTGAAATGGTGGGAGGTGGGGTGCAGAGGGGAACAGCAGAGGGAGGCATGATACTTGATACCCTTTAAGGAGTCCAGTGCAGCATGTCCGACCGGGTGACACGTAGACAGACAGGGTCCCTGTACCAAGCCATGCCCTACCCCCCCAGGTTCATCCAGCTGTCTTATTCTACTGCCCACCCAGCTTTATCCCTGCCAACTGGCTACTGAAAACTCCCACCCCCCCCTCCAAAAACAGTTCTATTCCTTCTTCTTTAAACACAAAGGCACTAAAAACTGGGGATGGAATCAGTGAGGCAGTCAGGGTAGATGGAAAGGTAGACAGATGCAGCAGGGCCCACGCTTTCCCCCAACACGGTAGGGCAGTACACCCCCCTCCATCTTGTCCTTATATACAGCAAAGGTAAGTAAACAGGGCACCTTGATTATCAAGTACTTTGGGGGAAAGAAACTGGGGTCCTTTGACAGGTGAAGGTTTGGAATTGGAGCAGGGGTTGTCTTTTGGGACATGGATGTCCAGGAGCCCCCAAGGGTGCTGTCTGAGATTAGGGGATCACCGAGTGAGTACTGGAATACAGAATTTTAAAGGGGCAAGACGGTAACTGCAGGACCCAGATCGGGTTTCAGGAAAGCAGAGTGGTGAGTCTGGGGATACCCAATGCATTACCTGGAGTCAAACTTCTTGCCGTCCTCAAAAGTGCCGTTGTAGTGGTAGCGCACAAAGTCCCCCATCTGCACTTCCCGGGGACAGGCCCTGGGGATGTAGTACCGATCGATGACCACGTCTTCCAGGGGCCCCCCTGCCGGGCTGGCTCGGCCCAGCCCCCTCCCCAAGGCCAGCACCAGCAGTAGCAGCAGCAACGGCAGCAGGGGGAGCCGGAGGAGAGTGTAGCTGGGGGGCCCGGCCGAGAACATGGTGCCTCGAGTCCGGACGGCGGGCAGTGAGGCCGGGAGAACCTCCTTCCCCCTCCTCCCAGAGGTGGCTCCCCCGCTTCCTGTCCTCCTTCCCACCCCGTCCGGGCTGGTCCACGTGGAATGGGGGCTGGGGAGCCCGAGCTGGCAGGCGGGGTATGAGTGGTGTTGGGGTGGAATGGGAGGAGGGGGCCAGGCTGAGAGGGTTGCAGTGAGAAGAATGCACCACAAAGAACTCCGGGTCCTCCTCCCCCATCTCCACAGTGGCTGAGAGACCTGGGGCCTCGCCCGGGGAGAGAGGTTCGGGAAAGATGAGTAGTCTGAGTGGACTCCAAAAAAAAAAAAAAAAAAAAAAGTTCAGCGTCTTTTTTCCCGGATCCCCCGGGTCCTAAAGCCAGATTAAAGCATCCCTTGCTTCTTCTGCTGGCATCCCCCAATCTACGCCCCTCCAGATGAGTGCTGAGGCCCGGGAATCTGAGGGTTATCTCAGTGTTTTCCCG
>NW_003852413.1:22358070-22360250 GCF_000181295.1 Otolemur garnettii
CACACACAGCAGGAGGTCGTGCCAACGTAGGGTACCTAGGACACTACTAGACTTAAGAGGGAAGACGCGACCCAGGCCCCTCCCCTGCCGTCCCGGCCCTGGTGGCCGGCGCTAAGACCCAGCGGGCGTGCCGCCGGCCCGGGCTCCAGTCCCACCCGCCAGCCCGCAGGGCCGCCCCTTAGCTTGGGAGAGCCGGCCGGCGCGGCGGGGGCATGGGTCGGGCGGCGTGGGGGCTGTTGTGGCTGCTGCTGGGCAGCGCCGGGGCGCAGTACGAAAAGTACAGCTTCCGGGGCTTCCCGCCGGAGGACCTGATGCCACTGGCCGCGGCCTACGGGCACGCGCTGGAGCTGTACGAGGGTGAGAGCTGGCGCGAGAGCGCACGCTACCTCGAGGCGGCGCTGCGGCTGCACCGTCTGCTGCGCGACAGCGAGGCCTTCTGCCACGCCAACTGCAGCGGCCCCGCGCCGCCCGCCGCGTCCTCCCCCGGGTCCGCGTCGGGCCCCGACGGCGGCCTCGGCGACGAGTGGGCCCGCGAGCTGTGGTTCTTCGGCCACGTCCTAGAGCGCGCTGCCTGCCTGCGGCGCTGCAAGCGCTCGCTGCCCGCCTTCCAGGTGCCCTACCCGCCGCGTCAGCTGCTGCGCGACTTCCAGAGTCGCCTGCCCTACCAGTACCTGCACTATGCGCTGTTCAAGGTGGGCACCCCGCCCGGGGCCAACCATCCCCGGGCCTTTCTCCGCGGCCGGTTTCCGCACCGGCCAGTTGGGGGAACGCTGCTCCCACCCAGAGCACGAAGCCCGCGATGCGCTCAGGGCTGCGGGCTCTGGCCCTCCTGACCTGCTCCCCACACGACCTCACCAGGCTAATCGGCTGGAAAAGGCGGTGGCCGCAGCCTACACCTTCCTCCAGAGGAACCCGAAGCAAGAGCTGACCGCCAAGTATCTCAGCTACTACCGGGGGATGCTGGACGTCGCCGACGAGTCCCTCACGGACCTAGAGGCCCAGCCCTACGAGGTGGGGTGGAGGGCAAGAGGGAGGAGGGGAGATATTGGGGTCCCTCCTGACTCCCCCTGTCCCGCTCCCCCCAGGCTGTGTTCCTCCGGGCTGTCAAGCTCTACAACAGCGGGGATTTCCGAAGCAGCACTGAGGACATGGAGCGGGCCCTAGCCGAATACTTGGCCGTCTTTGCCCGGTGTCTGGCCGGCTGTGAAGGGGCCCAAGAGCAGGTGGACTTCAAGGACTTCTACCCAGCCATAGCAGGTATCTGCTTCCTAAGGCTTCTTAACACAATATCCATTCCTCGCACCTGATCTACACAGTGCTGAGGAGCTGGACTGGACTGAAATGTTATCTAAGGGAGTCTTCTGTTTCCACAAAGAGATGCTGGGTGAAGAGTGCTATAGCCAGCAGTGTCCAAACTGCTAGACATCCGTGCAAACAGACAGTGGGGAGGAAGGGGTGAGGGAGAGGGCTCCATGGAAGCTTGGATTCATAAGCTTCCAGGCAGAGGGCAGAGCAGGGACAAAGCTTCCCAGGAAGGAAACAGCCCTGCAGGTGTGCACAGAAAGCAATCTGGCCTGAAATCACTCCCAGCCTTGGGATCTTTATCTCTAGGGTCCCTCAAGTCAGGGCAGAAAGAGCTACCCTGGCTTGGCCCAGGTAGCTCAGCCGCTAGGGTGCCAGCCAACATGCATTGGAGCTGGTGGGTTCAAATCCAGCCGGTGGCCTGCCAATCAACAATAGCAATTGCAACAACAAAAAATAGCCAGGTGTTGTGGTGGGCGCCTATAGTCCCAGGTACTTGGGAGGCTGAGGCAAAAGAATCACTTGAGCCGAAGAGTTTGAGGTTGCTGTGAGCTGTGATGCCACGGCACTCTGCCAAGGGCAACCTAGTAAGACTCCATCTCAAGAAAAAAAAAAAAGAGTTATCCTTTGTTTGGCCTTCTGGCTTGCCTCCAAACCCCTCTTCTCTTTGCACAGAATGCCATGGCTCCCTCTCTGGCCTGGAGTAGGGGTTGAACAGTGGGTGATAATTCACCCCTGCCCACAGTAATCTTCCTCAGCATCATGTATCTAAACTAACACACTAAACATGTTATCTTATGATTGCAACAGCAACACCTTTCCTGTACAAGGAAGCTCAGGAGGCAGAGCTGGGATTTGGAGTCGGTCAGTGGATGGCT
>NW_003852413.1:22360360-22369015 GCF_000181295.1 Otolemur garnettii
CCCAACGTGGGTGGCTACTTCGTGGACAAGTTTGTGGCCACCATGTACCACTACCTACAGTTTGCCTACTACAAATGTGAGCCCCTGGGTGGGCTTGGGCAGGGGAGGAAGGGGTGAGGGAGAGGGCTCCATGGGGAGCTAGTCCTGAGAAGTGAGGAACTGGGTGATGGGAGGAAATGCCAGTGTTCTGGGGATATAGGACCTATGGGAGCCTGGGGCTGGTGAGAGGCTTGTGAGTGAGAAGAGAAAGTGGCCTTAGAGAATTAAAGGGCCTTCGGGCAAACACCTGGAGAGCCAACAGCTATAAAGTACAGGGTGGACATAAAGTTTCTGTGCAACTTACTATGTTAAACTACTTTAAATTTCACGTGAACTTTATGTCCACCCTATACTTGCCAGGTTATAAGGCCCCTTATCTTACTTGATCTTCTCACCAATACTATGCAGCTGGCATTACTGGACTCATTTTTCAGATGAGGAAACTGAAGCTCATAGAGGGCAAAGGGTCAACAGCACCAGAACTTGTGGCTCTCCACTTGAGAGACACCCTGGCATTGACTGGGACGGATGGGGTGGATAACTTTGAGGGTTCTGGCAACACAGGGATGCTGAGATGAGACAGAACTTGGAGCTGGAGCAGAGGGGCTTAGAACCAAGGGGCCAGGAGACCCCTCGTGGGTGTGAACAGACAGCAGAATGGTTGAGGGCCTCTAATTCCCCAGTGTCATTATCCTCCAGCTATGTGACCTCTCTATGCCTCAGATTTCTTTTTCTTTTTTTTTTGAGACGGTCTTACTATGTCACCCTTGATAGAGTGCTGTGGCATCACAGCTCACAGCAACCTCAAACTCTTGGGCTTAAGCGATTCCCTTGCTTCAGCCTCCTGAGTAGCTGGGACTACAGGCGCCCACCACAATGCCCAGCTATTTTTGTTGCAGTTGTCATTGTTTAGCTGGCCCAGGTTGGGATTGAACCCGCCACCCTCCGTGTATGTGGCTGGTGCCTTAACCACTATGCTACAGGCGCTGAGCCTGCCTCAGATTTCTTGTCCATAAAATGAGGATAACATAAGTGAGTTGGAAAGGGCTGAGCACATGGTAAGTAACCACTTCTTGCTAGCTTGATTTATTCTTGTGGGGTAAGGAACCCAGTGGGCATTCTAGGAGGCAGCTGGCCGCAGGGCACTGGACTGAGTTGGGGTTGGGATTGGGGCAGGTTAGGTGGGGCAGACTCTGAGGGGTTGCTCCTTACCCTGTCCTGTCGCAGTGAATGATGTGCGCCAGGCTGCCCGCAGTGCTGCCAGCTACATGCTCTTTGACCCCGAGGACAGCGTCATGCAGCAGAACCTGGTGTATTACCGCTTCCACCGTGCTCGCTGGGGACTAGAAGAGGAGGATTTCCAGCCCCGGGAGGTGGGCACCACTTTCTGAGGCACTTGCTGGCTTGCATTTTGTAAAAAACCTCCTGGCTTCCTAGGAAGGTAGGAGGGTGAGTGGAAAGAAAGAATATAGGTTGTGGTTAAAGTGTAGAGTTTAAGGCTCGGTGCCTGTGGCTCAAGTGGCTAAGGCACCAGCCACATACACCTAAGGTGGCGGGTTCGAATCCCCAGCCCAGGCCCGCCAAACAACAATGATGGCTGCAACCAAAAAATGGCCAGGCATTGTGGCGGGCGCCTGTAGTCCCAGCTACTTGGGAGGCTGAGGCAGGAGACTCACTTGAGCCCAGGAGTTGGAGGTTGCTGTGAGCATGATGCCATGGCACTCTACCCAGGGGGATAGCTTGAGGCTCCGTCTCAAAAAAAAAAAAAAAAGTTTAGAGTTTAAACCTCAATGAATTCCCAACAATAAAAAAAAAAGTCTAGGGTTTAAAACCCAGCCCCACAGATGCGTGGTCCTGGGAGCATCATGGCCTTTGCTAAATCTGCCTCACCTACAAAATGGGGATGTCTGGATGTGGGAGGTACCAAAATGTGTGTTCATTCCAGCCTGCCCTCCTGCACACCTCATCTGTTGGCCTTTGCCTCTCTTCCCCAGGAAGCCCCTAGCCTGACCCCTTGGAGTTTAGAGCCAGGCTGGCAAATAATGGGGCACATGGTACCACTCCCACTTTCCTTGTCAGTGGTAGACATTGCTAATCAATCGAGGCACTCTTTTCCATGAAACCCTCAGTATTTTCTTTAACCCAGAACTCTAGGCAGCTATGATCATTTGATCAGCATGTGACTTGATACCTGTTCCCTGGTCCTTGTGCTGGAAGAGGGCCAGAGGGCCCAGGTCCTAGGAGCCCTGGCTCCCTGCCATCTGGCAGCAGAGTCCAGCTCAGCCCCACATCCTTCCCTCCTCCCAGGAGGCCACACTCTACCACAATCAGACCTCTGAGCTACGGGAACTGCTGGAGTTCACTCGCATGTACCTGCAATCAGACGATGAGGTGAGTGGCCCTCGCCCTCTAGGGCTGCACTGTCATGGAGTCCTTGGGCCTTTCCTGGGGAGTTCAGCTACAGCCCCTAACAGTCAGCTGCTGTGATGCAGAAGAGGTTGTCCCTGTCCCCTTTCTCCAGCTTCCCTTCTCTACCTCAGTGTTCTCATGCCCCCCTCTCTATAAGTCCTTATCATCCTGCTTTTCCCAGGCCAGTTTGGATGATGTCTCCTCCAGGAAGCCCTCTGTGCCTGCCCTGGCTTTCTCTGGGCATGCAGTGCCAACTCTGACCCTCTGTGCTTCCCTGGCCACCTGTGGGCTAGACCTGGGGTTGTTTGTAGCCCTGGTCTATCTTGTTTATCTCTGGGCCCCTTCTCCAGCCAGTCTCCTAGAGGATTAATGTTCCAAGAGAGGGGACTAGGTTATTCCCAGCTCTCACATGGCGCCTACATAGAGCCCCTGCTTCCTGCTTAGGACTGAGTTTGAATGAACCAGTGAATAAACAATGGAATGAATGCAGGACACCAGGAAGAAAGGACCATATTATATCACATTGACTTCCAATGAGGGTCTGACAGCCTGATTGTCTCTGAGGTGCTCTGCTCGGTGGTTGTTTATTCATCCCCCTCCTTCAGCTGTGTGACCTCTCTATGCCTCAGATTTCATGTCCGTAAAATGGGTATGACATACATGAGTACTAGCCAGACCTAGCCCTTCTACTTACCAGCTGGGTAGCCTCCAGGCATGTCTCAGGTGACTTCTCAACTTCTATTTCTTCATCCATCGTATGGGGAGAATCATGCCCATCTCACACCATTGCAGTGAGGATTAAGTGACCTCTAGTATGTAAAGCACTTAATCTGGAGCTGGCACACAGTAAGGTGTTCAGTGAGTGGTAGCCATTTTGATGACTGTCACTTGTGGCCTGCTGTTTGCCAGACATCAGGCTTAGGGCATAAGGTACAGTCCCTTTCCCAAGCAGCTCATGTTCTAGGGAAGGAGACATAAACTGCTGGAGAGGTGAGTTCTGGGTGCCAGAGGAGGGCTCCAGGACCAACCAGGGTCATGGGTACAGTCCTTGCCTGGCTTTGGAGGATCAGCTAGCTCCCTGCACACAGGGGAGAAGAGGTGTTCCTGGCAGGGCAGCAGTGTAAGCATACATTGTAACACGCGTGGACTAGCAGTTTTTTCACCAGGGTGCTTGTGCTTAGAAGGTGGGGCTGTGGGGCTGTGGAGAGGGGTAGTGTTTCTCTGGTAGAGCCCCATGCATCCATTTGGGGTTGAGGAGAGCAGTTTGGGAATGGGACCTTGCAGGAGAAATCGTCAAAACATTCTCATTAGACCTTGAGACTAGAGAAGGAAAGGCTTTGGGGACTGAGTGGTGGGTTTGGGTCTGCTCTGACCTGGTTTCTCACTCTACCCTGGGGCTGCTCTAGATGGAGCTGGAGGAAACAGAGCTGCCCACACGGCCTGAGGATGCGCCATCCGACACAGAGTTTGAGGGAGAAGGTGACTATGAAGAGGGCTTCTATGCTGACTGGTGGCAGGAGCTGGATGCCAAGGGTGACGAAGCTGAAGCTGGTCAGTGACATGGGTCCTAGATGGGGCTGGGGGAGGGACACAGCCTGAGATGGATGTTGAGGATACATGGATCCAACCACTGCACTTCAGAACCCAGAATATGTGTGTGGGTGCTGGGACCCCTCCTGTAGGAGCCTCCAGCAACCCATGTCTCGCTTGGGGGTAGGGGAGGTACAGTGTCTCCCTGGAGCTGGTCCCAGCTGAGACCTATTCCTGGGGAACCTCACTCCTGCCCGCTACCTCCTGCCAGAACAGCACCTGGACAGCTGCCGAGGTGGGCTAACCCCAGTGCTTTCTCCTTCCCTTTTCAGAGCCAGAGCCTGAACTACCATGAGATGGGGCACCCCACACCCCTCAGACGCTTGGGAACACTGGGCACAATGGCACCACGCCCACCAGCCTGGGCAGCAACAGGAACTATTTATTAAAACTTTAAATGGATGGACATAGCCGACTGGGCCCTCATCCTGCCCCACCCATGAGCAGTGCTCCATCCTGTCTCTTGTATGTCTCTGGACCACAGAGTGGCTGGTGGGCTAATGGGAGGGGTCTATCCTCCTCCCTGCTGCTCCCCCCACCTGGAGAAGGAGGTTCCAGCTCCTGGCTTGAGTCTCAAACTGAATTGCAGAGGGTCAGCCAAGATTGTAAAGAGCACTGGACCAGGAGTCCAGCAGTTCCAGCACCCTGACAGCAGGTGCTTAATAAATGTTTGCAATAAACACAGCACCTGGGTCCAGTCTCCTCGGGGCTTGGCTGTGAGGGCACAGGTCCTTCCCTCCTTGCCTCTGCGCCCACCTTCCCCCATCTATAGAATGTGGGCGACCTGGGCTGGTCCTTCCTTCCCCTGGTAGGGAATGTTGTGTGACAGAGAGCTTGCAGCCTGCGACTGCAGACCCACCGCCAGGGGGCGTGAGGACACAATGCCTACTGTAGGCTTGGGAAGATGGTGGATTCTGATTTCTAAGATGGGATATCCTGCATTTTCCTAGTTCAGCATCACTTCCCTGGGAATGTGGCAAATGTGGGGAGGGGGCCATGGACGTTTACTCCTGGTGTTCATTTCTTGGCATTTACTGACCCAGGTTCTTTAGAGTCAGAGCAGACATGACCTGCCATTCCCACTCTGGCCTTTCCTCTATTCCAAAACCAGATTGGGGGCCCAGCTCTACAGCTAGCAGAGCCCTAGGGATATAGTTGGATTACTTGGTACTTCTTGGGGTGCTGTGGCACAGCCAGACCCCTCTTGTATAATCTTTCATTGGCTCCAAGGGACAGAGAGTCCAGAGGTGTGGGGGTAAGGATGATGCCTGGTAGTTACCACCAGTTCTATGACTCACAGCCAGGAGGTGGGAGCCAAAGAGGCCTCTCTGGGAGAGGCCCAGCCCAGTGCCAAGGCCAGCCCGGTGACAATGCTGTCCTATATTTCTAGCCTCCCAGGGGCAGGGTGGCAGAGGTGTCTTCCTGCTGGAGTCAGAGCTGAGAAGCAGGTTTCACTGCCACACCCCTGCCCTCCCCCCAGATGTGCTGGGTGACACCTCTGTGTCTAGGAGGACTCTTTCCTATCCTGCTCCTAGGTCCTAACCTAGGATAGGTTGGGGGCTGGAAGGGAGGAGTCTGAGTCTGGAGCAAGGGCTAGGTCAAAGCTAGGAGATTCACTCCTCTTTCCTCCCTCCCATAGTTTGGATCTATCCTGCTAGCGTTTCCTGACAGCTCCCAGGTGTCAGGGTGGCCCTGTCCTACCCCACCCCTTTCAAGCTGCTGTATTGTCAGCTCTAGTGAGGCTCCCTCCACCTCTGTGTCTGGGAGGGGCTACCCTCCAGGGCTGGCACTTCAGAGGGTGGGAGTGGGATGTGCTTGAGCGTGTCTGCCAGACTCTGCCTGGGTGAGTAAGGAGCTTTGGAATCTGGACAGCCAGGTGTGGGGCTACTGTGTGTGGATGTGTGAATCTGGATGTTTGCTGATACCTGGTGCACAGGTCTGTGGATGTCCATGGCAGCCTTGGGGTGCCTGCAATGGAGTCTCTGGACATGCATGTGTGAGTGTGTGTGTGTGATATGGATGTGTGTTTAGAGGGATTCATTCACTCATTCAGCTCCTACTGTGTGCCAGGCATGCAGTAGGTGCTGGGCTTATAGTGGTAAACAAAGCAGGCCCTGCTTGTGTGGAGGAGCTTGGGTTGCAGAGGGGACAGGCAGCAAACAGCCAATAATTGGCAAGTACAGATTGGATAGGCATGTTGGATACATGAGACGGGAAAACAGCCAGGTAAGAGGGCTCAGAGAGGCGATGGCTTGCAGTGTCAAGTATGTCACCAGGTATGTCCCTGTGTGCATCTGAGAGTGGCACCTTTGAGTGTGTGCTGTTGAAGCAGTGTGTGCTATGGGCACCTCTGGAAGTGGATGGCCAGCCCTTCAAGATACCCCAACCCAGCCCTTTGGCCCCAGTCTAGTATGCCTTACTCAGCTCCTCTGTTCCAGGGAGCCACCAGCTCCTCCCACCTCTCCCTGCTGCCAGCATCTCCCCATCGCCTAGCCAGCTCCCCAAACCAGTCTGTGCCATCCCTCTGGGGCCTTCTAGCCCAGTCTCCCAGCCCCACCCAGTCCAGATGACTTTGCCTCCTTCAGGGCTCTGGCTCACTGCACCCACCTTGCCTCCACACCCACACAGCACCTCCCAACCCTAGAATTTGCAGGGTAGTGGGCAAGAGGTTAGGGAGGACCCCACACAATAGGACCCAGGAGGCCCCATCCTCAGGAAATCATAACTACCAAGATGGACTGTGTGCCAGGCACTTGCTATATTAAGTACAATGCTCCAAACAGTCTTGCAGTGTGGCTGTCAGTTCCCCTCTGTTCAGGTAAGCCTGCCAGATGAGAAGCAACTCATCCAAGTTCCTCAGTGGTTGGTGAGGAGCTGGGTTTAGACTTTTCTCACTAAATCAGTACTACTCATAGAAGAGAGGGGAGGGAAAATGCACTGGGCTCAGGTGTTGGCCTTGTCCCTTTAGCTGTCAGCTGGGGTCAGGGAGAGGAGGTGATGGCTGTGGGATGTGGAAATAAAGCCACTCTCCCTCCTTCCCAGCAATGCCACAGCTCACTGAGGGAGCAAGGAGCTTGAGAAGGGAGGAAGGGGAGGGGAGGGCAAGACAAAGGAGTGAGGGACAGAGGAAGGGAGGGAGGGAGGGGAACAGCCAGCACCCTCAGGCCTTACTGGAGCCTTATCCTCCCCAACCCACATTCTCAGCTCCTGGAATTAGCCCTGATGTTAGTGGTCTGTGGACAGAGTTGCTGGGGTCACTTGAACCAGCAACTTTTTTTTTTTTTGAGGCAGTTTCACTATGTTGACCTTGTAGAGTGCCGTGGCATCACAGCTCACAGCAACCTCAAACTCTTGGGTTTAAGCGATTCTCTTGCCTCAACCTCCTGAGTAGCTGGAACTACAGGTACCTGCCACAACGCCCAGCTATTTTTGGTTGCAGTTGTCATTGTTGTTTAGCAGGCCTGGGCTGGGCTCGAACCTGTCAGCTTTGGTGTATGTGGCCAGTGCCCTACTCACTGAGCTATGGGCACTGAGTCAGAACCAGCAACTTCTGAACCCTGAGAATAATGGTCAGAAGAGTGAGTATGTTCCCCCACCCCCACTCCCAATTCCAGTAGAAGACATTCCTCTCTTAGATCTAAAAAGCTGTTCTTAAAGTCTTACCCTGGTGCTCCCTGTCTCTGGGAGAACAAGGTCTTCTTTGAGGATAAAGAGTGGCTCCTGCCTCATGTCAGAAGGCTGTGTCCAGCTGGTGCTGGGGAGGTCCTGGCAACCACTGGACTCAAGTCCCTCTACCCCCATGGTTGGTTTACCCACTCTGGGGCCTTGCTCTAGGCCTTCTCTTGAAACTCCTATGCGAGGACAGCCCTGACAGATGGGTTGGGCACCTAGGGCTGGGGCTTATTCTAAGCTAAGCTAGCACAGGTCTGCCCAGCCCCCTTCATAATCAACCTCCAAGATGACAGGAATCAGATGGGGGTGTTCTGGGGGCTGGGGATAGGCCATTGGAACCAGCCCCAGCCCAAACCCCAGGCCTGACTTATGGACACATCACCCCATAATCACTGCCTGCTTGAATCTCAGCTGGCGCCAGGGTGCCTGAATAGCATCTCTTCTGTCCCTCAGATAGCTCTTGGGAGAGGAGTACCTCTCGTGCCCATGACTCAGGTGGGGAAACTGAGTTAAGGAGGAGGATACGCCTGCTTATTTACCCCTTCCTCCACATATATACAAGGTCTGTCTGAAAGGTATCCAGCTGGAGACATACATGGCTTGATACTTTCTGGACAACACTCATAGGGTCCCTGACCTACAATAGTTCAACTTATAATTATTATCAGACTTTACGATGGTGTGAAAATAATACTGCCATTCAGTAGAAATCATTCTGTTTCTCACTTTCAGTACAGAATTCAATAAACTGCAAGAGATATTCAATACTTTATTATAAAACAGGCTTTACAGCTCGCCGCCTGTGGCTCAAGCGGCTAAAGCGTCAGCCACATACACCTGAGCTGGCGGGTTTGAATCCAGCCTGGGCCCACCAAACAACAATGATGGCTGCAACCAAAAAATAGGTGGGGAAATGTGAAAGTGGCTCGGCACCTGTGGCTCAAG
>NW_003852413.1:22369124-22374593 GCF_000181295.1 Otolemur garnettii
AAAAAAAAAAAAAAAAAAGCTATGATGTTCTGTAGGTTAGGTGTGTGTATTAAATGTATTTCCAACTTATGATGGATTTATCAGGACACAATCCTATCATAAATGGAAAAGCATCTATACTTGATCCTTTGACTCCCTGGAAGAACTCACTAAGGTCACATGCAAAGAAGAGGCCAGGAGAACTTGACACGTTCCATTTTGGGTCACATTCTTCATCTTCTCTTTCAGAAGAAATACTTGATGTTGTGTTCCTGGGGTGAAGTAAGGAGTAGCCAGATTCCCTCCTTTTGCCTCCTAAACCCTTGTCTAAATCCTCTTGGCCTTCCTGGAAGAGGAGGCTGGGACGGGTCAAGGTTCAGACCATGTAAATGAGGAGTCTGGCCTTTCTCCCTGATCTTGGGTGGGTATGGGGAATAAGAGGTCATTTGATGGCCTCACAGCCATAAAAAATCTTTCCCATTAAAATTTTTTCATATTATCTCCGAACGAGGTTATATACCCAGACGGAGAGATGGGGCAGGTCTGGAGTCAGAAGACACTTGTCATGACTTTAACCTTTAGCACTGTTATTTTGATAACCCTATTTTTTTTTCATTTGTTTATTAAGATACTGGTATCCTCAAACATGGAAATGTCCCTTGCCTTGGAGCCCCTTCCCCAACCTCACTTGCACTCTGGACCCAGCTGGCTTCTGTCCAACACCCTTGTCAACAGCCCAGTCCAGGCTCCTCCCTTCCCCACTCGCCTGCCCCTCCCCCACCCTTCCAGGTTCTCTGTTGGGGCCATAAATTATCCATGACCTGTAAGTTGGCTGCTGCTTTAACGGGAGGCTGGAGTGCTGATGAAATATTCAAGGATCTCAACTCTCAAATTCCTTGGAGGCCATGGGATGTGGACTGGGGAAATGGGGATTAAAGTGCCAGTCCAGGAGCTGCCATGTCCCAGCCCAGTCCTCACCCAGGGGGAGTCCAGGGCAGGGAGACCTGGGATTTGAGAGGGCAGAGAGGGTGGGGGTGGGAAAAGTCTCTTTGCATAATCAATTGCTGGGGTCCTAGGCCACAGGCCTACCTAGAGGAGTGGGGCCTAGGTTACTTCCCCACCCTTCCCCAAGCCTTGACTCTTTACTCCCAAGGTTTTCCTGAAATCTCACCTCTTGATTGATAAAATCTAGCCTGCAAAATTAGTTCTCATCTCTTCCCCCACTGCACCCTGCCTTCACGGGGTGGAAAGAGACCTATGTTGGTGGAGAAAGTGGGCTGGCAGGCAAGAGACAAAGGTTCAAAGTCCCAGCTCCCCCAGGAAATTGCTTGTGTGAATTTGAGAACTTTCCTTTTCTGGCTCCAGCCTCGGTTTCCTCCTATGTACAAGGAAAAGGGGACTCTGCTCAAACTATTCCTTCTTCTTCCTCCCAAGAACTCTCCATAGGTAAGTGAAAAACAGCGCATGTGCCCTTCATGGGAAGGGCGGCCCCTCCGTGGGAAGGGCGCCCTGTCAGGGCAGGCATCTCTCCCGGCTTGTGGAGCCAGGGAGGGGCCAGCAGGCTGGCAGGGTAGGTGGGGCCCCAGCTGTGTCAGCCTGTGCGAGGAGCTACCCAGGCCAGGAGCAGGAAGCTGGTGACTCAAGGGCTCACTCCCTTTCTTCCTCCACTACCACTCTGGGGGAGGAGGGGGTTGCTTAGAGAGCCACTAAGACCCAGCTCCAGAATACAATCCTGATGGCAGGAGCCTGTCCTGTTGGGCTCCTGAAGCCATGGAACTGCACCCTGGGGGGTTTGGGGTGAGTCAGGGAGCACAGCCAGGGATAGATGTTCTCTGGAGAGGTCTTGACCCTCCTCCAGCCTCTCCCTCCACCACTAGCTCTTGGTATCTCACCCTCGCCTGTACTATTTCTGGCCTGTCCTATCTCTGTTTTCTTGTCTCCTGTTTTCTTTTTGACATTCCATCCCCACCCACACCCCTTGCAGTGAAGTGTCCCTGGAGCTACCTCTATAATTAAGAGCCCCTGCTGGCTGAGCACGCCTACAGGAGCAGGCCCTGGGTAGCCTCTGGTCTCAAGGCTCCTACCCTGGACAGAGGGTAGTAAAGAAGGCAGGTATCTATCACCTCATCCCCCCCCATTCCCCACTGACCACGACCCCATTCCTCTGCTCCTGTTTATCCCTCAATGTGTTACCATCCTGCCTTTCACAAAGCTTGGGCTCATTCCAGCCAGCAGACTAGGGGAGCCTGGGGGCTCTCCTGTGTTGTGTCCTCGCCCCACCCTGAAGGTCATCCTGAGCAAGTCTTGCCCCCCACGCCAGTTGTCAGGTGGCCACATACCAAAGATCTAAACAAATTACAGAGCAAGCCAGCAAACCACACATCAGCTATCCTGGGACAGGGACACCTCCACAGTGACCTAACAGGGCGGATGGGATGTAGAATCCTCACACCTTGGAGAATGGCTCCCTGGCCCCCAGTCCTCGGGTTATCTCCCCTTCCTTAGCACCTCTGGCCCTGCTCACAGCCCAAAGGGCCTCCAGCACAGGTGTGGAGTAGCCTAGCCCCCACCCGCTGTAACTGCCCCTGGTCACTCCTTTGGCCTGAGTGTGTACATACCACCAGTGGTGTTACTGTGCTTCTGGGCAGGAAGGACAAGAGTCACAGACCTGTGGGCCTAGACAGCAGGGACCATGCTGGGCAGGAATCCCAGAGTTTCTGATACAGGTCCCTGGAGTGTGGTGTAGAAGGGGCATGGATTCTCTCGGCTCATCCCCTTGGCCCTGTGTGGAGGGGGCAACACAGAGAGGGCAGGACCCAGGACAGAAGCCCTCTTCCCAAAGTGTACGGATGGCTCTGCCTGGGGTCTGAGAGGCGACTCATGCCCAAGATGCCACCAGGTTTCTACATTTGCCTTTGTTTCAAGTCTGCCGCCTGGAAAGAGCTTCTTGCTATCTTTTCCTCTGTGTGTGTGTTAGGGGGAGTGAAAGCTGATGCATCTGGTGTTTGTATGTCTGAATCTCTACCTGTGAGCATTTTATCCCAGGTATGTGAGTATAGAAAGGTGTGTGTATGTATCTGTGTATAGCTTGTGTGAATCTAAATCTCTGTCTTTGGGGAAGAGGGGCCCTGCAGAATGACTATGTTCAAACAGAGAACAGAGAACAGAGACTCTCCCCTTTCTTATATGGCCCAGAGGCCTCATGGAGGGCAAGGGGAGCGACATTAGTGGGGGGAGGGAGGCCTGCCAGTCCTGGACACTGGCTCACAGGAGCACCTTCCTTAGGAAAGTGCTGCCCCATCCCCCATCAGCACCAGCCTTCCAACAGCCCTCTCACTGGATCCCTCTTCACTAGTTACTTCTGTTTCTGGGGCAGCTTGGGTTGGGCCACCTTGTGCCTTTTCTTTTTTTGTTTTTTTTTTTTGGCTGGGGCTGGGGCTGAACCCGCCACCTCCGGCATATGAGACCGCCAGGTCCCTACCCTTTTGAGCCACAGGTGCTGCCCCCCACCTTGTGCCTTTTCATTCTTCACTCCAAGGCCCCAGAAGGCTGCAAGGTCAAGTTAACTATATGTGTTCTTGACAGCCCAAGGGCTCTGCTTTCACTGAACTCCAGGTAAGAGAAAGGAACTGTTTAAACTGCAGGAATATGCATCAGGGCTGGACATCAGAAGGCACTTACCACTGATGGAATAGAGACAAGGGCATCGAGACTCTCCTTTCTTGGGGATTTGTCAAACAGAGAACTCCTGCCTTTAAAGGTTTGGGGGCAGACGACTGGATAAGATGGCTCTGTGGTCTGGGTGCCTGTAGCTCAGTGGCTAGGGCATCAGCCACATACACTGGGACTGGCGGGTTTGAACCCAACCAGAGTCTGCCAAACAACAATGACAACTACAAAAAAAAAATAGCTGGGCATTGTGGTGGGTACCTTTAGTCCCAGCTACTCGGCAGGCTGAAGCAAGAGAATCTTTTAAGTCCAAGAGTTTGAGGTGGCTATGAGCTATGACGCCATGGCACTCTACCGAGGGTAACATAGTGAGACACTTGTTTCAAAAACAAAAACAAAAACAAAAAAGATGGTCTGTAGCATTTCCTTCAAGTTTAGACTACAGGGAAGGCTGTGGTCATAGCAACTCTCATCCCTATCTGTGGGTACCTCCTTCTGTGGGACCACATCTCCTATACAGACAGTTGATTCTAGGAAACATCATTTTATTTTCTTTTCATATATATATATATATATATGTATATATATATTTCTAGTTTGTTTAAATCGGGGTTTTCTGATATTCAGATTTCCACACTTTTATTTATTTATTTTTTTGCAGTTTTTGGCCAGGGCTAGGCTTGAACCTGCCACCTAGGCATATGGGACTGTTGCCCTACTCCTTTGAGCCACAGGCACCGCCCTTCTTTTCTTTTTTCTTTTTTTTTGAGACAGAGTCTTACTTTGTCTCCCTGGGTAGAGTGCTGTGATGTCATAGCTCACAGCAACCTCAAATTCTTGGGCTCAAGCAATTCTCTTGCTTGAGCCTCCTAAGTAGCTGGGACTACAGGCACCTGCCACAACACCTGGCTATTTTTAGAGACAGAGTCTCACTCTAGCTCAGGCTAGTCTAGAACTCATGAACTCAGGCAATCCACCCACCTCGGCCTGCCAAAGTGCTGGGATTACAGGCGTGAGCTACCCCACCGGGCCTCATTTTCTGATTCTTTTCTCTATGCTCAGATACAGGTGGATGCTCAGTGCATAGCAAGCACATAGTAGTTTCTTAATAAATGTACTGACAATCCCTTGATCTGGGAGGAGAGATGCTGCTGTGCTCCCAGTCTGCTGCTGCTGCTGTGGTGCCTCCACCAGTCCCAGCCTGTGCGCTCAGCTTTGGGGCTGGCATGTTGCAACGAGTTCCATGCTAAGACATGCAGGGGGCATTCTAGGACACACACACACACACACACACACACAGAGGCTTTATTCCAAAGCCTTACTTCTGCCCCTCCACCCACTCTGGCTCCTCCACCCCTCTTTGCAGTCCATTAGCCCTACCCTGCCAATTTGCTGAAGTCAGGAGAAAGGAGAGGGAGAGAAGCCAGGCTTGGGGCTGGGAAGTATGTACATGTGGAGGTAGGTGGGAGCAGGAGGGCAACTGGCAGGGTAGCTGTGGGCCTAGGATTATGAGCTCTTTCACTCCCAAACTGTGGACTGGTCACTGCTCTGTGGCTCACACCTGTAATCCTAGCACTTTGGGAGGTTGGCAAGCTAGTGGGAGGTTAGGAGTAGGTAGCAATAAAGGTACTGAAGTCAGCTGGGGGACACAGTCAGGGAAGACAGTGAAAAGCCATGACCTTGGCATGTGGGATGGTAACTGGCTCAGAAATGTCAACTACCGCCCAGTCCCCTCCAGGAAGCCTTCTTGGATGGTACAATTTCAGAATGGAGAATGTTCAGCCATCATCCCTTTCTCTACTGGGAAAAGTGTTTAAGGAT
>NW_003852413.1:22376475-22383370 GCF_000181295.1 Otolemur garnettii
GTCTGGTATATGGGGCCAGTGCTCTACTCCTTTGAGTCACAGGTGCTGCCCCCTAGATTTTTTATTTTTAGTAGAGACTGGGTCTCACTCTTGTTCAGGCTGGTCTTGAACTCCTGAGCTCAATCAGTCCATCCACTTCTGCCTCCCAGAGTGCTAGGATTACAGGAGTAAGCCACCACACCCCGATATTGGGAAGTTCTCTTTGGTCTCTAATCCATGGTTTTCCTCTGCAGAGGGGAGGGGCATGCTGTCCTATTTCTTTTATGCCAATGCTTGATTTCCCACAAATCTGCTGCCTAATGTTTTCAAAACCCACCAAAGTGGCTGGGTGAGGTGGCTCACACCTGTAATCCTAGCACTTTGGGAAGTTGAGGCGGGTGGATTGCCTGAGTTCATGAGTTCAATCCCAGAATGAGCAAGAGCAAGATCCTGTCTCTAAAAAAAATAGCTGGGTGTTGTGGTGGGCACCTTTAGTTCCAGCTACTCGGGAGGCTGAGACAAGAGAATCACTTGAGCCCAAGAGTTTGAGGTTGCTGTGAGCTGTGACACCAGAGCACTCTACCAAAGGCGACAAGTGAGATTCTGTCAAAATAACAATAATAAACAAATAAACCACCAAAGCCTCTTTACACCAATACTTCATCTTTGTATCAAACAATTGCTCTTCTGGGCAATAATTTATCTTCTCTAGGAAGAGTCCTGGAGTATTTATTTGTGACTTTTCCTGCCCCTTCCCCACTGCTTTGACATTTTATGTCTACATGAGGAGAACATATGGCTGGGTAGACCTTGAAATTAGAAGAAAGGGGTTCTGGGCCGTGCCTGTGGCTCAGTGGGTAGGGTGCCAGCCCACAGGCTGGTGGTGGGTTCAAACCTGGCTCCGGCCTAACTGCGACAAAAAATAGCTGGGTTTGTGGTGCCTGTAGTCCCAGCTACTTGGGAGGCCAAAGCAAGAGAATCTTTTAAGCCCAGGAGTTGGAGGTTGCTGTGAGCTGTGATGCCACAGCGCTCTACCGAGGGTGACAAAATAAGACTCTGTCTCAAAAAAAAGAAAAAAGAAGAAGAAGAAGAAGAAGAAAGGGGTTCTATTTTAGGATGTGCCACTTTCTAATTTTGTGACTTCTCCAAACTTCAGTTTCCTCATCTTTAAAATCGGAATTGTTTTCTTGTCCTAATGATTTTTCAGAACTGTCATGAGAATTAAAAAACTCATATCATTAATTTAATTTCTAACTTTGCAATCGTCCAGGTGGTTTCAGAAACCTTATTTCATGTAATCTTGACACATTCCAGTGAGATAATGTGGCTAATTTATCCAATTTGCAGATGAAGAGAAACAGGGTGAAGGGTGAAGTGACTTATCTAAGATCATAAGTAGTAGAATCCAAACTCAAGCCTTTTAATTCTAAATCCCAGGAGTACATTTGGGGGAGAGGGGTAGAAATTCCAACACAGCACAAAGCCTGTGAATTGCTATACAAATATGCTATTACTACTTTTGGGCAAGGCTGAATAAGCCCAAAGAAGCATCATGCCTGACGCTGAGTCTGCTGGCTGGCAAAGGCGTCTGTTCTTTCCCATGGTGGACCCTGACTCACCTGTTGGACAGGTAGGGGGAAGGGGAGAGTAATGAGTCTTACCTGCTCAGAGGTAGGGTGGGGCAAGACACACCTCATCCCTTCCATTGGTTCTTTCCTTAGTCTTACTAATAATCCCTGGTCCAATCAAGAGGAAGTAACTTTCTACTTGCCAATAGGTGCAGCCTTAGGCAGGGGCCTCAAGTTGGAGTCCATCCCCAGTGCCGACTGGCAGTCCCTGGGGCCAATGGCGAGCGGATAAACAGAAGCAGCGGTGGAAAGGGACTGGGCGCGAGGCTCCGCCCTTCAATGGGACAGTCAGGCTAGGCAGCCTGTGAACTCGCAGCAATGGGTGGGCGTCTCCCTCATGGGCGGAGCTTCGAAGGGGCGAAGGGCGTGGCTTGGCTGTCAGGTCCCTTCGCCTTTTGTTCGGTTACTGAGTTGCTGCCTTGGCCAGAGTCCGAAGCAGCCGCCGCCCGTGAGCGCCTAGCTCAGTTCGCTACCCGTGCCGGCTCCCACCCCGGCCCAATCCCTACCCGGCTCCGCTAGGCTCCACACGTAGGTGCGGACGAACAGGGACAGGTATCGCAGGGGAGAGGGAAGGGGTGGCGAGCGGGCCGTGAGGCGGGCTAGCTGTCTCCGGGCAGGTGAGGGCGGGTGCCAGGGAGCGACACCCTGCACTGGCGGCAGGGGGCGCGCTCGGGTCCTAGGCGCGGCGACTAAGGAAGAGGTCGTGCGGTTCCGTAGAGTGCGCCTCGGGGCTCCCGGAGCGGGAGAACTGAGAAGGGCAGGGAGCAGTCGGGGCAGGTGCCTCCGAGATCCCGCCTCTCAGGGGATCCGCGGAGCTCGCCCGACGCCGCGATCCTGATTCTCGCCCTGAGCTGGTGGGGTAGACTTTGACCTGCTCTGCCTGCGTGCCAGGGCTCACTCTGCAGTGAGGGATTTACCGTCTGGGAAACTTGCTGCCACTGGTCTCTTTGGGGCCACCCTCACCCCACCCTGCGCGTCATCCACGCTCTCCCTCCCTCCCTACTCCCCCAGGCCTGGGTGGGGCCCTATTGTTTGCGCCCAGCTTGCCCAGCTGTGGGGGCAGTGCTCACATTTTCCCAGCGACTCTGGCCTCACCTGCTGAGCAGGTGAGCGCAGGAAGTACAGACGCCGGCTCCTGGAGGCCAGTTGGTACTACCTGCGGCGCCCCTCTTGTCCCCGGTGGGTGCTGGGCTATGGCTCTTCCAGTGGATGTGGGATGGGGTGACAGTGGGGTTGTGGAGAGCCCAGCTCAGTGCCTAGCTAATGTCTGGCATCGCTGGCTCGGACTGGGGTCTGTGCGCGGGTGGAGAAATCAGGGTCACCCGGCCTAGTTTCCAGTAGCTGTGGCTTGCAGAGTGTTGGTGTAGAAACCGGACTATCCTTCTTCCCTAACCTCTTATTGTTGAAAAAACCACCCAAAACAAACTTTGCAGGAGGAAGTACTCAGGGCAGCTTTCTCTTGGGGTTTTCTTGTCTCCTTGTCCAGAACTTCCTCTAGGCTTAAGAGGGGTCTTTCTTCGTGCAAAACCCCCTCCCCCAGCCAGCCCCAGGCTGAACCTGGGCCTGTGCCTGCGTACTGACCCTGTTCTCCCTACCCCCACCTGCATCCCGTTTGCGGAGTCCCTGGGGCCTGAGGTGGGGGCCCGGGTGTGGGGGGGCAACAGGGGAAGCAGCTTCTTCCGTCTCTTCCTGCCTCCGGGGACCACCACACCCCCTCGGTGGAAGCCTGCGCGTTAGTGGCTCTCTCCCAAGCTCTGCCCCCTCCCCAGGAATGGGGGTGGGGCAGGGCTGGGCCAAACTGTGAAAGGTGGAGGGAGCGACTGTTCTAGTCTTTTTTCCCTCTACCCCAACCCCCACTTTACTTGGCCGGCTGGTACTAGAGGCTATGGGGCTGACTTGCCATCTGATTTCTGAATTATGAAGGTGCATGCTTTCTGGAGCCTTTTGCTACCCCTTTTCCTGAGAGAATTTGACAGGGAAAGTGAGACTGGAGGAAGGGTTCATGGTGGAAGGTTTCTTTAACGCTAGACTCCCTCAGCCAGAGCTGCATTAGGATCCCCACCTCCTCTGCCCCCAATTTCCTAGGAGCCCTATCCACCCCCCTCAGGCTTTCTACACTACCTTTTACAAATTGAAGTGTGGTCTTTTTGCAGGAACAGGATCCCAGCCTCCTTGGGGGACTGTGAGAGCTGAGGTCTCTCTGTCCTGAGCAAGGAAGGAAGATAGGATGGAGGCCAGGGTTGCTTGTGGGGGAAGAGTTTACCACCTCTTTCTTGGTTGTAGATGGGGGGGGGGGCAGGGGTCAGACCCACCCCTTTGGAGTGTCCTGAGTAGGGGTCAGGTTCATGCTTGGGCTAGGGGGAGGCTGAGGCAGGAACCCAGGCCCTTGGTCTGGTGGGGAGGGCTGCACCTCTGGGAAGCTATAGGGACCTGGAGATTGGGCAAAAATAACCTGTTTCCTCTCCTCTTTGAGCCCATGTGGAGGAGGGGAAGGCATTGTAATTATATTGGCTAAATGATTAGTTTAGCTAATCTGGTTTGTGGCTGTGATGAAAAGATAATACTGAGGAAGTATTGCCAGGAGGCGCCTGGTGAAACTGGCCACTGACTGGACGAGAGGAGGAGGGGGAGAAGGTAGATCTAATTAGTCATTTCTTGCTAGATCAAGCCCCAGCTTGGATGACTTGAGCCCTCCCCAATTTCCCCGGCACCCTGGCTCACCCCATTCCCTCTGGATCCTGTATTTGTGCTGCCAGGGTTGAGGCTCTGGCTCTGAAAATGCAATGTGTAGGTATCAAAATGGTCCAGCCAGGGCTGGCAGCATTTTCCTTTCCTGGAGGCCCATGGGGTGGGTACCAATTTGAGGGAGGGTTCTTCCTACTAGGAGCTTTGTAGTAAGATGGGGCAATTGACTAGTCTACAGAGGGCTATTTATTTGCTGAGACGGTATGGGGGGGGGGTTTGAAGCACAGGGATTTGGGTGTGAGCTTAGCTGGATTTGAGTCCCAGCTCTTTATGTCTCTCTTTGTCCAGGTAGCCTTGGTCAAGGCACTTCACCTCTTTGAGCCTCAGTGACCTCTTTGTCAAAATGGGAATAATAATAATACCTACCCAGTAAGTTTATGATAAACAGCAACTTGAAAAGATTTTAGACACCAAGCACTTTCATGAACTTTTCTCACTTATTCCTTATGCTTGTCTGCAGATGCAGGTATCATTATCTCTGTCTACAGAGGAGGAAATTGAAACCCAGAGAAGTTAAGTAACTTGCTTAGGGTTGCACAGCCAGACTAGAGCAGAGCCAGGACTGGCAGTTGGATCCTCTGGCTCCAAGCCCAGAGCCCATCCTGCTGCATTTCCCCCCTGAAGTTCTGGAAAGGATTTTTTTTTTTTTTTGCAATTTTGGCCGGGCTGGGCTTGAACCTCCCACCCCCACTATATGGGGCCAGCACCCTACTCCTTGAGCCACAAGCGCCGCCCTGGAAAGGATTTTGTTGCCACCCGTTTTTGAGAGCCTCTGCTTGATTGAGGAGAAGAAAAATCACAAGGGTCTGAAAAAGTACACGTGGGTGGCGAAGATGGGGGTGACTCTCGTGTCCTAGCTATCAAACTCTGAAACCTCCTAGTGGAGTGGGCTCTCCCCAAGGCGGGGGCTGTGGCAGGTGTTTGGGGGAAGTTGGGAGGGAAAGAAGACAGGAGTCAAAGCTGTGCTGCCTCTTGACTTGATGTGGGTAGAACTGTGGCTGTTCTGGGCTTGTCCTTAAATAGGAAGTGGGAGTTGCCTACTTTGCTGGGGGCTGGGGGAATGGAGCTGTGAATGGAGAGAAATGAGAGTCAGATTTAGGCCATGCTAGTGTCCTGACGGATTATACCAGTCAGTGCTACCAGGCTGCTTTTGGCTGGGAACTGGCTGTCCCATGCTTTGGAGCCCAGGAGACCTAGGTAGGCTGCTTGTGGGAAGAGCCTTTCTGGTGACTGGGTGGGGGTCATCCTTTGCCCTTAAGGGAAAAGCTGGTGTCTGATTGTCCTCACAGACCTGCTTGGCTCTGGCATCTCTGGCAACTGAGCACCTGAATGGGCCTTGAAATGGGGTCCGGGGAAGGGCTTCTGTATATGTGATGGTGTAGCCTGCTCACCACTAGGCTTCCACATCCCTTGAGGGCAGGTGGGGACCCAGGCGTGGGGATTATTGATCCTGGACAAGGCCTAGGAGACTTGAGGTTAAGAGTAGGAAAGAGAATGAACTCAGCTCCAGCTTAGTGCTACAAAGAGGGGCATGGGCTTACAGTTTCTGTAACCCCCGAGGACATGGGAGCTATTGAGACCCAAGTTCTTATAGAAAGAATAAAGGCTAGACAGGGGAAAGACTTCTTGTCTGAGATGAGCTCTTGAGATGAAGAAGAATAAGAGGGAGGGGCAGGAGCCCAGGATCCAGGGCAGGCCGGAATCACTAACTTTTGAGGTGAATCTGAGGCTTACTGGGGTCCCTAGGGAGACTTTATTTTGGTCTTTTGGGAGAAGAGTAACATGACAGTGGGAGAGACAGACATCCTTGAGCACGCTGGCCCAGTGACCCCTGTGAAGAGGAAAGGTGTTATGGTTCAGCAGGTATCAGGGCTTGAGTTTTTGTTTTTTTGAGACAGTCTTACTATGTTGCCCTCACGGTAGAGTGCCGTGGTGTCACAGCTCATAGCGACTTCCAACTTTTGGGCTTAAGTGATTCTCTTGCCTCAGCCTCCCAAGTAGCTGGGACTACTGTGCCCACCACAGTGCCTGGCTATTTTTTGTTGCAGTTGTCATTGTTTGGCTGGCTCGGTCTGGATTCAAACCCGCTAGCCTGGGTGTATGTGGCTGACGCCCTACCCACTGAGGTATGGGTACCACCCAGGGCTTGAGTTCTTGTAGTGACATCCTGAGGCCTCTCTTGGGACATGGTTGAATCTCATGGAGGTCTGGGGACATGGACTGCCCCATTTTTCGGCCAATTC
The DNA here is from genome assembly GCF_000181295.1 of Otolemur garnettii. Lineage (NCBI taxonomy): Eukaryota > Metazoa > Chordata > Mammalia > Primates > Galagidae > Otolemur > Otolemur garnettii. The sequence goes on from NW_003852413.1 coordinate 22,383,071, forward strand.
CTTGGCAAGGCCTTGCTTGGCCTCCTGGCATCTTGGCCATTTGAGGCCTTCAGGACAGGCAGCTCAGCTTTCTGTCAGTGCCTGGCAATGAATAAGCTGCTTATCTCTGGGTAACTTCTCATTCTCCCTTGATTGGACAATCATTGTAAAACAAACAAACAAAAACTGGAAAGGCAGTGCCAGTAGCTCAGTGGATAGGGCACTGGCCACATGCACCCGGGCTGGTGGGTTTGAACATGTCCTGGGGCCAGCTAAACAATGACAATTGCAACAACAGAAATAGCCTGGTGTTGTGGCAGG
>NW_003852413.1:22384650-22385611 GCF_000181295.1 Otolemur garnettii
TGCTCTGTATACAGTAACAAATTTTAACCATATCTTTATTTAAATCCTATTCCCCAGTGTGTGCTATGCAGGGATCTAGTGAAAATAAAAACAGGCGGGTTTTCCTGCTCTTCCAAGAGGGTCAGGCAAGGATTCCTGCGGAATCACACCCCAGACATGGAGCTGCTGTTCCATGAGGAGGGGGCTGTCCACAGCTGAGGCTGCCCAGGCCCCACTGGTGGTGGTTGTGGGTGGTGAGAGGAGGGTCCTTGTGTCCAGATTTAGAAGTTACATCACCAACACAGCCAGCTGTCTGTTGTTTCCTGATGCGGGTAAAGTGTTTTTCCATTCCCAGGAGGGTCATCTGCTACTTTGGGATCTGGCCTGCAGAGGGTCACCAGCAGGAAATGCTCCAGGGAGCACAGGGCTTCTAGGGGTGGAGCTACTTGCCCAAGGCATGTCTTTCTCTTACAATTCCCCTTCATTTTCCCACCCTGGTTTGTTTGCTTTGGGAAGGAGCCCAGAAGGAGGAAAGCAAATAGCCTGCTGGGGTGGCAGGCCTGAGCCTCCCCCAGGCCCTGGCTCACCCTCAGGCAAGAGCTGGGGCTGTGCCCCAGACTGGAAGTGAGGGTTTCCTCCGGAAGCTTCAGACTGGCTTCTCTGTCTTGTCTCCTGCTTTGATCTTTGACCTTTTGGAGTGGCCAGTCGGCAATGGAGACGCGGTCAGAGAACCTCCAGTCTGTGGGACGGTCCCTCCAGGGCCACGGGCCACAGAATAGTGGCCTGCTGTGAAGCCCCAGCCTAAGGAGTGGACAGGCTCTCAGAAGAACCAGTCATGTCTCTGCACTTTTCTAGAGTCAGTATCTGTGCTTGGCACTGCTGACCAGATCTCAGAGGGAGACAGAAGGAGAGTGGGGACCCTGTGCAGCTCAGCCTGCCCTGGGACTGACCTGTGGGGAATGTCCCTGCCCCACTGGCTGCA
>NW_003852413.1:22385631-22386327 GCF_000181295.1 Otolemur garnettii
AGCCACGTCTCTGTGCCAGTCTCCTTCTCTGCCCTCTCTTTGTTCTCTGATATGAGGATGCTTGCCTGAGCCTTACCTATGGACAGAAGGTTTCCAGAGTCACAGTGAAGAAGGGAGTAGCTTGACTGTCTCTGTTTTATAGATAAAGAAAATAAGGCTGGTAGGCCAGACACAGTAGCTCATGCCTGTAATCCTAGCACTTTGGGAGGCTGAGGCGGATGGATTGCCTGAGCTCAGGAGTTCAAAGACAGCCTGACCAAAGTGAAACCCTGTCTCTCCTGAAAATAGAAAAAACTAACCATTGTTGTGGCTCATGCCTATAGTACCAGCTATTCAGGAGGCCGAGGCAAGAGGATTACTTGAGCTCAAGAGTTTGAGGTTGCTGTGAGTTATGATGCCATGGCACTCTACCTAGGGTGACAAAGTGAGACTCTTGTCTCAAAAAAAGAAAGAAAGAAAGAGAGGCGGAAGGAAGTCAAATAACTTGCTCAAAGGCACACAGCCAGTGAGTGATGGGGATTGATGGAACCCCTCTCCCCACTCAGAATCCCATGCTCTTCTGCCCTGCCTACTGAGCCGGTCCCCTGTCACAGTGCAAGCCTAGGATCTGTGTCAGCACAGGATGTTGGTCTCTGGCCATGAGCCTCTGGGGGGCCCAGCCCCAACCCTGCTCTTCAGTCATAGGGGAGCAGGCAG
>NW_003852413.1:22386388-22388076 GCF_000181295.1 Otolemur garnettii
AAAGAAAGAAAGAGAGGCGGAAGGAAGTCAAATAACTTGCTCAAAGGCACACAGCCAGTGAGTGATGGGGATTGATGGAACCCCTCTCCCCACTCAGAATCCCATGCTCTTCTGCCCTGCCTACTGAGCCGGTCCCCTGTCACAGTGCAAGCCTAGGATCTGTGTCAGCACAGGATGTTGGTCTCTGGCCATGAGCCTCTGGGGGGCCCAGCCCCAACCCTGCTCTTCAGTCATAGGGGAGCAGGCAGCAGCGCTTCTGAGCCTGATGAGCCTGATGGCAGTACGGCCTGTGGGCAGCCTGCCCCTTTCCATGTTTCCAGGTGTCTTATTGACACTTGGCACCCTGTAGCCCAGCCCAGCTGTGCCTGTTACTGACTGTCCCTGGCAGGTGCTGGCTGGGCAGGAGCCAGATGTAGCTCTGGTGGGGTTATTTTTAATGTCAAGGCTGGGCTGTACTCTGCCAGGACAGTATTGGATTTAGGGTGCCCAGTCTGGGGAGGAGGCAGGAAGGAGGAGTAGGGTTCACCCAAAGCAGCCTCGTTGCCTGCTTACAGACTCACCTGGTGTGGCCTAGAGTGGAAGGGTCTTCTGCACCCCTCTCCAGGGCCTCTGTCTGTCTTTTTGTCCTTGAGCTGTCCCCCACTCCACCCTGTGATCTCAGACCTGGCTTCTTCCTCCTGTCTGCCAATAATAGAGCTCGCTGCTAAACAAAGGCCCCCCATTCAACTCAGAAACCCGCCCTGTCTCTGTCCCTGTCTGGGATGCTTGGGCAGGGCCTGTGTCTGCTTCTCCTGCTTCCACCCTGACTCTGTCCAGGAGCATTGCAGAAGGTCTGACTTCAGGTCCAGGGTAGAGAGGGATGAGACCAAACTGGGCACAGCCCCCTCCACCCTGGGATTTGTAAAACCAGCACTTTTGGTTTTTTTAAGCAGCTAAGGTGCCAGCCACATACACCAGAGCTGGCAGGTTCTAATCCAGCCTGGGCCTGCCAAACAACACTGACCTGGTTTCCCAGGTTCTCCTAGAGAGTAGGTAAAGAGAAAGGTGGGGCTGGTTGATAGTCCTGCCTGAGGTCTCACTTCCTGCCTTCCTGATGAAGGAATAGCTGTCCCCACGATCCTTTCCTCAAGAAGAGTTCTTTTGTGTGGGCTTTTGCTGTGTTACTTTCCTGCTCTGACCTTGCCCACCCTCAGCCTTCTCCTGTCTGTCATGGGAATCCTGGTCCCTTATTCCTAGAGTGTTAGATATCAACATTCTTTTGAAATTGCCTGGGCTACCCTTTCTGTAGATGAAGAGGGAAAGTAACTGCCCAAGGACACCCAGCAAGTTTATGGCAGAGCTGAGCTGGGAGTAGAACCTGGGACTTTTTTTTTTTTTTTTAAATTTCCATCTTTTTTTCTCCTTGACCCCCGATCATTCATCATTCAGGAACATGTTTGTTTCTTTCTTTTTTTTGGAGACAGAGTCTCACTCGGTTGCCCAGGTTAGAGTGCCTTGGTGTCAGCCTAGTTCACAGCAACCTCAAATTCCTGGGTTCAAGTGATCCTCCTATCTCAGCCTCTCAAGTAGTTGGGACTACAGGTACCCACCACAATGCCCAGCTAATTTTTTTTATTTGTAGTAGAGACAGAGTTTTAACTCTTGCTCAGGCTAGTCTTGAAATCTTGAGCTCAAGCAATTAGAACTAT
>NW_003852413.1:22388388-22409062 GCF_000181295.1 Otolemur garnettii
GGCGCCTTAGCTGCTTAAGCTATAGGTGCCAAGTCAGAACCTGGGACTCTTAATCTGCAACTGGATACTCTTTCCCCCATCTGCAAGTACTCTTGGCTCAGACAGTTGCCTCCTTCCCTTGACAAGGGGGCTGGGCTCTACCCTATCTTGTTTGGTGGACTGGTGCTGATCTGGATTTGAGCAAGTGTGGATCACAGCTTCCTTACCTAGAAATGGGGAATAGTAAAATGCCTGTCAGGGTTGCTTTGAGGAAAGATTGGGATTTGGGATAATCGAGGCCTCTGGATGGCCTCCCACCCCCCACCCCCAATGGTATCCTTTGACCTCTGTGTGGCCTCTCTCTGGGCAACTGCCCAGCCCTCCTTGGTGTCTCTGGTCTGCAGGCCTGGGCTGGTAGGGCTGGTGAGGGGCCTGCTGAGGAAACTCCTCCCCTGGGGCCAGCCTTGACTTAATGGTTCCTTTTGACATGGGACTGGCAAGGATGTGGTCCCCTAGTTTGGGGTTAGGCACTCCCTCTATGTCTCTTTTCCTGTTGGGATGGGTATGTCAACGACCTGGGCTGGACATGTCCAGTTAGTCCTAAGCAGAGCTGACTGAGGCCTGGCATCCAGATGTTGATTTGGCCTTCTGCCTACCTTCAGAGGATTTGTTTTGTAGAGCCAGAGTCTCACTTTATCGCCCTTGGTAGAGTGCTGTGGCATCACACAGCTGATAGCAACCTCCAACTCCTGGGCTTAGGTGATTCTTTTGCCTCAGCCTCCCAAGTAGCTGGGACTACAGGTGCCTACCACACGCCCGGCTATTTTTTTGTTGTTGTTGCAGTTTGGCCAGGGCCGAGTTTGAACCCACCATGCTCGGTATATGGGGCCGGCACCCTACCTACTGAGCCACAGGCGCCGCCCAGGGTTTTTTTTTTTTTTTGAGATAGAGTTTCACTATGTCACCCTCAGTAGAGTCCTGTGGTGTCACAGCTCACAGCAACCTCTAACTCTTGGGCTTAAGCAATTCTCTTGCCTCAGACTCCCAAGTAGCTGAGATTACAGGCATCCGCCAAACGTCCAGCTATTTTTTGTTGCATTGCTGTTTAGCTGGCCTGGGCCAGGTTCGGACCCACCAGCCTTGATGTATGTGGCTGGTGCCGTAACCACGGGCTCCCAGCCACCTTCTGAGGGTTAATGCCATTGTGTTTACTGATGTGAGATGGCACCATCCTTCCCCCTGTGGGTGGCTTCTGTGTCTCCTCCATTCTCTCTGGGACCCGCCCTTGGGGATAAAGGACGGATGAGGAAGCCAGGCAGGATTTTCCTGAATCTGCCTTCCCCAAGTCCCCATTTCCTGCCTGTGGCCATCTCCTTTTGCTGTGGGGGAGGGCATGTGGAAAGGGGGTGGGGGCCCCTCTTGAAATAGCCACACTAGCCAACGCCTGGGAAACAGCTGCGTGCATCTGGCAGCACAGACCCTGCTGCCTGGTACTCAGGGCCTGCTCCTGTTTATCAGCCCGAAACTCTGAGTCACTAAGGATGGCAGGAGGAGAAGGAGGCAGCTGGGAGCGGGTCTGGCCCCTGCCTCTGCCTGTTCTAGGTGTGCTCACGGTATACCCTGCGTCTCCATAAAAGGCAGCAAGACTTGAAGGGTCATTCGTCATCCTCCTTGAGGGCAGCAGTGGGGCTGTCACAGGGAGAACACATCCCTGGTGCTCTCTGTTCCTGGAGTGGGGCCAAGTTGCACTAGCCACCCCACCCTTGCTCTTACCCAGCTCCCCATCACAGTGGGACAACCAGTTTGAGGTGCTGAGTGTTGCCCGGCTTCATGGGTGGACCAGACTGGTGTCTGCTTGCTCTCCAAACCCAAACTGGCTGTGTGGTGGCCACATTGTTCACTGTATCTGGTCCTGGCTCTACAATTTCTTTCTGTTTTGAGATAGAGTCTCACTTTGTCACCCTTGGTAGAGTGCCATGGCATCATAGCTCACAGCAACCTCTAACTCTTGGGCTCAAGCAATTCTCTTCCCTGAGCCTCTCAAGTAGCCAGGACTACAGGTGCCCAGCACAATGCCCGGCTATTTTTTTAGAGGCAAGGTCTTGCTCTGGCTCAGGCTGGTCTTGAACCTGTGAGCTCAAGCAATCCACCTGCCTCAGCCTCCAAGAGTGCGAGGATTACAGGTGTGAGCCACTGCGCCTGGCCTGGCTCTACAATTTCTAGCCTCAGTATTCTTATCTGTAAATGGCAGACCAGAGCTTATGCTTTGGAACTTGCCTGTGAACATGATGGCATTTGTGCAGGGCTCAATCTCAGTGCCTCTCACCTCTTCTCCCAGCTGCTGAACTCAGGAAGTCAGTTCCCAAGACAATGGAGCCACATGCAGACCAAGTGGGAAGGTCACCTCCATGGTACAAAGTAGAGCCCAGCCATTCTTTAACTTTCAAATGCCCTTAAGTCTGCAGAGAGAAAGAGAGGGGCCCCCGAGAGGCAGTCCCACCACCCAGATCCCAAGCCTGGGTTTGGGCAGGCCAGGAGTTGAGAGCATGCTTCTGAGGAGAAACAACCATGGCCCCCCAAACTGAGCACTTACCAAGTGCCAGGCTTTGTGCTGGGCCCTTTGGAATGTGGTTCTCACTAGTACCTGTGAGGGAGACAGATGGGGACACTGAGGTGTCCCTGAGAGCACCAGGGATGTGTCCTCCCTGTGACAGCCCCACTGCTGCCCTCAAGGAGGATGACGAATGACCCTTCAAGTCTTGCTGCCTTTTATGGAGACTCAGGGTATACCGTGAGCACACCTAGAGCAGTGAGCACAGCTAGACCATTTGACAGATGGGGACACTGAGGCTTGTCAGAGAGGGGCCCAGCTGTGTAGTAAGTAGCTGAGATTTGAATTGGTCTGTGGGACTTGGAATGCTGGGAAAGGGTTCTGGAGCCTTTGGAGAGAAGGGCCTTAGGGCCTGGGCATCTGGGGCCACTTGTGATCCTGTCCAACCTACAGGAAAGGGAGACTGGAGTCTCTGAGAGAGCCTGGGGTGCTCTGGAGAAACCTGTCTGACTGCTTCCCAGCCCCACCCTGTCTTGTCCAGTGGCTGGGTGCTGCCTCACCACTGCAGCCTTTCCCAGGGAGCCCCAGTGGGGCGAGGGTGGGTCCACGGACTCCAGAGGCTGTTTTCTTCTGCCCCTGGGATTGTTGAGTTGGGACAGTGTGTGAGCCTAGGGCTGCTGGGGTATCTGGCCCTTTATTGCCCTGGCCCCCAGGGATCTTTCCTGCCTCCCCCCAAGCCAGATGTGGAACCCCAGGACTCACACAGCTGGCACCCCTGAGGCTGCCCTGCTCCCAGAGCATATCATCACATTGTGGGCAGCTCCTCCTGTAGCCCACTGGGGCCCTTGGGGCCATGGTGGGGTGAAGGGAGGCCACCAGCAGGGCCTGGGGAAGGGCTGGAGCTGGGGGACTTTCTGCTTCCTGACTTCCTTATTCCCCCAGCAGCCACGATGGAGGTGATGAACCTGATTGAGCAGCCCATCAAGGTGACTGAGTGGCAGCAGACGTACACCTACGACTCAGGCATCCACTCGGGCGCCAACACCTGTGTGCCCTCAGTCAGCAGCAAGGGCATCATGGACGAGGAAGACAGTGGTGGACGCCAGTACACGATCAAGAAGACCACCACCTACACTCAGGGGGTGCCCCCAAGCCAAGGTCAGAGGAGAAGGAGGCAGATCGTAGGGACCTCTGTTCTGAGAGGCCCAGTTCTCATTCTTAGGGAGCAGTGTCTAAGGCAGGGGGTATAGCTGTGCTGGCAGGGGCCCACCTGGCCTGAGGGAGGAGGCACAGCAGGTTCAGGGAACCCCACATGGGAGGGACCAGACTTCTCTTCCATGAGCTCATAGTATGGAGAGGTGTAGGCCCTGCCCTCAGGTAGCCCCAGGTGTCCCCTGTAGACCAGGTGCAGTTCTCAAGCAGGAGGGCTCCTTGTTGGGGTAGAGGAGAGGGGCCCATGTTGTGCTGACATGCAGAGAGGCTGGGACCAGGGGGTGGAGTGGCTGGCAGCTTTGGGGCTTAGTCAGGGGGTTCCCAGCCAGCCCCTCTGAGGACTACATGGGCCCTAGGAGCATTGTCCGCAGCTGCCTCCAGGGCCTGTTCTGTTCCAGCAGGGTGAGCTGTGGCCGCTGGGATGAGGTGCAGGTGAACTGAGGCTGGCAGGAAGCAGGGGCCTCTCAGCTAAGCAGGGCAAGGTAGCTAAAAGTACAGCACCCAGGTGGGAAAGCCACGTAGGTGTCTTTTCCTTCCCAACTAATTAGCAGGTAGAACCTCTGTTAGGTCCCCTCCCTCTCCCTGGCACGTCCCATTCGAATGGTTGCCAGGGTGGGGTTACCTAGGCACCTATTTGTGGGACTCCCAGGTGCACCCCCCACCGGGATTGGAAGCTGGAGGGGAACCTATAGTCTCAGCTGAGGACCCAGTTCCTGGTCTCTGAAACCCAGTCCCGACTTTGCCTCTGGTCTGCTGTATGATACCAGGTGGCTTTCTGGGCCTCTGTTGGCCTACCTGTATAGAGGGAGAGTGCTCCCTTTGGGATGACGAGAATATAGGTAGAATTCTGACATTTTAGGGTTGAAAAGAGGCCTAGATTGTGTAATACATGCCCTATCTGATGGTTGAGGGAGAATAGAGTAGGGGTGTGGGTCCCTAAGTCAGGCTGCTTTAGAATTTCATTGTGCCCAGTTCTTTCATCTGTAAGGTGGAGGTAATAATTGTATTTACCTTGTAGTGTTGTTATCCGATTACATTAGGAAACATAAGAAAAGCAGTTGGCTGTACACAGTAGCTAATGCCTGTAATCCTAGCACTCTTGGAGGCTGAGGTGGGAGGAGCCTGTGAAGTCAGGAGTTCAAGACCAGCCTGAAGACGCCATCTCTTCCAAAAATAGAAAAATTAGCTAGGTGTGGTAGCAGTCACCTGAAGACCCAGCTACTGGGGAGGGTAAGGCAGGAGGAGTGCCTAAACCTAGGAATTTGAGGTTGAAGGGAGCTATGATGACACCACTGCACTCTAGCTTGGGCAGCAGAATGAGAATCTATCTCAAAAAAACAACAACAAAAAAGGGCGGTGTCTGTACCTCAGCGCGTAGGGCGCTACCACATACACCGAGGTTGGCCTGGGCTAGCTAAAATCAACAATGACAACTGCAACAAAAAAATAGCTAGGCATTGTGGCAATGCCTGTAGTCCCAGCTACATGGGGGCTGAGGCAAGAGAATCACTTAAGCTTGAGAGTTTGAGGTTATTATGAGCTGTGAAGCCATGGTACTCTACCAAGGGTGACATAGTGAGACTCTGCCTCAAAAAAAAGAAAAGAGAAGAGAAGAATTTCATTCATTTCCGGGCATTGTATAAGTCCTTGAATAATGTTACTATTCTTACTAAAAATAATCATGGCTAGGCTGGACGTGGTGGCTCACACCTGTAATCCTAGCACTCTGGGAGGCTGAGGTGGGTGGATTGCTTGAGCTCAGGAGTTCAAGACCATCCTCAGCTAGAGTGAGACCCTGTCTGTACTAAAAATAGAAAAAGTAGGCATTGTGATGGGCGCCTATAGTCCCAGCTACTTGGGAAGCTGAGACATGAGGCTTGCCTGAGCCCAGGAGTTTGGGGTTGTTATGAGTTACGGCAGCACAACATTCTACCCAGGGTGACAGAGTAAGACTTGTCTCAAAGTAAAAAAAAATCATGGATAATATTTTGATGGTAATAGCTGCCAGGCACATGAATCCTTTGTATTCAGAGCAATTTATGACTTTATCTCATTTAATTGTCATAAGAATTCCCTGTGACAAAGCCATTTTACATATGAGGTGACTCAGGTGTTAGTGACCTCCCCAAGGTCCCTGCTTAGAGGCAGAACTGTGAGTGGCGTACTGGGGCCTGGATCAGCATGGGAGCATCCCAGAGAGTCCAGGTGGGGCTGTCCATGTGTCCTGCCATCCTCCCCAGGCCTTCCCCATTGCCTGCCACCCCCACTCAGTCCCTGCCCTATCGGCCCCCAGGTGACCTGGAGTACCAGATGTCTACAACAGCCAGAGCCAAGCGGGTGCGGGAGGCCATGTGTCCCGGCGTGTCGGGGGAGGATAGCTCTCTGCTGCTGGCCACACAGGTGGAGGGGCAGACCACCAACCTGCAACGACTGGCTGAGCCGTCCCAGCTGCTGAAGTCGGCCATTGTACATCTCATCAATTACCAGGATGATGCTGAGCTGGCCACCCGGGCCCTGCCCGAGCTCACCAAACTGCTCAACGATGAGGACCCGGTTTGTGAGAGGGCTGGCTGGTGTGGACTGGGCAGGGAGGGGAGAGGTCAGGTGTCCACAGGGGAGGGACATTGTAGAAGGAGGGAGATCATGACCCAGACACCCCAGGCATATGAGGAGTCTGACTTGGGTCTACCTGAGTTTTGTAGAAGGGTCTCCTGGCGCCTCCTGACTGCTCACAACCCCCTCCAGGTGGTAGTGACCAAGGCGGCCATGATTGTGAACCAGCTGTCAAAGAAGGAGGCGTCTCGGAGGGCACTGATGGGCTCGCCCCAGCTGGTGGCAGCTGTTGTGCGCACCATGCAGAACACCAGCGACCTGGACACGGCCCGCTGCACCACCAGCATCCTGCACAACCTGTCCCACCACCGTGAGGGGCTGCTCGCCATCTTCAAGTCGGGCGGCATCCCTGCTCTGGTCCGCATGCTCAGGTACCTGCCCCCGCTCACCACCGGAGCCCAGGGCCCCAGGACACCCCCCTCTTGGGCTTCCTCCTTCCCTCCCCTGGGCTTCTGTAAGCATCTTTTGTACCTACTAAGTGCCAGATGCAGAACCTTGCCCCATCCTGGCACTCAGTGGCTCACAGCCTAGTGGGAGAGACAGGCATGTAAGCAGCAGGGTCACTACACATATTAGGGACCATATAGGCTATGGTGGAAGAGTGTTGAAATGGCTCAGAGGTAGAATTGCTCTTATGGTCAAGAGAAGGGGGTTGATAGGTGAGTGGAGTTTGGCTGATGGAGAAGGGAAGGGGGAACACCATGTGCAAAAACCTCTCGCAAACTGTCTTTCCTGGCCAGTGGTATTTGGCCTCATTCCTTACACCTATATCAGGCTGGGTGCTCTGCAAGGGTGGAAATAGTGATTTCACTCCCCTCTGAATGCCTGGCAGGGCCTCTCTAGCACATGGCCTTCCACATGATCACTCTCCAACACTCTAGTGTTGAGGGAACCTGCTGTGTGCTCAGTACTGGGGGCCTAGAAGCAGGAGGGGTTGTGGTCCCAATGGGGAGAGGAGAGTGCTGTATGTTCTGTGCATGAGAGAACGTGTTGGGCTCAAGGGATGGTGAGATTTTAGTAAAGGGAGATTTCCATGGAGTGTTGGTGTTGGGGAGGCTTCCTGGGGGAGGTGTACATCCGTGCCACACCTACATTCATACCAGACCCCTGGACCTGAATGGTGCTAACCCCTGCCCACCCCTACCAGCTCTCCCGTGGAGTCTGTCCTGTTCTACGCCATCACCACTCTGCACAACCTGCTGCTCTACCAAGAGGGTGCCAAGATGGCGGTGCGCCTGGCAGATGGGCTACAGAAGATGGTGCCCTTGCTCAACAAGAACAACCCCAAGTTCCTGGCCATCACCACTGACTGTTTGCAGCTCCTGGCCTATGGCAACCAGGAGAGCAAGGTGCGCCCTCCCTGGCCTCCCAAGGCCCAGCCTTGAGCCTCTGCCCCCTCACTCCTTTTACTTATTTATTTAGAGACATGGTCCCATTTTGTCACCTAGGCTGGAGTGCAGTGGTATCATCATAGTTCACTGAAACTTTGAACTCCTGATCCTCCCACCTCAGCCTCCCAAGTAGCTGGGACTACAGGTGTGCACCACCATGCCCAGCTAACTTTTTAAATATTTGTAGAGACAGGTCTTGCCCAACTGGTCTCAAACTCCTGGGCTCAAGTAGTCCTCCCACCTTGGCCCCCCAGAGTGTTGGGATTACAGGTGTGAGCCACCTTGCCCAGCCCCCTTACTCCTTTCAGATGGGATGTTTGTATATGTGCAGATACATATGCTTTATTACATTTCTGAGTTACTCTAAATTTATTATTTTAAGGATATGGAAAAGAAAAAAAATACTCATTATTCTCATACAGACACTGTTGTCATTTCGATGTGCTTCCTTCAGAGTTGTTCTTGAGGGGGGCATAGTTAGAAATATGTACACATGTCTGCAACTTTGCATCTATTTTCTACATGATGTTTCTCAAACCTTATTTTTTTTATATTGTCCTCAAAATCAGCCTGTATAATAGCAGATAGCATTTCATTAAGTAGAAAGCCCAGACTTTATTCTGAGGTCATTTAGATCGCTCCCAATTTTCTACCTTTATAACAATGTTGTAATGAACATTCTTGGGCACATAGCTTTCCCAAATAGTGGAAGAAACTTTTATATGTGGGATTAAAGATTTTTCTTTTGAGACAGAGTCTCACTCTATTGCCCTGGGTAGAGTGCTGTGGTGTGGTCGCTTGCAACAACTTCAAACTTCTGGGTCAAGTGACCCTCTTGCCTTAGTCTCCCAAGTAGCTGGAACTTCAGGTGCCCACCACAATGCCCAGCTAGTTTTTCTATTTTTAGTAGAGACTGGGTCTCACTCTTGCTTAGTCTGATCTCAAACTCCTGATTTCAAGCAAGCCACCTTCCCTGGCCTCCCAGAATGCTAGGATTACAAGCTTGAGCCATTGCACCTGGCCAGGTTAAAGATTTTTTTTTTTTTTTAGAGACAGAGTCTTATTTTGTTGCCCTTGGTAGAATGCCATGGTGTCACAGCTCACAGCAACCTCCAGCTCTTGGGCTTAGGTGATTCTTTTGCCTCAGCCTCCCGAGTAGCTGGGAATACAGATGCCCACCACAACATCTGGCTCTTTTTGTTGTTGTTGTTGCAGTTTAGCCAGGGCCGGGTTTGAACCCTCCACCCTCATTATATGGGACTGCACCCCTACTCACTGAGACACAGGTGCCGCCAGGTTGAAGATTTTTAATACTTCTAGGCTTTTTTTTGGCCAGGGCTGGGTTTGAACCCACCACCTCTGATATATGGGGCCGGCGCCCTATTCACTGAGCCACAGGTGCTGCCAGGTTGGATTTTTAACACTTCTAGGCTTTTACACAGATGGCCAGACTGCTTTCCAAAAAGACTGGACTGGTTTCCAGTGCCATTGGTGGTAATGGGAATGAGTATAGTTTCACCACATCCTTGCCAGCGTGGGATATTATCTTTTTTCAGACTTTGGATTTATATGACAGCCACAAACACATTTGGCTTTTAGCTGAAACTCAGCAATGACAGTTCTGTGACCTTTCCCCACCCCTTGCTTATTTCTCATCATGTTCCCTATCTGGCTCACCCCCCATAGCTGATCATCTTGGCCAATGGAGGACCCCAGGCACTCGTGCAGATCATGCGTAACTACAGTTACGAGAAGCTGCTCTGGACCACCAGCCGAGTGCTCAAGGTGCTATCTGTGTGTCCCAGCAATAAGCCTGCCATTGTGGAGGCTGGTGAGTATCATGCCCTTGAGGGTGGCTGGGAGGGGCTCTGCCCAGTGTCAGGTGTGTTAGCCATGATCCCCTGAGGCTGATGAGAACCCTGTCCCCAACCCCAGGTGGGATGCAGGCCCTGGGCAAGCACCTGACAAGCAACAGCCCCCGCCTCGTGCAGAACTGCCTGTGGACCCTGCGCAACCTCTCAGATGTGGCCACCAAGCAGGTGAGACAGGGGTCTGGGCCTGGGGTAGAGCTCTCCAGCTGCCTTCTCCAGCCTCCTGGCTAGGCCTCAGACCCTGGGTGCTAGGGAGGATTTGGCCTCTACGTCCCCCTCTCTGGGGCTGAAGACTCTCATCCTATTAGATGAAGGCTCTAATCCCTATTGAAGATTCAGGAAGGGAGGGGGGGAGGGGGGAACCGATGTTTTAAGCTGGGGTTCAGGTAGTAGCAAAGGAACAATTTTGACCTGGACTCTGGGATGGTGAAAAATAGAGCGCCAAGAGACAGCTTTGATGCCTGGGTGGCTAAAAAGACAATTAAATAAAAAGGGCATCTCCAGGAACCCAGCACTAGTCCCTCCCTGCAAGGAGCCTGCCATTCCTCAGAGGCTCCCCTATTAGGGAGTTCTGGCTCCGTTTGGCAGTGTGTGGATAGCATTCATTTAACCCTTTCAGCATCCCCTGCAAGTGGGGTGTGCGACCCTGTTAGATGAAGAAACTGAGGCTCAGGGAGTTAAGCAGGGGCCCATGGTCAGAGCTAGTAAATGGCAGAACTGCATTCGAGCCCAGGACTGTCTATGTCCCCTACAACAAGAGGATTTGACTTAGGTCTCCCATGGGGGCAGCAAGGAAGGTTCAAGAAGGTGAGAAATGTGTAAAAGTGGCTTAGCTGGGCCACCACAGCATGCGACCCCACAACAATTGCCTCCCGGCCCAGAGGTCTCCCTTGGCCTGAGTAGGGCTCTACTTGTCAGGGGGGAGGCAGATGGGGTATAGGGAAGAGCACAGCCTTAAATATTGGCCTGGGATCCTGCCACTAGCTGTGTGTCTGTGGGTAAGTGCCCAGCCTCTCTGAACCTCATTTGCCTCACTTGCTGCAAGGGTTAGTAACACGTTTTCACAGACATCAACATGTTGTGGTGGTTGAAAGCTCCCAGGCACACACAGGGAAGGCTGAGCCCTTTAGCCCATGCCATTCCCCTCAGACAAATTTGGGAAGCCTTCCCAGAGCTGGCTTCTCCCTCATGCCCCACTCCTTTCCTCACACCCCAGGAGGGCCTGGAAAGTGTGCTGAAAATTCTGGTGAATCAGCTGAGTGTGGATGACGTCAACGTCCTTACCTGCGCTACGGGCACCCTCTCCAACCTGACGTGCAACAACAGCAAGAACAAGACGCTAGTGACTCAGAACAGTGGCGTGGAGGCCCTCATCCACGCCATCCAGCGTGCTGGTGACAAGGACGACATCACAGAGCCTGCTGTCTGTGCCCTGCGCCACCTCACCAGCCGCCATCCTGAGGCTGAGATGGCTCAGAACTCTGTGCGTCTCAACTATGGCATCCCGGCCATTGTGAAGCTGCTCAACCAGCCCAACCAGTGGCCGCTGGTCAAGGTACTGGGAGTTAGGCCAGGAGGAGCTCTCTGCTGCGGGGTCAGGCACCGTATCAGTATAGACAAAGCTGCTGCAACAAAGAGGCCTTAAATGCAGTGGCTCAAATAAGATAGCATTTCCTTTCTCTCCCATGGAGCAGTTTACGGAGCAGTTTACACCTTGATAGTGGCTCTGCTCCAGCAGCCTAGATTCTTATAACTCTACCATCCCCTGGAGCAGAACTTCTCAAAGTTCAGTGTGCATGAGCACCCTGAGCAGTTTCACTACACTGCAGGTCCTGATTTAGTAGACCCACGGTGGGAGGGGAGGGGTGTCTTAGAGTATTTATTTTTGACAAGCTCCCAGGTGATGCTGCTGGCCCATGGAGCACGCTTCTTATGCCAATAGGCCTAGGTGAGAATGTTTTCGCACGCTTCTTATGTCAGTGGGCCTAGGTGAGAGTGTGCTCCTTGCACAAATTGTTGGATGCACACATTCCCTAGATGTGTTCCAGTGCTAGAGAAGTGGGGAGGGGTAGCAGCCACCAGGAGGGACACATACTGTTGGCTTACACCCTAGAACTTCATCATTTGGCCACATTGAGATACAAAAAGATTAGGAAATGTAATCCCCAGACAAAAGGCCCTGTGTCTTGCTAAAATTCAGGAGGGCTACGAAAAAGTTACAGAGTAGAGAGGATTCTAGGGGCACTTAGTTTCTGCCATGAGAGTCAGGAGTGCGAAGGAGAGGCTTTATCCTTGGGAGGCTGCTTGGTGGGGGAGAGGTGTGTATCTTTGTCAGGCAGGGGGAGTGAGGGTAGGC
The DNA here is from genome assembly GCF_000181295.1 of Otolemur garnettii. Classification (NCBI taxonomy): domain Eukaryota; kingdom Metazoa; phylum Chordata; class Mammalia; order Primates; family Galagidae; genus Otolemur; species Otolemur garnettii. Next base: position 22,400,362 of record NW_003852413.1, read on the forward strand.
CAGGTGGTGGGCAGGTGGGAGAGACAGAGTTGTGGGGGAGGCTCTGTGTGTGTATCTCCGTGCAGAAATAAGGAAAAGAGCCAAAGGCAAGATGACATCTGCTACCAGAGAGTAGGAATCTGCCACAAACCAGGGTTTTATCAACGGGCATAGGAGCCAGCTGGCAGGGGCTTCTATTAGCTAAATTTTAGACAATTTAAGAGGTAAGAATGACTCTAAGTGGTTGTATACATTTTTTAAAAATCCATAGTATGAAAAAAGATAGGCTCCTTTCTTGGTGCTTGATTTTGGCTGCGAGCCCCAGGTGCAGGAAGCATGTATACCCTGAGCCAGCAGCTAACTGACAAGTGACGAGTAACCTTGGCAAGTCTTCCAGCCTGTGCTCATGTCCTCATTTCACATGATTTTCATCCCTGCCCTCCTGGTCTTGCTCCATCCCCCAGGCTGGGGTCGAATGATCCTCCTGCCTTGGCCTCTCAGAATACTGGGATTATAGATGTGGGCCACCACTGCGGCCCTGGCTTTTTTTTTTTTTTTTGAGACAGAGCCTCAAGCTGTCCTCCTGGGTAGAGTGCTGTGGCATTACAGCTCACAGCAACCTCCAAATCCTGGGCTCAAGCGAGTCTCCTGCCTCCACCTCCCAAGTAGCTGGGACCACAGGCGCCTGCCACAACTCCGGGCTATTTTTTGGTTGCAGCCGTCATTGTTGTTTAGCGGGTCCGGGCTGGGGATTCGAACCCACCACCTTAGGTGTACGTGGCTGGCGCCTTAGCCGGTTGAGCTATAGGCGCCGAGCCGGCCCTGGCTTCTTATTTGAGGATCAAATGAGATAATAAATTGCTTTGCAAGACCCCGAGGGACTCTGGGAGGCTGGAGTGGCTCCTGTGAGTTGAGGACTGACTCCAGGAAGGAGACTTCTTCCTGGACCTTCCCTGCTAGGGAGTGATTATAATATGAGCATCACCCAAGCAGGAAGCTTTGGAGTCATGGTAGGAAAGACTTTCTGAAAACCAGGGTTTGGGAGCTATCAGAAAAGCAAGCAGGGCTGTGGTGTCTGTGGGCGGTTTAAGAGAGAAGGGTTGAGGTGAGGGTCAGAAAATGGGTCCTGAAATGGGGTGTCATTTTAGCAGGGCCTATTAGGAGTAGCCATGAAGACCCAGAGATCCTATGGAATAAGGGACACAGGCTGGGAGTGTTCCCATTCTCTGTAGACCTCCAGTGTGTCCATATCTGGCCCAGAGTATAGAAGCAATGCCTGAAGCTGGAGAACTGAGATCCTCCAGCTGCCTGAGAAATGCTCCTGATCACTGTCCCTTTTCTTGCCAGGCAACCATTGGCCTCATCAGGAATCTGGCCTTGTGCCCAGCCAACCATGCCCCACTGCAGGAGGCGGCGGTTATTCCCCGCCTTGTTCAGCTATTAGTCAAGGCCCACCAGGATGCTCAGCGCCACGTGGCCGCAGGCACACAGCAGCCCTACACGGTGAGTGAGCCAGTGGTGCCTGTGACAGCTCTCCCTTGGGGCCAGGTTGTCCTCGGTGCAGGCAGGTGAGCGTGCACACAGGTGTGTGTGTTTAAATAGGGAGGTGAGTTGCAATTGATGACAACTCCAAGGGCCACTGATTTTGTCAGCATATCATGGTGGGGGAAGGGGCCCTGACTGAGGGCCACCTGTCCCCATCTCCCCGCCTCTTTTGTGCAGGACGGAGTGAGGATGGAAGAGATTGTGGAGGGCTGCACCGGAGCCCTGCACATCCTTGCCCGGGACCCCATGAACCGCATGGAAATCTTCAGGCTCAACACCATCCCCCTGTTTGTGCAGGTGAGTCTAGGGCAAGTGGGCAGGCGAGGCTCCACACCCCCCTCACTGCTTAAGGAGTAAGGTTGGGAGTGACAAGTTTAGGAGGCCTGGGTCAGGCATCAAGAGGTCTTTGGAGGAAAGTAGCCATACCAGGAGTGATTCCTCAGCAGACCCCTAGATGGGAATGGCTTTCCAAGCTCAAAAGCAAGAAGGGAAGAGATCACAAATAGGAAGAAAATCTTGAAATTTAACCACATAAACATTTAAACCATCTGTATGTCAGAAACAACCTAAAAAAAGCATTAAAAAAGTGATCAGCAGCCTGGGAAAATATGTGCAGACTCCATAACAGATAAGAGTTTAATATCCTTGATAGAAAAGAGCTCATTGGCTTGGCACCTGTAGCTCAAGCGGCTAAAGCTCCAGCCACATACACCAGAGCTAACAGGTTCGAATCCAGCTTGGGCCTGCCAAACAATGACAACCACAACCAAAAAATAGCCGGGCATTGTGGCAGATGCTTATAGTCCCAGCTACTTGGGAGGCTGAGGCAAGAGAATCGCTTAAGCCCAAGAGTAGGAGGTTGCTGTGAGCTGTGACACCACAGCACTCTACCTAGGGCAATAGCTTGAGGCTCTGTCTCAAAAAAAAAGAGCTCATTAATATACTAGATCCCAGTAGTCAGATATGGGCAGAAGTGACAAGTCATTCTCAGGTGGGTCGTGAACAAGCAACACTCAGCCCTAGGAGTTTAAATACATGGTACCCCTGATGGGAGCCTTTTTTCTGCCATTAAATTGGCAAAAGGTAGAAGTGGGCAGGGCTGTGGGGTACACTGCCCAGCCTGCCTCAGCACCACCTCTTGTGCCCTCTCCCCAGCTCTTGTACTCATCAGTGGAGAATATCCAGCGTGTGGCTGCTGGGGTGCTATGCGAGCTGGCCCAGGACAAGGAGGCAGCTGACGCCATTGATGCCGAGGGGGCCTCAGCACCTCTCATGGAGCTGTTGCACTCCCGCAATGAGGGCACTGGTGAGGGGGTGTGCAGTGGGCGGGGGGGAGAGGATGGTGGAGGTGGGTGTCTGACTTAGGCTTTCCTTTCCTCTCTGCCCAGCCACATATGCTGCTGCTGTCCTGTTCCGCATCTCTGAGGACAAGAACCCAGATTACCGGAAGCGTGTGTCTGTGGAGCTCACCAACTCCCTCTTCAAGCACGACCCAGCCGCCTGGGAGGCTGTAAGTGTCCTAGGTTGAACTGCAATGTATGCTTGTGCAAGTTGTACACTGCACAAGGGCAACATGCTGTTGACTTTCTGATTTTTGTTTTTTGAGACAGAGTCTCACTCTACTGCCTAGGCTAGAGTGCCATGGCCTCAGCCTAGTTCACAGCAACCTCGAATTCCTGAGCTCAAGCCATCCTCTTGCCTCAGCCTCTTAAGTAGCTGGAACTATAAGTGCTCACTACAACACCCTGCTAATTTTCTCTATTTTAGTAGAGATAGGGTCTTGCTCTTGCTGAGTCTTGTGTCAAACTCCTGAGCTCAAGTGATCTTCCTGCCTTGGCCTCCTTACTAGGATTACAGGTGCGAGCCACCACGCTTGGCTGACTTCATAGATTTTTATTTTATGATTGGATCACTGACAACTCCTAGCAGATGGAAGTAGTAGGCTGAACCATATGTTTGTTTTGACCTACAAAAATGACGATTTTATTTTGTCCAAATGAATATGAAGTGTTTATGGAAGGGATGCCCTTTCCTATTTTGCAAGAAGGTGCTGTGTAGGCTAGCAGTAGCTTGATCCTGGTGGGGCCTTGTACCCATCACCCATTCCTTTTTTTTTTGAAGACCGAGTCTGTCTCACTTTGTCGCTCTGGGTAGAATGCCATGGCGTCATAGCTCACAGCACCCACAAAATCTTGGGCTCAAGAGATCCTCTTGCCTCAGCCTCCTGAGTGATTAGTACTATAGGTACTCACCATGGTGCCTGGCTAGGTTTTCTGTTTTTAGTAGAGACAGAGTCTCACTCATACTCAGGCTGGTCTCAAACTCCTGAGCTCAAGCAGTCCACCCACCTCGGCCTCCCAGAGTGCTAGGATTACAGGTGTGAGCCACTGTGCCTGGCAGCCTGCATCCATTCCTGAGTCCTCCCTCCCCTCCCCAGAGCTGCTGTGGTTCTGTGGGAACCCCAGTGTAATTGGCAAGACCCTCCACCCTTGCGAGGTACTAGGACAGGAGTTCATCAGGGCACTGGGTAACCCCATTTCATCAGCCTTTCTTCCTCCAGGGGATCTTTACTTTCCCCTGGTTTCCTTTTCTAGAAGCATCTCTCCCTGTCCCCAGCTAAGATCTAGCTTAGAGGCTGCATTTTCAGAAACAATCCCCATGTTTCTCTCTCCTTCCACAGGCCCAGAGCATGATCCCCATCAATGAGCCCTATGCAGATGGTGAGTGTGCAGGGCGCTTCAGGCCCCTGGAGTGCCTGGGGGGCTGTGTGGGTGTGTGTGAAGCCAGACATTGTGTCTCCAGGGCTGGAGGACCCATGGCAACCACTTTGTGGAATCACTACCTTGTCTAGATCCCCTGATGTGGGAGTTTGCGGAGGAGGCCTGCTGGGGGTGGGCTGAGGGCTGCCCAGAGCCCCCTGGAGGGTAGCCTGCAGACCCCTAAACCCAGCCACCTTCTTGTCCCCAGACATGGATGCCACCTACCGCCCCATGTACTCGAACGACATGCCCCTCGACCCCCTGGAGATGCACATGGACATGGACGGGGACTACCCCATTGACGCCTACAGCGACGCCCTCAGGCCCCCCTACCCCACTGCTGACCACATGCTCGCCTAGGCACCTTGACCCCTGGTATAGCACCCTTGCTGTGGGCTGCTGGGCCCTCCCCTTTCTCCATTGAAACCATGGCTGGGGGTGGGGAGGGTTTACTGCTGAGCTTCCCCATGCAAGGTGTGCCCAATCCTGCCTTATTCCTGTGTCTTTGCTTGGACCAGGAGGACTCCTGCCAGCCCCTTCCTTCCAGGGGTGGTAGGGAGGTGACATGGGAGTGGCATGAGCTTCTGGGGATGCAAGTCTGCTGAGCCCTCTGACCCCTCTGTGTCTCTGCTCACCTCTACCAGGTGCAGTTCCTCATCTCAGAGGCTCTCCGTGCAGGCCATGGGGCAAGACAGAAAAGTGCCTGAGCTGGGGGGGCCGGGGCTGCATCCTGCTGAACCCTGTACCCCCAGAGGTCCTCCATGGGGTCTTTCTTGGGATGGTGTTCTGCTCCTGCTTTTCTGCCCTGGGTGTGGATCCAGGCCTGACACCCCCTCCCCACCCCAGTGGCCATGACCACTAAAGCTTCAGACACAAGCTGCCCACACTGTTTCCCCCCAGGAATCCCCACCCCCAGCCTGCCTGTCTCCAGCTGCCTGGGCCCCACAGGGCTTTGGTTCCTTCTTTGGGTCTGGTATTCTCATTGAACTCTACTGAACAACTACCCCAAGTTCCTAGGTCTCTCTAGGACCCAGATTTGAAGCCTGAACCCTCCCAAACCCAAAGCTTCTCTTGAAACGTTCAGGGACTATCCAGGGGAGATGGGGCAGAGGTGTGGAGAGTGGGTCCCCCTGATCCAGGAGACAGCCCACTTCTCTCTCCTGGATGCTAAACTGGTTTTGCTCAGCCACAGGGAGCTCTGGGGACAGCTCCGGCACACCCTGTCCCACCTGCACCACTGCCCTGCCTGACCCCCAAGAAGTGCTCTTGGCTGACCCCTCTGGTGTGCGGTGAGGGGCTTTCTTTTCCCCTTCCTGTTTCAGACTTCCCCCCACCACCTCCTGCACACAGGTGTAGGGGGCTGGGGGAGGTCCCAGTGGAGAGTTTATTGTTTTTGCTTTATGTTTTGGTTATTGGTTTTTTTGTATAGACCAAAGCAAAGAAAATAAAAGTAACACAGAGATCCAATGGAGGCTGTTGCGGGGTGAGGGGTAGGAGAGAGGAGGGGGCTCCCTTAGCATTCTCCTGGGCTGGATCCTGTGTCCAGAAAGCCACCTATGGGGAGGAGAGACTAGAGGAGAACTGGGGAGGAGAAAGCTTTGAGGAGCTGGAGTCAATTTAATCCCTTACTCACCTGTAGGGGTGCAGAGATTACTCAGGTGAGTCCCCTCTTCAGGGACACTGGGCCTTATTCTTCCCGCAGACAGGCAACCTCTTTGCTGACCGTCAACTGCCAGCCCTCTGCTCCTGACCAGCCCTAATGTACACTTGGCAGTGCTTAACTGCCATGGTTTATGGAGTCCAGGCCCCTTGTTGGTCTGTCCCCTCCCTGCCCGCTCTGTCCTCAGCAATGCCAGTGACAGCCAGCATCCTCCATGCTGCACCTGCCTCCTGGTCTTTGTTCATGCTGCCCCCCTCACTCCTGCCTGGAATGCCTTTAACTCTTCATCCAGTGGGATCTGTCATTTCATCCATGATGTTGGACTGTCCTTTAGCTTATGTGAGTTTCCCACCTACTACTCCAAGTTCTTTCCAGGGTGAGCTGGTTACAACACCTCTGGCAAACCTGTCCTTGTGGGGCACCTGCGCACCTGCTCTCAGAGTCCCATGCCTGCTTCCCATGCCCACCTGGAGCTCAGGGCAGTGGGGGAGGCTGTGGCCTAAATTTGTGGATGATCAGTGGGACCTGGGGCTGGGGACAGGAAGCCAAGTTAGGGGGTGGCTGTAAGGCCCAAGCAAGAGGTGAGGCTATGGTGATCTGAGCTCTGCCTACCTGAGCTCAGGGAGGGCTTTTCACCATGCACTTTATCTGCATTCAGTGTTCAGGGCCCTGGCAGGAAACACTCAAGTTGGGTAATTGAGGAGAATTTCATAAGGGGACAATTTACCAAGGTATGGGCCTATAAAAGAGATAGGAAGGGAGAGGTCAGTGCTCCGGGCTAATTATGGTGACCTCACCTCCTCTAATCTGAGGCAGAAAGGGAGGGGGTAGTTGAGGGGAGTGGTGACAAGGGGAGGCAGGACCTCACTCCCTCCTGCCCATGCTTCCTATTGGCCAAACCCAAGCCCAGAAAGCCCATTTATGGAGGAGGATCTGGAGAAGTCAATGGAGATAAGCTGTGTACTAGCCCTCTCCCTGTCTTTCCAAAGGGGACCTGAGGTGGCTTTCAAGGATTCATGCCAGGCAAAGTGGCTCACACCTGTAATTCTGCCACTCTTGGGAGGCCAAGGCGAGTGGATCACCTGAGCTCAGCTCATGGGTTCGAGACCAGCCTGAGGAAGAGCAAGACCTCCTCTCTAAAAATAGCCAGGTGTTGTGGTGGGCACCTGTAGCCCCAGCTATTTGGGAGACAGGCAAGAAAATCGCTTGAACCCAAGAGTTTGAAGTTGCTGTGAGCTATGATGCCAGGCCACTCTACTGAGGTCAACCAAATAAGATTCTGTTTCCAAAAGAAACAAGTCACTCTCTTAAGCTTTACATTTAGGACAAGGGAAAGGAGGAGGTAGCAAAGGACCCACACACCAGGATCAAGCTTTATATGAGCTTCTGAGCTCCTTGGCAGCCTGGCCAAAAACAGAAATTTAAGGCCAGCCAATTTCAATGCGGGTATCTGGTCACTTCTCAGTTTTCCTGGAGGAGCTCCCTGAGCCTTGTAGCCTTGAGAAAGTCAGTTCACTTCTCTGATCCTTGATGTCCTCATCTGTAAAGTGGGGATAATGCCTTCTCTGCCTACCAAATGTGAGGATGGAATGAGGAAATACAGAGATTCCAGGCAGGAAGAGGAAAAGGGCAAAAAGCTATTTCCCCAAAACTCCCTTTGTAAAAAAAAAAAAAAGTATGTCCAGAAGGCACATTCACCTGCAGAATTATCTGGACATTGGCAGGAACTATGTCCTGTAGCCACCCTTTGCTGCATAGGGAGCTGGGAATTGAGAATGTTTTAGCTGCACACAGTGGTTCTAACAGTTATAAAGCAAGGGGGGAAAAAAGCAACAGTTTTGGGTTGTGCCTATGGCTCAAGGAGTAGGGCGCTGGCCCCATATACCAGAGGTGGTGGGTTCAAATCCGACCCCAGCCCAAAAAAGTGGGGGAAAAAAAAAAAAGGAAGGGCGACACCTGTGGCTCAAAGGAGTAGGGCACCAGCCCCATATACCAGAGGTGGTGAGTTCAAACCCAGCCCCAACCAAAAACTGCAAAAAAAAAAAGCAAGGGACAGAAGACATTGAGTAGATCACTGCTGGGGGCTGCTGCAACTAGGATTGAGTCTCCCCAGACTAACTTTTCTTTTTGGTAGGTTTGGTCAGGGAAGTAGCCAGGGTTTCAGCAAGACCATAGGGGGAGATGCAGGACTAGGACTAGGTGATAATGAGCAGACTTGATGGAGCAGCCATCCCCAGGGAGCAGGAAATTTGGCCCTGTCAGTAGAGGTTTCTGCCACCTGTTGCAGTCAACATGAATACAGTGGGTTCAACAATACCAATGGAGCCACTGGAGGTGTAATTCTAGCACTCTGGGAGGCCGAGACAGGTGGATTGCTTGAGGAGTTTGAGACCAGTCTAAGAGCAAGACCCTGTCTCTACTAAAAATAGAAAAGTTAGCCTGGCATTGTGGCGGGTGCCTGTAGTCCCAGCTACTTGGGAGGCTGAAGCAGAAGAATCACTTGAGCCCAAGAGTTGGAGATTGCTGTGAGCTGTGATGCCATGAGACTCTACTGAGGGTGACAGAGAGTCTGCTTCCCCTCCAAAAAAACCCCAATACCAATGAAGACAGAGGGACCTATCAAAATGGCAGGTATCATGCCTAATAACTAAAACTTCTCTTAAAAATAAAGTGTCACACAACCGGCTAAGGCGCCAGCCATGTACACCTAAGGTGGCGGGTTCGAATCCCCACCCCGGACCCACCAAACAATGACGGC
>NW_003852413.1:22409131-22410455 GCF_000181295.1 Otolemur garnettii
AGGAGTTGGAGGTTGCTGTGAGCTGTAATGCCATGGCACTCTACCCAGGGGGACAGCTTGAGGCTCTGTCTCAAAAAAAAAAAAAAAAGAGTTTGAGACCAGCCTGAGCAAGAGTAAGACTTTGTCTCTACTGAAAATAGAAAAATTAGTCAGTGCAGTGGTGCACACCTGCAGTCCCAACTGCTAAGGAGGGTGAGGCAGGAGAATCTCTTGAGTTGTGGAGTTTGAGGTTGCAGTGAACTATGATGACACCCCTGTACTCTAGCCACAGTGACAGAGTGAGACCCTGTCTCAAAAATAAATGAATAAATAAATAAATAGGAAATAAGGGGCATCCTAAATCCTCATCTTTGATCTAAGTATATAAAATATGGCTGGGTGTGGTAGCTCGTCCCTGTAATCCTAGGACTCTGAGAGGCTAAGGTGGGTGAATTGCTTGAGCTCAGGAGTTGGAAACCAACCTGAGCAAGAGAGAGACTATCTCTACTAAATATAGAAAGACTAGCCCGGTGTCATGGCAGGCACCTGTAATCCTAGCTACTCAAGAGGCTAAAGGCAGGAGGATCCCTTGAGCCCAAGAGTTTGAGGTTGCTGTGAGCTATGATGCCACACACTCTACCCAGGGTGACAGAGTGAGAGCCTGACTCACAAAAAGAATAAATAAATAAATAAATAAGTAAAAATAATGGGGAAATTCTGCGATATCCACAACATGTAGGAAAGATTAGAGAAATTGGGACCAGGTGTGGTGGCTCACACCTGTAATCCTAGCACTCTGGGAGGCCAAGACAAGTGGATTGCTTGAGGTCAGGAGTTCAAGACCAGCCTGAGCAAGAGCAAGAGCACTGTCTCTACTAAAAATAGAAAAATTAGGCGCCACCTGTGGCTCAAAGGAGTAGGGCACTGGCCCCATATGCAGAGGTGGTGGGTTCAAACCCAGCCCTGGCCAAAAACTGCAAAATAAACAAATAAATAAATAAAAATAGAAAAATCAATGGTAGTCTCAGCTACTCAGGAGGCTGAGATCAGAGGATTGATTGAGCCCAAGAGTTTAAGGTTGCTGTGAGCTAGGCTGATGTGAGGGCCCTCTAGCTAGGGGCAAAAGTGAGACACTGTCTCAAAAAAAAAAAAAGAAGTGAGAGGGCAGCACCTGTGGCTCAAAGGACTAGGGCACCAGCCCCATATACCAGAGGTGGTGAGTTCAAACCCAGCCCCAACCAAAAACTGCAAAAAAAAAAAAGCAAGGGACAGAAGACATTGAGTAGATCACTGCTGGGGGCTGCTGCAACTAGGATTGAGTCTCCCCAGACTAACTTTTCTTTTT
>NW_003852413.1:22410711-22419654 GCF_000181295.1 Otolemur garnettii
TTGTTGTTTGGCGGGCCCGGGCTGGGGATTCGAACCCGCCACCTTAGGTGTATGTGGCTGGTGCCTTAGTCGCTTGAGCCACAGGCACCGAGCCTAAAAGGAGATTTCTAATAAGGAATTGATTCATTTATTAGGAAGATTTGAGTATGAAGGCTGAGAAGCCCCCAATCTCCTGTCGGCTGCTGGTGGTGTGATTCAGTCCAAGTCCAAAGGCTTGAGACCTGGGGAGGCCAATGTATAAATCCCAGTTTAGGGGCTCAGCACCCATTGCACAGTGATTACTGCGCCAGTCACATACACCAACGCTGGAGGGTTCAAATCTGGCCTAGGCCGGCTAAATAACAATGACAACTACAATTAAAAAAAAAAAATAGGGCAGCGCCTGTGACTCAAAGGAGTAGGGCGCCGGCCCCATATGCTGGAGGTGGTGGGTTCAAACCCAGCCCTGGCCAAAAACTGCAAAAAAAAAAAAAGGCTTGCGCCTGTCGCTCAAGCAGCTAAGGCGCCAGCCACATACACCAGAGCTGGCAGTTAATAGCTGGGCATTGTGGTGGGCACCTGTCCAGCTACTAGGAAGGCTGAAGCAGGAGAATTGCCTAAGCTGAGGAGTTGGAGGTTGCTGTGAGCTGTGACACCACTGCACTTTACCGAAGGAGACTGTCTCTAAAAAAAGGGTGGAGGGTAAACTTTTTCTTTCTCTGCCTTTGTTCCTCTCTGGCCCTGGCCTTAATGGAGGATGCTTCCCCACACTGGACAGGGCGATCTGCTCAGAGTTCCGGGATTCAAATGCTTCTCTCATCCCCAAGCACCCTCGCAGACACACCAGAAATAATGTTAATCTAGGCACCCGTAGTCAGTCAGTCTGGAGCATAAAATTGACCCTCACACCTATTCTGTATTGACATTAGTATAATGTCCCCTAAGGACAGCCACCCAGCACTGCCTGGATTCCTCAGTCATACAGTCACCCTTTCCCCAAATGTTTCCCAAGGACTGCTCTTTCCAGACTGTTTGGGGTTCTGGGAGTAGAGATGCCCAACATCCCTGTCTCCTCGTGGGAGACCCACAGTCCACGGGCACTAGCAGGGGAATGTGGGAGAGAGTCTGGGAGCTGGTGAGCGCGCGAACGTCGTCCCCATCCAGGGAGGGGGCGAGGGACGAAGGAGGAGACACTGCAAAGGCACTGGCCAGAGCTGGCAGCCGAGGCAGCGACGACTTGGGGATCTGACCGTGGGGAGAGTGTGACCCGCCTAGGAGAGGAGCGGGTGAGACCGGGGAAGCAAGGCTGGAATATGAGCCCAGCGGCAACCGCAGAGAACCCGGCACGGGTGCCCGCAGCCTGCGGATTTGACGCTGGACGAGGCGGGGTGTGGAACCGCGAGAGTTTCTAACCCCAAGACAGCAGCGCCCCCTCCTGGAGGGTGAGGGTCTGTCCTGGTCTCTCTTGGGGAGCCAGTGACTAGGAAGTTACTGATCATAGCCAAGCTCTTTGTGCCCAGCCCTGTGCTAAGTGCTTTCCTGCTAACAACCCTGAGGTTGCGGCAGGGCGCCGCAGCTCACGCCTGTAATCCTAGCACTGTGGGAGGCCGAGGAGGGTGCATTGCTTGAGGTCAAGAGTTCAAGACCAGACTCGGCACCTGTGGCTTAAGTGGCTAAGGCGCCAGCCACATACACCTAAGGTGGCGGGTTCGAATCAGACCTGGGCCCGCCAAACAACAATGACGGCTGCAATCAAAATATAGCCAGGCGTTGTGGCGGGCGCCTGTGGTCCCAGCTACTTGGGAGGCCGAGGCAGGAGACTCGCTTGAGCCCAGGAGTTGGAGGTTGTTGTGAGCTGTGATGCCATGGCACTCTACCCAGGGGGACAGCTTGAGGTGCTATCTCAAAAAAAAAAAAAAAAAAAAAAAGAGTTCAAGACCAGCCTGAGCAAGAGGGAGACCCGGTCTCTACTAAAAATAGAAAAACTACCTGGGTGTTTATGGTTGGCACCTGTAGTCCCACAGGAGGCTGAGGCAAGAGCATTGCTTGAGCCCAAGAGTTTGAGGTTGCTCTGAGCTATGTCCATGGCTCTCTAGCCAGGGCAACAGAGTGAGAGTTTGTCTCAAAACAAAACAAACAAAACTCCCTGAGGTTGGAGATATTTTGCTTCTCAGTTTACTGTGGAGGCTGAAGAAATTCAAGTGACCTGCCTAGTGACGCTATTGTTTTTTTTTATTTTATTTTTATTTTTTTTTATTGAACGGTAACTATGTACATTAATGCACTTCTAGGGTACAGTGTGGGGTTTTCACATGCAATCTGAAATACTTCCATCAACTGGTCAACGCAGCCTTCATGTCATTTTCTCAGTTATTGCTCTAAAACATTCACACTCTACTCTTAGAAAGATTCACCTGTACCCCTATAAGGTAAACCTCAGAATTAATCCCTCCAAACTCCCTCCCTCCACCCATTCCCCCCTCCCTTCTCCCTCCCCCTCCCCATATTTCTTTGCTTTTTTGTTTTTTCTTTTTTTTTTAAAAGGTTTAAATTAGTTTCATAATAGGGGTGTGTACATTGGATATTTTTTCCTCCATTCTTGTGATACTTTGCTCAGAAGAACATTCTCATGACGCTATTGTTTTAAATAATAATATTAACAGCAGCTGTTGGCATTGGTTGAATCCTCATGGGCTGCTTGGAGCTTGACTGCAGAGTCTCAGTTAACCATAGCCTTGTCAGGTATGTAAAATAAGGGAAAATTATACCATTATACCACATACATTCCCAGGTATGTAAAATAAGGGAAAATTATACCCCACAGATGGGGTCCCTGAGACCAGAGACATTAGAAAATGTGCCAAAGACAGTACTGCCTTTTCTTGAATGAGAGCTGTCTAGAAGTTTCAGCACCACTTTACTGGCTCTCTGTCATTAGAGGTATGCAGGGAAGAGCCTAGATAAAATCACCCAAATCTTCTAGAAGTCATCAGGTCCTCAGACCTCTGGGGACAAGGTGTGGCAAAGAGACACCTGTGATAAAAGGAATTCAAGGGCTATTCCTCTGCCTGGAATGCCTGGAATTCTCACTCAGTGGGCAGTGGTGCTATCTGACACCCCTCAGGGTCCAGCTCAGCCCTTTCTCTTCCCCACCCCCAGTGGAATTACCCCTACTTGCCTCCCTGTCCCTGTGCACAGCCCTGTGGAGACTCTCTGGCTGTGCCCTTGCTGGGAGGGCTGTCTGTGCCTGTCTGGTCCACCAGTAATGGCCACCACTGTTGATAGAGCACTTGAAAAGTAACTTGGCACATGTGGTCTCAGAGGTTTTCAGATGAGCTCCATGATACGGGTGCTTCTATCCCCTTTCCACACACAGAGAAACCAAATCAGCTGGCAAGTTGCCTGCTGGGGTTAATGCCACTGAGCATGCGGCAAGCTGGGATTCCAGCCCAGTGTCCCCGGACCTTCCTGTTATGCCCAACTCCAGCTAGGCATCAGGGAGCTGAGGGCGGAGGAGAGCGCCTACTCCCCAGCAGACCCCCTCAAGGGTCTCCCTGCCTCGCTGTCCCTAGTTCTGCTCTGGCACTGCAATGGTCCGGGATGGAAGGGACCTTTAGGCCTGGCCTGCTTGGTTCTGCCCTACCTCTGTCTGGCTTCAGTAACATCACTGCTGTTTGCTCCCTTCACCTGGAGAGGAGGGAGTGAGGATCCATTTCCTCTTTGACTCCCCCAGAGCCATGTAACATTGGAGAGCAGGGCCCCACATCTGTCTGGGCTGGATCAAGGAAGGCTCCCCAGAGGAGGTGGCACCTGCAATGAGGCTTGAAGAAGGAGGAGTGGGCACAGTGTCTGCAAAGGCATTTCTCCTTCAGCTTTGGCTGCTTACAGAATTCCTCCAGAGGCACTGGGAGAATGCCTGCTGGCAGGGCGGGTCTTTGGCCAGGAATTGATAGGGATGTTGGCCCGGGGCCTTCCAAGCTGTCAGAGTATGGAAGGAGGGTGATACAGAGGGCTGAGGCTCTGCCTGGCCTCACATGGTTAGCGTGGACACTCAGAGTGGACACTCCATCTACGCAGGCCCAGGGGCTCCTTTGTACCTCCCTTCCCAGGCCTGAGCTGGGAGGACTCAGGTGGGGTGGCCATCATTGGGGCCCTCTGGAGTTCTGGCTTGCAGAGGGTGGATTCTGCTGTGAGCAGATATAAACGTAAGGAGGCTGAGGTGGGTGGCTGGCTTGAGCATCAGGAGTTTGAGTCCAGCCTGAGCAAAAGCAAGACCCTGTCTCTAAAAATAGCTGGGTGCAGGGGGTGTGGGGCACCTGTAGTTTCAGCTACTTGAAAGGCTGGGCAAGAGGATCGCTTGAGCCCAAGAGTTTGAGGTTGCTATGAGCTATAACGCCCCTGGTGAGACTCAGTCTCAAAAAAAAAAGTGGGGGGGGGAAGGGAAGAGGAAGTGGACAAATGAATGTACAGGCAAGAAGAACCATCCTAGTTCCACCTGGAAGGGAGGTGTCTCTGGGAGCAAGTTCCCTCCCACCAGCCGTCTGTAAGTCAGGGCAGGGCAGCTAAGGTGTTACTTACTTACTTATTTATGTACTTACTGGGAGGCCCTGAGGCCAGGCTAGAAATCCTCATTTGTCAACATGGGCACACTGATAGATGATAAAGAGAACAAAAGACAACAAAGTATACCTTGGACATTCCACCGCAAAGTCAATAGTGGTTGGTTTAAGTGACCACAGAATTATAGGTGATTTAAAAACCTTCTGTTGGGAAGTGCCAGTAGCTCACTGGGTAGGGCGTCACCCAGGCTGGTGAGCTTGAACTCGGACCCGGCCTGCTAAACACAAATGACAACAGCAACAAAAAAATAGCCGGGCATTGTGGTGGGCGCCAGTAGTCCCAGCTACTTTGGGAGGCTGAGGCAAGAGAATTGCTTAAATCCAAAAGTTTGAGGTTGCTGTGAGCTGTGATGCCCCAGCACTCTACCAAGGGCAACACAGCGAGACTCTGTCTCAAAAGAAAAAAAATCTTTTGCTTATCTACATGTAAGAAATAGTACCTTTTTACGTGCACATGTTTACAAACTTTTTATTAGGAAAAATTTCAAACATACAGAAAAGTAGAGAGGGCAGAAGCATGGATTCCCACGTGCCCAGCACTCACCTTCACAGGTGTTACGTTCTACCGTTCTTGTTTCATCTACCTGATTTTTTAGTCTCTTTAAGCAAACATCAGGCATTGTATGGCTTTACCCATAAATGTTTCTTCCTTTTTTATTTTTTTGTAGAGACAGAGTCTCACTCTATCGCCCTCAGTAGAGTGCTGTGGTGTCACACAGCTCACAGCAACCTCCAACTCCTGGGCTTAGGCGATCCTCTTGACTCAGCCTCCTGAGTAGCTGGGACTACCACAGGTGCCCACCGTAAGCCTGGCTATTTTTTTGTTGCAGTTTGGTAGGGGCCAGGTTTGAACCCTCCACCCTCGGTATATGGGGCTGGCGCCCTACCCACTGAGCCACATGCACCACCCCCATAAATGCTTCTTAATGTTTTTTCTGGCCTAGGAACCGTAACTATTTTCATGCCCTGGGTTCCTTTGGTAGTCTGGAGAAGCCCACTGATCCCTTCTTCATGTGTCTTTAAAGGCCTAAGATAAAATACCTAAGATTGTAAAGGAAGCCTATTTGGTAAAATATAGTTATTAAAGTATTTAAAAATTTGTCACATAGTGATATCTGAATGTCTTTGTTAGTTTGTTTTTTTCTCTGAGACATGATCCATTGCCCAGGCTGGATTGCAGTGATGTCATTACTCACAGCAACCTCAAATTCCTGGGCTCAAACGATTTCCCTACCTCGGCTTCCTGAGTAGCTGGGACTACAGGCTTGTACCCGACTGTCTTTGTTAATATAATAAATTAAAGATCTAGTAGCCTGACTTGTGGCTACTATTATGCTTATGGAAGGAAGTCCCACGAGCATATCTAGCTTCTCCCCAATCTGGGAGGCAGAGTACAGCACATAAGACAAATCTTTGTGGGAGGCACCTGTGGCTCAGTGAGTAAGGCGCCGGCCCCATATACCGAGGGTGGCGGGTTCAAACCCAGCCCCAGCCAAACTGCAACAAAAAATAGCCGGGCGTTGTGGCGGGCGCCTGTAGTCCCAGCTACTCAGGAGGCTGAGGCAGAAGAATCGCCTAAGCCCAGGAGTTGGAGGTTGCTGAAGCGACTCCGCTGCACTCTACCGAGGGCGAAAAAGTGAGACTCTGTCTCTACAAAAAAAAAAAAAAAAAAAAAATCTTTGTGAGCCTACTTCCCTGAGGCTTCCTGGCTGTGTGGCCTTGAATAAGTTGCTTGAGTTCTCTGGGCTTCAGTTTCTCATC
This sequence comes from Otolemur garnettii, assembly GCF_000181295.1. Classification (NCBI taxonomy): domain Eukaryota; kingdom Metazoa; phylum Chordata; class Mammalia; order Primates; family Galagidae; genus Otolemur; species Otolemur garnettii. The sequence continues at coordinate 22,417,071 of NW_003852413.1, forward strand.
TATAAAATAGTCATATTTTTTCCTTCCAGTGCTGATAAAATGAAATATATCCAAGAAATGGCACCTATTTAGGGCTCAGTGAATGGGTGCTTCTCCCTGTCTCTGTCTCCAGTCCCATGAGTTGTCCCTGGAAGCGTTCAGATCCTGGACCTGGACACAAGGATCAGAGGGAGTTGTTAACTCTGAGGACAGAAGTCAGGGAGTGAAGGGCTCCTTGCTGTTCTCCCTAAGCCCAGAGGTAGCTCAGAGAGGCCAAAAGGCCAGAAAACATTCTCCCAGACTGGCCACCCACCCTGGCAGTCCCTGTCTAGCCCTTCCTTACAGTGGGTGCTGTGGCTCCCAACTGTTTCCCATAAAGCTGCCCAGCTCAGGGACCCGCCGACTTGCTTGCTGGACAGAGCTCCTCACCAGGTCAAGCCCAGGCCTCCAGTTCTGGTTCTTCTGGTGGGGGCTGGGCTGAGGGGCCCTCAGGGAAAAATGGGGGACATGACTCAGCTGAGGGTCACCCCTGGGAATCTGCAGCTCTCATCCTTGCCAGCCTTCACCCTTTCCCAGCAGGTGCCCCTTGTGGTTTCCTGATAGGGCTCACCTGTGTTAGGTCACCTGCGCCGTGGGATGGGGAGCACTGGTCTGGGAGTCCAGAGTCCTAGGCTCTCACCTGACTGGGCAAGTCAGTCCCTTCTGGAGCCTCTCCCAGGGTGACTGCCACCCAGTACACCACACCCAGAGAATCCATCAATGTGTTCATTCAGCAAATCTTTACTGGATGCCTAAGTGGAGTCCTAAGAATACAAAAGTGAGCAAAACAGACACTGCTCTTGTTGTTACTAAATGATCTTATACTGTGACTAGGCAGAGACTGGAGGGGAAGCCAGGAGAGGGTGGAACACAAGTCTGGACCTGGGGAGCAGGCAGGGTACCTCAGAAGAGTCAGACTCAAACACCCAGAGCAGGCAAGCCCAGCCCACAGGTTGTGTGGACGGGAGGTGGGGAAGAGTAGGTTCCACAGCCATCCTCTCTCCTTGCTTCTCTCCCTCAGTCCTGGCCAGCAGGTGGCCATGGAAACCTGAGGACAGCAGGGTAGGGACTCAGGCCCCACCTCCTCACCCCAAACCAGTATCCTAGGGGCCAGTACCCTAGAAGTCTAGCTGACTTGGGGTGGGTAGTAAAGAAAAAGGGGTCCTGAGTGGGAGAGGCCTGGGCCTTCAGTACCCTGCTCTCTTCCAGTGATGTGAAGAAGGGTTGGGACTGGGTGTGGGGATAGAGGCAGGCCCCCAGGTAGCCACTGTCTGGTTCTGGTGGAGAAGAGGGCCCAGGAGAAGGAGGAAGGCTGCCCAGGCCTGGGAAGGTCTCCCCCTCCATCCTGCTCTTCTGCCTGAAGCAGAAGGTAATCCTGGTGCCTGGCCCAGGTCCCTGGCACTAACCCTCAGGGCTCCTTCTAGGGGAGAGGCAGGGGGAAGGGGCCTGGTGTGCGGGGTATCTGAGTGATGTGCCCCGCATTCATGGGGTTCATGGGGTGTGTGCCTAATTAGGTAGACAGTGTGCCTGGTGCTGAAGCTTGACCAGTCTGCCCCTTCCTGTCCCCTCTCTGGTCCAGAGGGGTCAGAGGGTGTACATTGAGAGGGAGGGCAGGAGACTGAGGGTCTTTGCTTGGCTTGACCTCCCCCTGGAGCAGCAGGGAAAGAGGGCAATAGTCAGGATATCACAGAGTGGCCTGGGGCTCCTGGGCAGACATCTATCTATCCACCAGCCCAGGATGCTTACTGCTGGAGCTACAGGTAAGCCCTCTTTCTCCATCTGTGAAATGGAGTCAACCCACCTACTCAGCTTCCTGCCGGGCAGCCTGCAGGTGAGAAAGCTGGGTGGGACGGTACGTGGGCTGGCACTGCCCTCTGGTGGCTGCATGTAGAGTTGCCAGGTGCTGGTGCACGGACCTAGAGGATTCGTCCCCCACTCCATCTCCCATCCCACTGCCGCCTTCTTCCCTCCCAACTTTCCAGGGCCTCGGGGCTGCTTCCTCATGGGCCAGAAACAATTCAATTCAGCAAACATCTATTAAGCAGGAATCCACTGGGCTCCTACGGCATGCCGCGTTCTGGCTTGTTAATGGGACGTCCAGGAAGTTGGACGTTGCTGGGGGAGCTACTCGGCCGAGCCCGTGGAGCTGCAGCCGCACCAAGTCTGGGCTGTGCTGGTGGAAGTACAGCCTCTTGCTCAAGTTCTTCAGCCTCACTGTCATAGCAGATCCTGGGCTGGCGTCTCCTTCAAAGAAACCGTAGAAAACATGCACACTCTGAATAATGTGGAGAAAGATTTGGCTGTGAGGGTTCCACCATCCACAGAGTTATTCCTGGGAGGTGAGCTCTCTTTTCCGCATCAGTTTTCTCCTCCCTGCAGGAACATCTCCATCCGTTAGGTACCCATGTTACTCCATCTCCTATCTTATTTATTTATTTATTGGAGACAGAGTGTTACTTTGTCGCCCTTGGTAGAGTGCCATGGCATCATAGCTCACAGCAAAACCTCCAACCCCTGGGCTTAGGCGATTCTTTTGCCTTAGCTTCCCAAGTAGCTGGGACTACAG
>NW_003852413.1:22420837-22424179 GCF_000181295.1 Otolemur garnettii
CTCACAGCAACCTCCAACTCCTGGTCTTAGGCGATTCTCTTGCCTCAGCCTCCCAAGTAGCTGGGACTACAGGTGCCTGCCACAACGCCTGGCCATTTTTTTGTTGCAATTTGGTCGGGCCGGGTTTGAACCCACCACCCTTGGTACATGGGGCTGGCGCCCTACCCACTGAGCCACAGGCGCTGCCCCTGGTTATGAATTTTTATTGTAAATTTTTAATTTTTTTGAACATTCTCTTTTAGTGTTTCTTGTTTGGGGTTTGGGTGGGGTGTTTGTTTGCTTGCTTCTTTTGTTTGTTTTGTTTTGTTTTTAGATAGGGTTGCACTTTGATGCCCAGGCTAGTGTGTAGTAGTGTCAAAATAGCTTAATGTACCCTCACACTCCTGGGCTCAAGCTGCCCTCTATCTGTCTCAGCCTCCCAAGTAGTGGGGACTAGAGGTGTGCATGCACTGCCACACCTGAAGGATCATTCTTTCTCTTCCCTCCTCTCCTCTCCTCTCCCCTCCTGTCCTTCTTTTACAGAGATGGGGGTCTCAATATATTGCGCACACTGGTCTCAAACTCTTGGCCTCAAGCATTCCCCTTACCTCAGCCTCCCCCAAATGCTAAAATTACAGGTGTGAGCCACCACACCTGCCTGAAAAGCTGTTTTAAAGATAGGAGATGTGTGGTGGCTCACGCCTGTAATCCTAGCACTTTGGGAGGCTGAGGTGGGTGGATCACCTGAGCACATGAGTTCAAGACAGGCTTGAGCAAGAGCGAAACCCCGTTTCTAAAAATAGCCAGGCATTGTGGTGGGCACCTGTAGTTCCAGCTACTCAGGAGGCTGAGGCACTCTACTGAGGGTGATAATGTGAGACTCTGTCTCTAAAAAAAAAAAAAAAAAGACAATAACAAAGCCTTCTGCATTGATTCTCTCTTTTGTGAAAGATTTCTCTGTAGCATGAGATGCTGTCTGATAGCATATTATCCATAGTAGAACTTGTTTCAAAGTGGAGTTGATCCTCTCATTCCTTTACCAATTAAGCTTATTCTAAATCTTTGGTTGTCATTTTTATAATGCTCACAGTATCTTTACCAGGAGTACCTTCCAACTCAAGAAACCACTCTCTTTGCTCATCCATAGAAGTAACTCTTTTCTTTCTTTCTTTCTTTTTTTTTTTTTTGAGACACAGTTTTGTTATGTTGCCCTCGGTAGAGTGCTGTGGCGTCACAGCTCATAGTGACCTCAAACTCTTGGGCTTAAGAGATTCTCTTGCCTCAGCCTCCCAAGTAGCTGGGACTACAGGTGCCTGCCACAACGCCCGGCTATTTTTTTGTTGCAGTTGTCATTGTTTTAGCAGGCCCAGGCTGGGTTTGAACCCATTTCCTTGGTGCATGTGGCTGGCACTGTAACCACTGTGCTATGGGCGCCAAGCCAGAAGCAACTCAACATTCCAATTTTATCATGAGATTGTAGCAATTCAATCACAATTTCAGGCTCCACTTCTTTTTTTTTTGAGACAGAGTCTCACTTTGTCACTCTTGGTAGAGTGCTATGGTGTCACAGCTCACAGCAACCTCCAACTCTTGGGCTCAAGTGACTCTCCTACCTCAGCCTCCTGAGCAGCTGGGACCACAGATGCCCATAACAATGCCCGGCTTTCTTTTTGTTGCAGTTGTCATTGCTGTTGGCCAGGCCGAGTTCAAACCCACCACCCTCGGTATATGGGGCCAGCACCCTACCCACTGAGAGACAGACATCACCCATCAGGCTTGACTTCTTCTTCTTCTTTTTTTTTTTTTGAGACAGAGCCTCAAGCTATCCCCCTGGGTAGAGTACCGTGGCTTTACAGCTCACAGCAACCTCCAACTCCTGGGCTCAAGCGAGTCTCCTGCCTCCGCCTCCCAAGTAGCGCCCGCCACAACGCCCGGCTATTTTTTGGTTGCAGCCGTCGTTGTTGTTTGGTGGGTCCGGGCTGGGGATTCGAACCCTCCACCTTAGGTGTACGTGGCTGGTGCCTTAGCCGGTTGAGCTATAGGTGCCAAGCCCAGGCTTGACTTCTAATCTAGTTCTCATGATATTTCCAACACATCTGTTATTAATTCCCTTACTTAAGTCTTGAACCCTTCAAAGTCGTCCATGAGGGTTGGAATCAACTTCTTCCAGACCCTTGTTTTTTGTTTTTTTTTTAATTGAGACAGAGTCTTATCTTGTCACTCTTGGTAGAATGAAGCTCACAGCAACCTCAAACTCTTGGGCTTAAGCAATTCTCTTGCCTCAGACTCCCTAGTACTTGGGGCTACTGGTGCTCGCCACAACGCCTGGCTATTTTTTCTTTTTTTTTCCATTTAGCAGGTCTGGGCCTGGTTAGAACCCACCAGCCCTGGAGCAGGTGGCTGGCATCCTAACCACTGAGCTGTGGGTGCCCAGCCTGTGTTTTTTTTTTTTTTGGCAGTTTTTGGCCAGGGCCGGGTTTGAACTCACCACCTCTGGTATCTGGGGCCAGTGCCCTACTCCTTTGAGCCACACGCACCGCCCTCCTGTGCTTTTTTTTTTTGTGACACAGAGTCTCATTCTGTCACTCTGGGTAGAGTGCTATGGTGTCATTGTAGCTCACAGCAACCTCAAACTCTTGGGTTCAGGTGATCCTCCTGCCTCAGCCTCCCCTGGTAGCTAGGACTACAGGTGTGTACTACCATGTTAGATTTTTTCCTTTTTCTTTTAGGGTGGTCAGTTGACCCAGTGGGAGTGGCGAAGGAACAAAGGCCTTTGCAATTGGTTGTGAACACCACTGCGCTCAGACCAGACTGGAAATGTGTTTCTTTAATAAAGACTTGAAAGTTGGGCAGCGCCTGTGGCTCAAAGGAGTAGAGCTCCAACCCCATATGCCAGAGGCGGTGGGTTCAAACCCAGCCCTGGCCAAAAACTGCAAAAAAAAAAAAAGACTTGAAAGTCAAAATTATTCCTCGATCCATAGAGTACAGGGGTACAGCCAGTGGTACATATTCAACATTTATGGATTAAGTTTGTTGATTTACATAGGTGTGGATCGTGGCTTCTCAAGAACAATTACAATAAAAACACCAAAGATCACTGATCACAGACCACCGTAACAGATATAATAATAATGAGAACATTTGAGAGATTGTTAGAATTACCAAAATGTGGGCTCGGCGCCTGTGGCTCAAGTGGCTAAGGCGCCAGCCACATACACCTAAGGTGGCGGGTTCGATTCCAGCCTGGGCCCGCCAAACAACAATGACGGCTGCAACTAAAAAATAGCGAGGCATTGTGGCGGGTGCCTGTGGTCCCAGCTACTTAGGAGGCAGAGGCAGGAGAATCCCTTGAGCCCAGGAGTT
>NW_003852413.1:22424958-22426273 GCF_000181295.1 Otolemur garnettii
CAACCAAAAAAAAAAAAAAAAAAAAACAGCTGGGCATTGTGGCGGGCGCCTGTGGTCCCAACTACTTGGGAGGCTGAGGCAGGAGACTCGCTTGAGCCCAGGAATTGGAGGTTGCTGTGAGCTGTGACATTACGGCACTCTACCCAGGGGGACAGCTTGAGGCTCTGTCTCAAAAAAAAAAAAACCCTATAAATTACTAAAAAAAAAAAAAAGTCTGTGTTTGTTATTGCATCCCCCCCTCTGCAGGTGAATATCCTCCCTTTCTCTCTCCCTCAGCTCTAGACACAGTGACTCCTTCTCAGGGAGGTCTTTCCTGACCTCTCTATTTCAACTTGCCACTTACCACCCATCCCCACTCCTAGCCCCTCCTCCCCGCTTCATCTTTCTCTGCAGCACCTAGCTTCTGATCTGTTCTGTGCTTTACTTCTTTGTGTGTTGTTTGTAGTTTCCTGACTCACATAGGCCCTAAGAGGGCAGAGATTGTTGTCTGTTTCATTCACTCACATATCTCAAACACCTGGCACAATGCCTGGCACCAGGTGCTTTATAAATGTTTGTTGATAACAGCTTGGCAGAAGCACCTTTGGGTCTGCAGGGGAGAAGAGAGGAAGAGGGCACAGGGGCCAGGTGGGAGGAGACTTGGGAGGGGCCTGCATTCTGCTAATGAAAGGCTGGCAAGCCAGTATTTCAGAACACTGTAATTAGTGAGGACTGCCCCTTGGATAGATGGCTAGATGGATCCTTGAATGGCTGGTGTGGGTGTGAGGGACATGGGGGCAAGGAGGTGAATTGGGACCAGGGTTCAGCCACCCATCAGGAATGAGAATCACTGGCTCCTGAGGAGAGAAACTGCTATCTGAGGCAGTGAGGGGGGAGTGTGCTATGTAGACTGGGTTGTGGGTTGACATGCAAAGTACACAATGTGAATAATGATCTTCTCCACCCTGCCAGAATAGGTACTGTTTTTCTTAGTCATCACTCTTATGTTTCTTTCAGAGAACTTACCACAATCTGTAATTATCTTACCTGTTTTCTTGTTTTTCTGCTTCCCCTTCTAGACTGTAAGTGCCAGGCCAGTAGAGATCTAGTTTCTCTTGCTCCTTAATCTAGGTCAAGAGCCTAGCACGGTGCCTGGCATATATAGAAAGTACTCAAGAAATGCTTATTTAGGCTCGGCGCCTGTAGCTCAAGAGGCTAAGGGGCCAGCCACATACACCTAAGGTGGCAGGTTCGAATCCCCAGCCTGGGCCCGCCAAACAACAATGATGGCTGCAACCAAAAAATGGCCGGGCATTGTGGCGGGCGCCTGTAGTCC
>NW_003852413.1:22426362-22431961 GCF_000181295.1 Otolemur garnettii
AGGTTGGATTTATCTCACGGTCAACAGGGAAAGAGCTTATTTAAGGAATGAATGGACCCAGATAGAGGGAAACACTCTGATGACAAAGCCTCCTGACAGGGGAGCTGGTGGCGTGGCACTCTGATCCTTCCTGGGTTGTATCTCTTGTTCCACGCTGTGTCACAGGCACCTGGCTCCAAAGGCACTTAGGAGCCTGTGTCCCAGGCACAGACCTTGGGCAGTAGCTCTCATCTGGGGCTCAAGCTAGGAGTGGTAGCTGTGGCGAGGGGATACTTGGAATTCTCCAGCTTAGACAGTCGTGAGAGTGAGAGGAATGGAGAAGAGATGGAGTCACCCACGTGGATCCAGGGAAACCAGGGTGGGGTGTGCCCGTGAAGGGTGGGGTGGGGAGGTGTAGCACAATACTCAGAGAAGAGAAGATGAGGTCTGAATTTGGAAAACAGCAGGAGGGTGAAGAGATAGAACAGAATGTCTGATGAATATTTTAAGAGGTAAATTCAGCAGGACTTAGAGACTGGGTATTGAGAAGAAGGGAAAGAGAGCACCAAGAATGACACCAAGGCTTGAAAAGAATCAGTGGGACAGCCATCTCTTTTTGGCTTACAGTTTATTCTAGTCCAAAGGCACAGAAATAGCCTCTGGGCTCCTCTGATGCTCCACAATCTATTCAGGACCTACGGTGACCATCAGAAATACTCGGTTCTGTGCTGTGCTCAGAAGGCTGCCTTCCCTAAGCGGAATGGGAGCAGGTCTACTCTGTTCCTTTTTAAGAGACAGAGTCTCATTTTTTCGCCCTCAGTAGAGCACTGTGCCATTACAGCTCACAGCAACCTCCTGCTCTTGGGCTTAGGCGATTCTCTTGCCTCAGCCTCCTGAGTAGCTGGGACTACAGGTGCCTACCACAAAGCCCCGCTATTTTTTTGTTGCAATTTGGCTGGGGCTGGGTTTGAACCAGCCACCCTCGGTATATGGGGCCGGCGCCCTACCCACTGAGCCACAGGCACCCCCCTTTTTTTTTTTTTTTATACAAAGTCTCACGCTGTCGCCCTGGGTAGAGTGCTGTAGCATCATAGCTCACAGCAACCTCAAACTCTTGGGCTTAAGAGAGTCTTTTGCTTCAGCCTCCCAAGTAGCTGGGACTACAGACACCCGCCACAGCGCCGGGCTATTTTTTGGTGGTTGTTGTTGCAGTTGTCATTGTTGTTTAGCTGGCTGGGGCCGGGTTCTGTTTGGGTGTCTGAGCTACGGGCGCCGCCTGCAGGTCTGCCCTTGAGACAGACACTCTGATGGCTACAGGACAGGGATAAAGGATGCTGTTGGGCCGTAGGGGCTGAAGTCGGAAGAGTTCTCACAGGGAGACATTTACGCGGGGTCTCCCCAGAAGCATAGGTGTTTGCCAGGATGGCGAGTGATGGGCAAAGCAAATTAGGGCTGGAAGTAAAGAACGAGGAAACGCAACACGCATATAATGGAAAATGAGCTGTGGAGCACTGGGGTGTGAGCTGAAGGGTCAGAGTATGGTGCGCCAGGCTGGGCAGGACGCAGACAGACAGTACTGGAGGTTGGATTTATCTCACGGTCAACAGGGAAAGACATCATATTACCTAACTCACAGGTCACTCCGGACCATCCTGACAGCATTGGTTGGGCACCGAGGAAGGCAGCCGGAAACCCTGGCGGCAGGAGCGGGAGAGCAGGTGCTTCTAGCTGGGGACCCGCAAGCCCCTGTGCAGAGTCCCCAGAAGCAGAGGCTTTGGGCAGAACCATCCTTCGGAGATGGACGGGGAGGAGAATTCCTTCACTCTGACCCCGGGGTGGAACCAGGTGAAACCCACACTCGGCTCTTCTCGTCGCTCTTGTTTTCTATTTGTCCTCTGTCCCACCACCACTAGTTCCCCTTCCTCGTGGCCCCGAGTCCCGGGCCTCCCTCGTGCTCCTCGGCTACCCCCGTCCTCACGCGTGGTGCGGCCCGGCGGGCTTCAGTTCTGCGCAGGTTATAAAAGTCCTGCTGCGGCAGCGGACGGCTGACTCGAGATGCGCCCAAAGGAGCTTGGGCAGAGCTGTGCTGGGGACCGGCCAAGGCCTGGACTCAGACCCGGGGACCCCGCAGCGGTCGCCTCTGCACCCCGGCCCGCGGCCAGTCCAGCTCCAGAGCCCTCGGCCGAGTCCAAACCTGCTCCCGCGCAGGCACCGGGGGTTGGACAGGGAGCAGGATCCGGATCCCGATTCGTCTCAGAAGCCCCCACCGGAGCTCGTCCGGCCTCTGAGGCTGGAGCCAAGGGGAATGCCCAGCCTAGGCCCGACACGTCGGACGCACCATGGACTCGTTTCGTATTCCAAGGGCCCTTTGGTCCCCGGGCCACTGGCTTGGGGACTGGAAAGGCAGCGGGCATCTGGAAGACGCCGGCCGCCTATATTGGCCGGCGGCCCGGGGTGTCCGGCCCTGAGCGCGCCGCCTTTATCCGGGAGCTAGAGGAAGGTAAACCGGGTCCCGGGGGTTCTAGGGAGGGTGGGACTAGGGCAGCTCCAGGGCGGAGGGAGCCCGGGTGGATCCAGGCGCCCCGCCCGCTCTGGCACCCATTGCCACCCCTCCACTACCCCCGCGATGTCACTGCGGTGCCTGTCTGATCACCCCTTCCTCATCACATCCTCCTCCCTTCTGTCGTTCCCTGGTTTCTGTCCGTGCGTCAGGTACCGGGCCCGGACACTCCCCTGTCCCTTGCGCGCCTGTTGCTGCGGCAGCTCTGCGCGCCTCCTCCCCGGCCTACCGCAGTGCCAGTAGAGGGGCGGGGGGCTGCGGGATGGCGCTGCCCGCTGCGCTCTGAGCCTGCGCTGGCCAGCTGGGCTAGCCAGCAACAGAGAAGTGGGTGGGCGGACCTCGAGGTTTTCCCTCCTCTTGGCTGCCGGAGTCAAGGTCCGGCTCCCTCAGTCTCCCCTTCCCTTCTATCCTCTTCTGTGTCGGAGGAGGTCCGTGGATTGGGTCTAGAGGCTCTAGTACCTCCTAGTCAGGTGCTGGAGACGTTTTTCCCTGCTCTCCTCTCCGTATGCAACAGGTGCAGGGTGGGTGACTGGCCTGTTTTTATGAGCCATGAGGCTCCACTGAGCTGGCTCAGCTGCGCTCTGGGTGAGGAGTGATGGGTCAGGCTGCGGTTGCACTCTTAGCTGCCTCTGTACTCCTAGGCGCCAGAGCGTCCTGAGAGCCCAGTTCCTAGGTCCAGAGGACAGTGATCCCCTTACTTTACTCAGGCCCCTTCCAAAAACAAAAAACAAAAACCAACCAAACAAAAAGAGCTCAGTCCAGTCCAGTTAGCCCTGGCAGTAGGGGAGTGAGTGCTGAGGCATGGAGGGAGCCCAGGCTTCTCTCCTCATGACACTTGTTGAGGGAGAACTGGGGACAGGGCAGGAAACAGTGGATTGCCAGGTAGAATATGCCCCCTTTTTCCTGACCTGACTGGGCATTTTCTCCACCTCCTGCAGCACTGTGCCCTAACCTGCCTCGGACAGTTAAGAAGATCACTCCAGAAGACATCAAAGTGATGTTGTACTTGCTGGAGGAGGTGGGTGCTGCCTCCCTGACCCAGTTCAGCTAGGGGAGACTCAGCCAGGCCCCCATTTTAGTTTTGTGGAGTAGGGTAGGCGTCTTGTCTGTTTCCTGGCCGGTTACCTCCCTGGGGGCCAAGGTAGGGCTCCCTCTTCTGGAAAACAGAAGATGGGGGTGATGTTCAGGCTGGAAGAGCTCTCAGAGCCCATCTGATTTGATCTGCTCTTTTTCCATAAAGGGAAACTGAGTTAGTTTCCTCAGTGGGTTCACGACAGACTCTGGTCCAGTACCCTGGACAGGTAGGGATGGGAAGGGTTTCTCCTAGGGTCCTAGGCTCCCTCTGACCCCTATGTACCCCCTGGCTTCTCCCACCTGCCTGGGAGGTCTCAGAAACTGGGAAAGCATTACCCATGAGTGATGGTTCCTCTGCAGAGAGAGCGGGACCTGAGTACAGCAGCTCGCATCGGCCAGTCTTTGGTGAAACAGAACAGCATTTTGATGGAGCAGAACAGCAAGCTGGAAGCCATGCTGGGCTCAGCCAGGGAAGAGGTAACTGGGAGCAGAGGGGGTGATCTGTACCCTCCTCCTGCCCACTCCTCACTCATGCTCTGCCCTCTTCTGGCCAGATTTTACATCTCAGACACCAGGTGAACCTGAGAGATGATCTCCTTCAGCTTTACTCAGACTCTGATGACGATGAGGATGAGGAGGAGGATGAAGAAGAAGAGGAGGAGGAAGAAGAAGAGGAACAGGAGGAAGAACAGCAGCACGATCAGGCCTATGATGTTCCTAAGCCGTGAGTGTCCTGCCTTTGCACCTCAGTGGCACCTTCTCTGAAACTGATCCTTAACACCCCCTTTTGTGAGGAGGGACACAGGCAATGACCTGCTGGAGGGTTGCTGTGAGTAACTGACACCACCATCCTCAGCCCCACCTGGGGAGATGCCCACTACCTGCACCCTGACTCTATTACTTGCCCCCTCCCCCCAGGGCTTGTCAGAAAGAGCCACTGCACTATTGCCCGCAGCTGGAGGCCCTGCAGAAGAGGCTGAGGGTGCTGGAGGAGGAGAACGACCAGCTGAGAGAGGAGGTGAGGATGGGGGAGGAGGGCGCACCTGACAGCAGGGGGTGTTGACTCCCCTGCCCCTTCCTCTCTCCCTCCTTCCAGGCCTCTCAACTCGACACTCTGGAGGATGAGGAGCAGATGCTTATTCTGGAATGTGTGGAGCAATTTTGTACGTAATGTTGTAACTTGGGGTAGAGGGCTGTCCCAAGGAGTGTCAGGAAGAACTCAGGATTTGGAGTCTGGAGGTCTGAGTTCAAGTTCCAGTTCTGTACTTCCCAGCTGTGTGAGCTTGGACGAATTTCTTGACCTCACGGAACCTTTATCTTTAGGACAGGGATAGCTCAGCCCCACTAACCTCTCCAGGGTTTACAAGGATCACAAGAGGCAACAGCGGAAGTGCTATGTACAAACTGTAGAGAGGTATACTGAAGCCACGGGTCTCCTCTAAGCCTGTCTCTTGTTATTTGGGGCAGACAGAAGGGAGCCAGAAGGTGCCAGAGACCAGGCACCAGGACAGGGGCAGTTTAGAGTCATGTACTGGGTAGTGGCTGTGGCTGGTACTGTTCCAGGCACTGTGTACTTATGAAGATGAGTGAGGCATAGCTATGGTCCCTAAGGAGTTTAAGTCTAGCTGGTGAGATGCAGACTCAGGGACAACAGCTGAATTCAGGCTGTTCCCCACTCCATTCCCCAACTTTCTGTCTCCCTGGGTTCTGCAGCTCCCTGAATGGCCCCACTGGTCTCTAGGCCACTGGATTAGGAACCAGACCCCAAGTTCTATTGCTTCTGCTTCCTAGGAATGGTTCAAATCTCTTTCCTCCACACATAGCCCAAATGAGCTTTTTTTTTTTTTGAGGCAGAGCCTCAAGCTGTCCCCCTGGGTAGAGTGCTGTGACCTCACAGCTCACAGCAACCTCCAACTCCTGGGCTCAAGCAAGTCTCCTGCCTCTGCCTCCCAAGTAGCTGGGACCACAGGCGCCCGCCACAACGCC
>NW_003852413.1:22432667-22437727 GCF_000181295.1 Otolemur garnettii
ATAGCTCACAGCAACCTCCAACTCCTGGGCTCAAGCGAGTCTCCTGCCTCTGCCTCCCAAGTTGCTGGGACCACAGGCACCCGCCACAATGCCTGGCTATTTTTTTTTTTTTTCGGTTGCAGCCATCATTGTTGTTTGGCAGGCCAGGGCTGGATTCTAACCCGCCACCTTAGGTGTATGTGGCTAGTGCCTTAGCCACTTGAGCCACAGGTGCCGAGCCCATCTCAAACTCTTGAGCTCAAGCAATCCATTTGCCTCAGTGTCCAAAAAGTACTAGGATTACAGGTATGAGCCAGCATGCTCAACACAAATGAGTTTCTAAAACCAAATCTGGGGCTAGGAGTGGTGGCTTACACCTGTAATCCTAGCATTCTATGAGAGCCGAGGCAGGGGGATCTCTTGAACTGGGCATTGTGGTAGATGTTGTAGTCCCAAATACTTGGGAGGCTGAGGCATGAGGATTGCCTGAACCCAGGAGTTAAGGTTGTGGTGAGCTAGGCTGACACCATGGCACTCTAGCTTGGGCAACAGAGTGAGACTTTGCCTCACAAAAGAAAACAAATAAAACACTCCCAAGCCCAAATCTGGATGAGTGTCATGTATGTACTTGTAGTCCCAGCTGCTTGGGAGGCTGAGGCAAGAGGATCCTTTGAGCTCAGGAGTTCTGGACTATAGTGTGCTATGCTGATTAGGTGGCCACACTAAGGTTATCATCAATATGGTGGCCTCTCAGGAAGCAGGGGACCACCAGTTTGGCTAAGAAGGGGTGATATGCCCCAGGTAGGAATTGGAGCAGGTCAAAACATCAATGATGATCAGTAGTGGGATGGAACCTGTGAATGGCCACTGCTCTCCAGCCTGAGCAACACAGTGATAGTCTATCTTTAAAAAAATAAAATAAAATAAGATCTGACCATGTCACTTCTCTGCTTCCACCCCCCTTCCCCCATTGGTCAAAGGATAAACCCTAAACCCTTCCCAGGCCTTTGTGATCTGGGCCCTGCCCACCGCCCCAGGCACTGCCCTGGGGTTTGAGGGTTGCCTCTGGGTGCTGTCACACTCAGCTTGGGCCTCTGTCTTCCCTGGTCTGCCTGACCAAGCCTAGCTTGCCTAATGTTTTTTTTCCTTTCCTTTTCTTTTTTTGAGACAGAGTTTCACTATGTTGCCTTCAGTAGAGTGCTGGGGCATCACAGCTCACAGCAACCTCAAACTCTTGGGCTTAAGTGATTCTCTTGCCTCAGCCTCCCAGGTAACTGGGACTACAGGCATGTGCCATGATGCCTGGCTTTTTTTTTTTTTTTTTAAAGACAGAGTCTCATTATGTGGCCCTCGATAGGTAGAGTGCTGTAGGGTTACAGCTCACAGCAACTTCCAACTCTAGGGCTTAAGTGATTCTCTTGCCTCAGCCTCCCAAGTAACTGGAACTACAGGGACCTGCCATAACGGGCTATTTTGTTGTTGTTGTTATTGCAGTTGTCATTGTTGTTTGGCAGGTCTGGGTTCAAACTTGCCAGCCCTGGTGTACGGGCCGGCGCCCTAACCACTGAGCATAGGCGCCGAGCCTTGCCTAGTATTCTTAGGTTAGTGACGGCTCCTTCCAGAATTCCTTCCGAGACCTTGCAAGGCTGGCTTAGGTACTGCAGCTGTGGCCCTTGCCCCCATATGCCCTTGACACTGGCATTATGGTCCATATTATTCACTATTGTGATCTGTCTCCCCACAAGCCTGGAGCACCGCTCAGTGTGTGTAGTCAATGAACGTGTCTTGAAAAGATTCCCTGAGTGGGGAAGGCTAAGTCCTGTGGAGCCTGGCAGTTCACAACAGTGGGGCAGATGGAGGCATCTGGGGAGGGCCAGTGCTGACCTCCCCCTTCCCTGCCCCCAGCGGAGGCCAGCCAGCAGATGGCCGAGCTGTCAGAGGTGTTAGTACTCAGGCTGGAAAACTATGAGCGGCAGCAGAAGGAGGTCACCCAGCTTCAGGCCCAGGTCGTGAAGCTACAGCGGCGCTGCCAGTCGGTGAGGCAGGGTGTGGGTGGGAACTTCCTGTTGTGGCCCCACAGGACTCAAGCCTCCTTATCCTGCCCCCACCTCATGGCTCCACCAGGCCCATGGGGAGAAGTTGGGGAAGTCCTCAGGGAGCCCCTGTCCTGCCCACTTGTTCCAAGGAGGGACCAAAGCCTCCCAGAATCTTCTAAGACCATGGCTGTGTGACTGCCTGCCCTATTTGCCCTCATTCCATGTGACTTCTTACTTCAGGGTCTACCAAAAACTTGCTGGTGTGCTTGAGGAGACTTGTGGGAAGTAAGAGCGTGCCTGGATGGGGCCGCCTCATTGGGGGTTCTCTGGTTTTGTGTCCTTCCAGTATGGGGCTGAAACTGAAAAGTTGCAGCAGCAACTGGCTTCAGAGAAAGAAATCCAGATGCAACTCCAAGAAGAGGTGAGGCTCGGAGAAGAGGCGAGGCTACCCCGGGCTCCTGCCCTGCCCTTGGCCCAGAGTGGGGAGCTAAGGGCCTTGGAAGCTGCATGACTTTATAGACAGGACAAGCAGCTTACTGGCAGGGACTGGGTCTCATCCCTTTGTGCCCCTTCCATGTCTGGCAAGGCCCAGTGGGTGGTGGTTCAGTTGAGGTCTGAGTGGAGTGGAGCCCAGGCTCCCTGCATGACACTCTTTGGGTCTAGAGCGGAGCCTCTTGCCCCTTAGCCTAGAGAGATGGTAGGCAGGAGAGCTGGGCTGGGTGGGCCTGGGTGGGCCTGGGTCCCAACAGAGCCTGTGGGTGGGTTCAAAGCTGCAGGAGCTGCGGGAGAAGCACTCGGATGGTCGGGGCATGCTGATTGAGACCCAGGAGGAGGCGAAGACCCTCTGCCAGCAACCCCCAGTGTCCACTGGGTCCATCACCCACTACGCATACAGCATGCCTCTGGTGAGGACCCTCCCTTGGCTGCCTGCCTTCTAACCTCTGTGTGCCCATATCTCAGCCCAGCTGGCTGTTTGGTATCCTTAGTCCCCTGCTGTGCCTGGGACTGTGGGTGAAGGTTCAGTGGGGTCATTGGTAATGTCCCCCATCTCCACTATAGCATGCACTTACTGGTTTCCAGGAGACTCTTGCTGAGGAGCTCAGAACATCTTTGCGGAGGGTTATCTCAGATCCTGTGTATTTCACGCAGAGGTGCGTTGCTGGGCCCCTGCCTGGAACACTCACCCTCACCTGCTGGGTAGACAGCAGCCTTTCCTGTGATGGGGAGGGGCTTTGTCTCATGCTCTGACCTCCCTTGCTTCTGTGGGCCCCCTCCTCTGCGTCCCAGCACCCACCTTGGTGGCTTCCCTGGCCTGTTCCATGTGTTGCTCCTCTCTGTTGAAATGAGCAGCTTGGGTCCATCACTTCTCCCTGAGCTTGCATGACTGGGCCCTGGGGACTCTGCAGTTTCAGGACACTGTCTCAGGACACTGAAGGTCCTTTTCTCTGCTGAAGGAATTATGGAAGGCCTAGAGGGGAGACATCAAACTTGAGGTAAGCTGGCAGTGGCACCCCCATCACCTGTCCTCACCTTTCAGCAGCCACACAGCCACCTGCTGCTGGTTCTGCCACCCTGCAACCCCGTTCTCTGGGCTGGCTGGGCTGAGAGTTGTTCTGGGAAGAGGTGGTCCCCTTTTCTTTCCGTAGGTGGCTATCTGATCTCAGGCTCCTCTGAGTCGGGACCAAAGCTGCTTCTTCACCTAGCCGGGGCAGAGAGACAAATGGGCATTGGCCTAGGAGCTGGGAACATGTGGGACCAGCTCCCAGCTTGGTCCCTTTATTGGCTGTGTGTGCTTGGGAAACTCACTTGACCTATCTGAGCCTGACTAGAAGAATGGATTTGTTTGTTTGTTTCTTTTTCTTTTTTTTTTTTTTAAGACAGTTTCACTTTGTTACCCTCAGTAGAGTCCTGTGGCATCACAGCTCACAGCAACCTCTAGCTCTTGGGCTTAAGCGATTCTCTTGCCTCAGCCTCCTAAGTAGCTGGGACTATAGGCACCCACCACATCGCCCGGCTATTTTTTTGTTGCAGTTTGGCCTGGGTGGGGTTTGAACCCGCCACCCACAGTATATGGGGCCAGTGCCCTACTCACTGAGCCACAGGCACTACCCAAGAATGGATTTGTTTCTATGGTAACTAGATGTGAGTGGGCTGTGAAGGTTAAACAATGAAGGAGAGGCAGAGGGGGCATTGTTCCTGCTGGTCTCTTCCATGCAGCAGGGTAGGGGAAAGACGGGAGGGTGGGGCCTACACAGTATCGGTGATCATTCTTCCTCCCTCCCACCAGGGGCATGGGCTGGTACCCAGTGCCCCTCTCCCTGGCTAGGACAGACTGGGAGAAACTGTCTGGGCCTAGGTGTAGACTTGAGGAAGGGTGGGCCTGGTGATTGGACTTTCCTCCTTAGTAGAGGAAAGAAAATGGAAATGGGCAGAGAGTGGCTGGGCTCTCTGGCTGGGGGTGGCTTGGAGAAGGACGGAAAGGCTTTGCTGTCTCCTTGCCCAGATACATTCATCGATACAGTGAGGAACAAGAGCAGGAACAGGGATTCGAGGCTGAGGAGGAGTTGATGCCGGGGGAAGATTTCGTGCCTGCAGAGGGGCTGGTACCCGAGGAGGAGCTGGGGGCCACAGAGGAGGTGGCAGCTGAGGAAGGGCTGATGGATGAAGGAGAGCTGGTGTCCGAGGAGACTGAGGCCTGGGAGGAGGTGGAGCCAGAGCTGGATGAGGTCACTCGAATGAACCTGGTGACATCAGCCCTGGAGGCCAGCGGCTTGGGCCCTTCACACCTGGATATGAAGTATGTGCTCCAGCAACTGACCAACTGGCAGGATGCCCATTACAGGCGGCAGCTGAGACAGAAAGTGCTCCAGAAAGGTGAGTGCTCCCGTGGGAGCCTCACTCCGGCCAGCCAGACAAGCTGCAGGTTGTCAAGCCGATAATAGGTGGATGAAAGGTGAGGGTAGGTGAGCTCCCATGGGTTACTTGCCCCAGTCTCACCCTCTCCAATGTGCTGATTTGCATGGACTTTGCATATCATTTGCATGG
>NW_003852413.1:22437788-22438969 GCF_000181295.1 Otolemur garnettii
TCCTTGGGGCTGGGCTGAGGGTCAGGGCCAGGACTGTACCCCTCCCACTGTACCTCAGCTTCCTTTCTCAGCTACCCCCTTCCCCTGTCCCCAAGGCTCTCCAACCCTGCAGCAGTGGTAGCAGCAGGCCAAAACGAACATGGGGGGTAGGATCGTGGAGCTGTGGCCGTGGTGCTGACCCAGGCCCTGACAGTTGACTTTTGGAGGCTGGAGGAGGACAGGGCTGGCCGCCATCCCTGGGCCAGGGAGGAAGAGAGTCCTGGGGTCACGCAGGCCACTGGGACAAAGGCCTCTGCCAGTAAAAAGCCCACAGTTGGACCAATTCCCTAGATGAGTCTGAGGGTGGGCCAGGGTCTCCTACAGGGTGGGGGTGGATCGGGGCTCTACTCCTCAGCTAGAAGCCCCTGCATTTAGGGTATGTCCCTGCTGGAGTGCAGGTCATGTGAGCCATGCCTTTAAGAAGCTCCCAGTGACATCAGAAATGATGTAGTGAACCATGCATGTTGGAGCCTTGGCTTGTCCATTAGCTCCTTTAATCCCCATGCCTCATTGGTGGGTTTCATCATCCCCATCTCTTAGTTGAAGAAGCAGGCTCAGAGAGCAGAGTGATTTGTACAAAGTCACACAACAACAAAGAGTAGGTCTGAGTCTGTTCTCTCCATTACTGTGCTCTAGCACCATTCCTGCCCCATCCATTCTCTCTGATGTTGTCCTGGCACCCCACCTGGCCTGCTGGGTTAGCCCTGAACTTATAACTTGTTGGCAGCCTCTATTATATCTGTTCTGTCCCCATTTTGATGGCCCTTTGGTCACCGCTAGGTGGAACAGCACTGGCCTTAGCAGGGCAATTGTGTAAGCAGCGTTGTGCAGGTTATAAACTGAACTACAAGCCCTATGGCAGTGCGTGACCTGCGTAACTTCAATAGTAGCTTTCTGCCCCCTTCTGATATGGCTGACCAGACCCCTGTCCACTGCCCAGGCCCGGCCCATGGTCATCAGGCTTCCTGTTCGCATCTGCCCCTTTCTCTTCCAGGCTTTGCTGTTTCCCAGCAGGCTACAGAAGCCCCACAGACAGCTTGAGGTCCCTCCTTCCACTGCCTAGCCAAATCCCACCCACCCCAAACCCTCCTTCCTTCCTCTGAAATGGGATCCCATGTCTGTCACCAGCCCACCTTCTGTTC
>NW_003852413.1:22439264-22441839 GCF_000181295.1 Otolemur garnettii
CCGAGCCCACCTTCTGTTCTGATGAACCTGGGCTGTGGCTTGAGGGCCCAAGCTTTGACCCTTTTCTGGATCAGGTTGAAGGAGCCCCAGCCCTCATTCTGCAGCTTGTGTGGGAGCTGCAGCTGCTGGGCCTGGATCACATGGTGGCCCAGGAGGTGGGAGAAGCCCAGGGGGAGCCCCACTGGCTACCAGTCCCAGCTCGGAGCTGGGGCTGGGGGTGGGTCTGGTCCCAGGTCCCAGGTGTAGGAAGCTGTGAGCACCCTCTTAACAACACGTTCCTCACTCTTTGACCCCACATTAAAGGTGGCTCGCAAGTCCTTGCTGACCTGCGGGACCTGGCCATCTGCCCTGATCTTTGTCCTTCTCAGGCCCTGATTACTATGTGTAGCCACAGTGTCTCTCCGTGTGGGTGGGTGAGGGGTCCCTCTGCCCAGTGGGGTGTCTTGCCTCCTTTCCTGCCACTGGTGGCCTGAGAGTGTCCAGGCTCCCTGCCTGAGACCCAGCCTCCCCTGCTGTCCTCCCTCACACCCCTCATTTCCTTGTTCTAGATGCTCTGCGCTTTTTCTCCACTTGGATCAGAAATAGCTGGGGTGCGGGTCTTGGGCCTCCCTTGGGTGCCTGGCCCGCTCCCCACAGCGCTTCTTGGTCTCCCTTTGCTTGTCAACCTGTGTACATGCCAGTGCAGGAAATAAAGGACCTCTGTGCTAATGTGGCCTGGCCTCCAGCTGCCTTTCTTGGGGAGTGTATGCATGCATGTGCACATCGGTGCACTCTGCAGTCCACAGACGCTGAGCAGCTGACACTCAATAGCAGTCTGATACTGAGTGACTTGCCAGGGACTTAATTGCGTCAGCAGCCGTGTGGGGTGGTGGGTGATATGATGAGCATTTGTCAAATGGTGAAACTGAGGCCCAGGCAGGCTGAGTGACCCTGCTAATGGTCTAACAGCTGGTATGGAGCTGTGATTCAAACACATGTCCTCGGGGCCCATACAGCTCTTTCCTGAGCCTTTCTGCCCCAGGGACTCTGACCTTCACTGTGAAGGGTAAAGCAGGAGGGAGAGTTACCCACGGTCTTAGGTTGAGTTTCCCCTGGAGGCCAACCTGGAACAGGGTTTGAGAACAAGTACAGCTGGCTCTCTACATCTGAGGGTTCTGCTTCTGTGGATTCAACCAACCACAGGTCCAAAATATTTGAAATAAAAAATAAAATAAAAAATATAATGATGCAACATAATCAAATATAGACAATACAGCATAATAAGCATTTACATGGTATTAGGTATTATAAGTGATCTAGGGATGCTTTAAAGTGCTCAGGAGGATGTGCATGGGTTACATACAAAATACTATACCATTTTATATCAGAGACTTGAGCATCCATGACTTACATTATCCAAGGAGGGTTTTGGAACCAATACTGCGGGATGACTAATTTATCTGGAAGGTGATCCCAGGAAGCACTCCTTTAGGGGGAGTGGGGAAGTGAGAATAGAAGGAAGCTAGTGAAAGGGAGTTTTAGGCAACTGGGGCTCAGACCCACCAGTGAGCTCTGGGAGAAAGTGTAGCTCTTTACAACTCACAGTATGGTCTGTGGACCAAGATCATTACTCAGAAATGCAGGATCTTAGGTCCCAACCCCGACCTATGGAACTGGAATCTGCTTGTTACCACGGTGCCCAGGTAACTCACCTGCATCTTATAGTTTGAGACACAAGTCTCAGTTATCCCACCTGAGGGGTGGGGAAGCTGGGTCATGAATCTTCCAACTCTTATTTGGCATTGGCTGAGGGCTACTCCAGTGGCATTGACTCATTGGTACTTCTGGCTGTTCAGTGGCAGAGGACAAGCATTTGGACTGAGCAGGACAAGGTCAGCACATGCAGCAGTGGTGAGTTCTGAGGACACGGGCAGCACGGGCCCTGTCTGCTGTAGTCTACCCCTTGTGGCATGTGACAGGGACAAGATTTAGATGCACTCAGGCTCCACATGGCGCTCCCTCTGGCCTGGCATTGCTTCTCTAGGGTGATGGCTGGTCACAGTAACTTAACAAAAGACAGCTATGGATTGCTTGAGCTCAGGAGTTCAAGACCAGCCTGAGCAAGAGTGCCACCCCTGTGCCGGGCGTGGTGGCTCACGCCTATAATCCTAGCACTCAGGGATTGCCTGAGCTCATGAGCTCATGAGTTCAAGACCATCCGGAGCCAGAGCAAGACCTCGTCTCTCAAAAATCTCTAGGCATTATGGTGGGTGCCTGTAGTCCCAGCTACTTGGAAGGCTGAAGCGAGAGGCTCACTTGAGCCCAAGAGTTTGAGGTAGCTGTGAGTTATGATGTCATGGCACTCTACTGAGGGCAAAAAACAAGAACCCCTTATGGCTTAAGGCCTTCTGATTGCCACCTTTTTTTTTTCTTTAGAGATAGAGTCTCACTTTGTCACCCTTGGTAGAGCACTGTGACATCATAGCTCACAGCAACCTCCAGCTCTTGGGCTTAAGTGATTCTCTTGCCACAGCCTCCCAAGTAGCTGGGACTACAGGTGCCCACCACAATGCCTGGCTATTTTTTTTTTTTTTTT
>NW_003852413.1:22441912-22449687 GCF_000181295.1 Otolemur garnettii
CCCGGGCCTAGGCAAATCCCCTGCCTCAGCCTCCTGAGCAGCTGGGATCACAGGTGCCTGCCACAAGGACCGGCTATTTTTTTGTTGCAGTTTGGCTGGTGCCGGGTTCAAACCCGCCACCCTAGATATACGGGGTCCGCACCCTACTCATTGAGCCACAGATGCCACCCCTGATTGCCATTTTGATCTTGTTCTTACTATGTTAATTAGGTCCACCTTGCCTAATTACCCCCAGGTAATTAAGTGCTGCCACCTGGCTTCCTGTGGTGTGCACGTTGTCTGATACTGAGTGACTTGCCAGGGACTCCCCACTGCCACAGTAGCCCAGGGCCACAGTAGCAGCTCATACATCAACCTGGTCTGTATGTTATGGGTTGAATTGTGCTCGCACCCCTGTTTTATATTTTGAGGTTGAGACCTTATTTGGGACTCAGAATGAGACCTTATTTGGGACTAGGGTCATTCTGAATGTGATTAGTTAAGGTGAGGTCATTAGGGTGGGCCCTAATCCAAAGTGACTGGTGTCCTTACCAAAAGGAGAAATTTGGATACAGACACACAGGGAGAAAGCCCTATGAAGATGAGGGCTGAGATCTACAAGGCAAAGAACACCAAAGATTGCCAGCAGACCACCAGGAGGCAGTGGAGAGACACAACAGAGTCTCCCTCGCTACCCTGAGAAGAAACCAACACTACCAGGTGGCACCTTGATCTCAGATGACCAGGGCGATGTGTCCCAGCAGAAGCAGGGAGAGCAAATATGACAATGGATTCTGAAGCTGATAGACCAAGGAGGGAGGACTGGAGAATTGTAGGGTGGCTGGATAGGAAAGCGTTTACTGTGACGGGAAGCATTCTCCCATGACTTAGGGTTTAATTACCTAATGACCTGGAGCCAGTCCTTTCTGGGATGGTTCCTTGAAGCTTGGACAAAACAAAGGTCTCCAGCATTTGTACTGAAGATGCCCACATTGCCTCAGCAGAGTGCAGACAATAAATTTCTGTTTTTTTAAGCCAGCCAGCTGTAGTACTTTGTTACGGCAGCTTCGGCAAATGACCACAGAAGACAGTTTCTCATCAGGCTCTATGTTTCGTCCCTAGTACAGTCCTTATGTTCTCTGGGAAAGGAGTGGTTTTTGATCCTTCCAGGGAACATAATCCTCTGGTGGGTTCTCTTGTCTTACATAATAGTCCCATTCTAGCATGCCCACCCTTTTCTCAGTACTCTGCTGAGGCAAGAGGCAATGTGGGCATCTTTAGTGCAATTGCTGCAGACCCTTGTTTGTTCAGACTTCAAGGAGCCACCCCAGCAAGACAATAGCACTGGCTGCATTAAATCCTAAGTTCCGGGAGAATGCTCCCCATACCAGTAACTCTTCCCTACCCAACTACCCTGCAATTCTCCAGTCTACCCTCTTTGGTCTATCAGCCTCAGAATCCATCCCCATGTATGCTCTCCCTGGTCCTGCTGGTCATTGAGATCCTGCAGTATTTTGAGGTGAGAATCCTTTTTTTCCCATATGTGGGATAGTGCTTCTCCACCTGCTAAGAGTTGACACTTGGTTTTGGCCTAGAAGCCCTGAAGGAAGTTAGGGTCATATCTTGAGAAGAAGCTTCATCTTGTGGATCATCTGCCTCCAGGAGGTTTTTGCAGTCCTCAGGTATGGGGAAGCTGCTCTCTTGTGGCAAGGTAGAAACTCTTCTTCCAATCCAAGAGGGATCAGACTAACCTGGGAGTTGAAGATTTTGGGGGTTTTTTTGAGACAGAGTTTCAGTATGTCGCCCCTGATAAAGTGCTATGGCGTCACAGCTCACAGCGACCTCAAACTCTTGGGCTTAAGTGATTCTCTTGCCTCAGCCTCCCAAGTAGCTGGGACTACAGGTGCCCACCACAAAGCCTGGCGATTTTTTGTTGCAATTGTCTATTGTTATTTAGTTGGCCTGGGCTGGGTTTGAACTTGCTAGCCTTGGTGTATGTGGCTGGCGCTATAACCACTGTGCTCCGGGTGCCGAGCCAGAGTTGAAGATTCTTAGGGGTACTGGAGGCCAGGCATAGTGGCTCATGACTGTAATCCTAGCTCTCTGGGTGGCTGAGGAGAGTGGAATGCCTGAGCTCACAGGTTTGAGACCAGCCTGAGCCAGAGCAAGACTTCATCTCTAAAAATAGCTGGGTGTTGTGGTCTGTAGTCCCAGCTCCTTGGCAAGAGAACTGCTTGAGCTCAAGAGTGTGAGGTTGCTGTGAGGGAAGATGCCATGGCATTCTACCAAGGGTGACAGAATGAGATTCTCATCTTAAAAAAAAATGGCCGGGTAGATGGCTCATGCCAATAATCCTAGCACTTTGGGAGGCTGAAGTGGGTCAATTGCTTGAGCTCACAAGTTTGAGACCATCCTGAGCAAAAGTGAGACCTTGTCTCTACTAAAAATAGAAAAACTGAGGCAAGAGGATCACTTGAGCCAGAGGTGGAGGTTGCTGTGAACTGTGATGCCACAGCACTCTACCTAGGGCTACAGCTTGAGACTGTCTCAAACAAAACAAAACAAAATAAAGGTGCTGGGTGCTATGGCTCACACTTGTAATCCTAGCAGTTTGGGAGGCTGAGGTGGGTAGATCACTTTAGTTCAGGAGTTTGAGACCAGCCTGAGCAAAAGCAAGACTCTGTCTCTACTAAAAATAGAAAAACTAGCCTGGCATTGTGGTGGGGGTGAAATAACTTAGGGGATCTGGAAAAATAGATTCGGACCCCCACTTAGGTTAATTAATTGGTAATTTATTTTACCTGCTGCAGGGGCCGCTGCTCCGAGACAGTCAGCACCCAGTGAGTGTGAGTTACCTTTTATAGGCTTTGTGTAAGGATATTACAGAAGTGAAAGGTGGCTGGTTAAGGGGGGTTACAACTCAGGCAGTCATAGATACAGCAATGGAACAATAATTAATACAGTTTCAGTTGACAATGGATACATTTCATATCACAATGGTTATGGTTATACAACAGTAATTAATCAAGTCTCAGTGAGTTTTCCACCATTGTTCATCTACTGAGAACTTGGGGGTTTTGTGAAACTTGGGACTTTTTTCCTTGTACCTGAAGCTTGTTCTTGGCAACCCTAGGGGGAAGAAGGGGGCCTGGGAATGCGGCTGGGAAGCACGTTCTCGGCCACCCTGGGGAAAGGAGGGACTTGCCTTGTTCCTGGAGTGGACTCTGGGGGGAGAAGGGAGGAGGAGGGAAATGGGCTGAAGAGGGTGGAGGGAACAGGTGAGGGTGGTGGTGGGGAGAACAGGTGAGGGCTGGGGAACAGGAGTGGGCAGGGGAAAGAGGGCTGGGTTACAACAGGGGCATGTCCCACTATTTGGGAGGCTGAGGCAATAGGGTCACTTGAACCCAAGAGTTTGATGTTGCTGTGAGTTATGATTCCACGACACTGTACCCGGGATGACAGAGTGAGACTCTGTCTCAAAAAAAGAAGACAAAGAAGGAGAGGGAGAGGAATAAGAAGGAGGAGGAGGAGAAGAAGAAGAAAAAGATTCTTAAGGGCATCCCCTCAAATGTCAGATGTCCCACCCAAGGTTTCATGGTCCCTCTCCTTTTGTTCTAGGACTTTATTTTTTATTTTTTAGAGACAGAGTCTCACTCTGTTGCCCTTGGTAGGGTGCTGAGCTGTCACAGCTCACAGCTACCTCCAACTCTTGGGCTTAGGCGATTCTCTTGCCTCAGCCTCCCGAGTCGCTGGGACTACAGGTGCCCGCCACAACGCCTGGCTATATTTTTGTTGCAGTTTGGCCGATGCCGGACTTCAACCCGCCACCCTTGATACATGGGGCCGGCACCCTACTCACTGAGCCGCAGGCGCCGCCCTTCTTCTAGGACTTTAGCAGAGGAGACTTGCTGCAGTTCTGATTTCAGCCTCTTTTTTTACCCTGCACTTTTACAGTCAGATCCGGGGCTTGATTTTCAGCAGAGTCTTCCCTCGCTGCAATGAGCAGTGTTTGACTTTCATGCCGTATCTTGAGCTGATAGTTAGCCGGCCTGAGCATAACATTTTTCCTTCAGGAATTCTCTGATGATTAACAATAACCAACCAGCTCTGCAGTCCTTACATTAATAATTATCATTGCTCTAATCTCTCAAATGCTGAAGTATTTGGATAAGCTTGTGCCTCCTCTTATACCTGGTTCCCATCCTAATTCACCACAGGTGAGAGTCTTAGTAACTGTGATGCTACAGCACCCTAGGGGTTATCGGCCCCTCACTTAACACCTACAACGGGGTCTGGCAAGCAAAGGATCAAATTCTAGAATTCCATCACAAGGATCTGCTTTCTACAACCCCTTCTGGTACTATTTTGAGCAGGTGTCCTCAAACTATGGCCCGCGGGCCACATGCGGCTTGCTTAGGACATTTATCTGGCCCACCGGGTGTTTTTACTGCCACTGCCTGTCCTGCTTAGCAGCTGACTTGTCCCGGGGCCCGCTGTCCGGCCCTCCAACGGTCTGAGGGACAGTGAACTGGCCCCTTGTTTAACAAGCTTGAGGACCCCTGATTTTGAGTTTCCCTAGGGGTAGACTTGGAAACAAGGATTTTTTTGAGTGCAGGTAGTTTATTTGGGTGATAATCTCAAGGAACATCAATAGGAGAGTGACAATGTAAGACAGGGCAGGAAAAGAAGTTAAAAAAGAATGATATTAGCTGGGAACAGTGGTGGATGCTTGTAGACCCACCTACTTGGGAGGCTGAGATAGGAGGATGGCTTCAGCCTAGGAGCTTGAGACCAGCCTTGGCAACAAAGCGAGACTTTGTTTCTGAAAAAGAAAAGAAAGAATGTTATTGAGGAGATTACTGCTGTGGAACCCTGGGAGACAGCAGAATGTATCTCAGCCTTATCCCACTCAAGGGGTTGGGGAGCTGGGGTGTTTACCTCTCATTTGTCCTTGTTGGAGAAGTGTTTCTGGAGGCATTTAACGCCCCCCCTGCTGGTATTTCCAGCCTGCCCTTACACTCAGGCTAAAAGAAAGCCCGGAAGGAAACTGGAATTCATCACCCCCAAATTGCCACTTTGGCATTATGATTATTATTATTATTTTGAGACAGAGTCTCACTTTGTCACCCTCAGTAGAGTGCCATAGCTTCAGCGCTCACAGCAACCTCAAACTCTTGGGCTTAAGTGACTCTCTTGCCTCAGCTTCCCAAGTAGCTGGGGCTACAGGTGCCCACCACAACAGCGGGCTATTGGCATTAGGATTATTTTAAGCTGAAGGCAGTTGACTAGAAGCAGATACAAGAATAGCTCCCTGCCCTTCCTCTATTTGTCTAAAAGCAGGACAAACATTTCCAAAGTATCTGAAAGGATGGTCTTGTTAATAAAGAAAGAAAAACTATCAAACAGAAAGAGCGATAAACTCACAACCCACAATTGCCCCTTAAAAAAAAAAAACTCATAGCACATTGCCCTTTGTTTTGTTTGACTAAATACCTGGACTCAATTCATTGTCTTCAAACTTGTTATCTGTGAGTTCATTTTCACAGTCGTGAAGAGTCCTAAGCAGATGGCAGGGGTACATGTTCTTGGCAGCAATTCCTGCCAGCCCACATTTCAAGGACTCTGAACAGCTGGCCTCACAGAGAAGAAGAAAAGAAAGCAGAGGCAGCAACTTTGTGCCTATATTTACTATCAGTAGGCAGCAATCACTTTTTTCTTTCTCTTTCTCCCCCCAATAACCCCCTCAAACCCCCTACCTTTTCTGTGCTGACATCTTTCTTTCTCTTATGTTGGGCGCTTCCCTCCTTTGGGCAGTAAAATAAACTTTCTTTCTTTAAAACTATTCTAGGGTTGGGTTCGGTGGTTCACACCTGTAATCCCAGCACTCTGGGAGGCTGAGGTGGGTGCTCAAGAGTTCAAGACCAGCCTGAGCTAGAGTGAGACCACGTCTCAAAAAATAGCTGGACTTTGTGACAGGCGCTTATAGTCCCAGCTACTTGGGAGGCTGAGGCAAGAGGATCACTTGAGCCCAAGAGTTTGAGGTTCCTATGAGCTGTGATGCCACAGCACTCTACCAAGGGTGACAAACTAAAAACAACAACAACAATAACAACAACAAACAACCAAAAACCCCCCAAATCCCAAACAAAAGACAATTCTAATCTTTAAGGTAAAATGACCTTTTTACTCCATATGTTTGAATCCTTATGTGAGAAATATTTCTCAGCCTGTGTACAAATTCATACCCTAAAAGTACCCCTCCTCCATACTCTATCTACCAGGAAAGACAATTTTAGACGCTTATCAGCCTGGGGATGGCCCCAGGGCAATCTACAGAACAAACTTTACTAACCAACTTTATGTACCATTAGTTTCCCGTATACACGTTGCTTTCCCACAGTTAGCCACCCTTGGAAGTGTAAAACTGCTTTTCTTTCTCCTGTCACTTCTCTACAAATTTACTGTTCTTTGGCTTGGAGCCTGTAGGACAGTGGTTATAGTGCCATCCACATACACCGAGGGTGGCGGGTTCGAACCCGGCCTGGGCCAGCTAAACAATAATAGGCAACTGCAACAAAAAAATAGCCGGGTTGGGCGCCGCCTGTGGCTCAAAGGAGTAGGGCGCCGGCCCCATATGCTGGAGGTGGCAGGTTCAAACCCAGCCCCAGCCAAAAACTGCAACGTTGTGGCGGGGGCCTGTAGTCCCAGCTACTTGGGAGGCTGAGGCAAGAGAATCGCCTAAGCCCAAGAGTTGGAGGTTGCTGTGAGCTGTGATGCCATGGCACTCTACCAAGGGCGATAAAGTGAGACTATCTCTACAAAAAAGAAAAAAAAGTGTGACACACTTGTGAATAAACGTGTTTGCTTTTCTCTTGTCAGCTGTCTTTTATCACAGATCCCCACCATGAACCCAAGACAATTAGAGAAAACATTTTTCCTTCCCTGCAGCCCTCAGGTGGAGAGTTGCTCCTGCATGTGGCAGTGCTGGGAACGGGCAGAAGAACAGTGAGGGAACAGGGGTGAGACCCCTGCAGGTGCCTGTGCCGGTCACTCACCTGTCTGTTTGCAAGTATTTATTGGGTTCCCCCTGTTCTTGTCACTGTGGCATATAGCAGGGAAGAGGGACATGCAGTCCCCACGCTCACAGAGTTTCCTGTTCAGACAATAAACAGAAAGAGAAAAAAAAAAAAAAAACCAACCGTAGTAGATTGTGAAATGTGATCTCAAGAAAATATTATGCTCTTGTGAGACAAAGTGACAAACGTCAAGCCGTGTTTGCTTGCCAACACAATTTCACAAGCCCTTGACTCTGTGACAACGTGCAGGATAGAGCACATGGCCCCCACATCTCTTGCCTTACTCACCGTATTTCTTAAAAGATAAATGATGCTAGTCCTTGCCTTCTTTCTACGCATAAGGTCACCTCTGCCAGGGCTAGTGCTTATGCCTCTGTCATTTATAACTCCATATGTTCTTATACCTAGAGGGTGATCTGATTCTGCTGCAGTGTAACTTCTGAGTGAGTTTGCTGTGATTTTGGCATACTGAGTCTCCTTCCTGCCCCATATAAAAGCAGTGGGCTGAGATACTGTGCTGTCTAACAGACCTGCCCCCGGCCTGTAGGTCTTGGGTTATAGTCCTCAGTAAGACTTTTGAATAAAACCAACTTTAATTCCTTCCTTCCTTTCTTTTTTTGAGACAGAGTCTCACTATGTTGCCCTTAGTAGAGTGCTGTGGCATCACAGCTCACAGCAACCTCAAACTCTTGGGCGTAAGCGATTCTCTTGCCTCAGCCT
>NW_003852413.1:22450000-22457940 GCF_000181295.1 Otolemur garnettii
TTAGCCACTTGAGCCACAGGCGCTGAGCCCCAGCTTTTTTTTGTTGTTGTTGCAGGTGTCATTGTGCCTGGGCCAGCTTTGAACCTGCTAGCCTTGGAGTATGTGGCTGGCGCCGTAACCACTGTGCTACGGACCCTGAGCCCTTCCTTCTCTGAGACAGAGTCTCACTCTGACAGCACCCTGGGTAGAGTGCCATGGTGTAACTTTAATTCTTTAAAGAGCTTAAATTTGGTTTTTCTTTAGTTGACACTGTAGTAGAGAATAATAGGGACAGTGTTTTTATCTTTTATCTTTTTTTTTTTTTAGTTTTTAGCCGGGGCTGGGTTTGAACCCGCCACCTCCGGCATATGGGGCCAGCGCCCTACGCCTTTGAGCCACAGGCGCTGCCTGTGTTTTTATCTTTTAAAAATCCTTCTCTGTCTATAGACCCTAACACCTATTTTTCCACCCACATACATGGGTGCTTATTCAGTGCAGTGCTCTGGGGATCCCAGGAAGAGTTAGCCATGGTCCCTGCCTCAACCCTACCTCCAACCCAATCCCCCTCTGCCCATGGCACATGACACAATCCATTGATCCATTAAAACTAGTTTATTTTTATTTGATTTTCACTGGACAGCTACTCAGGAGGCTGAGGCAGGAGGATCACTTGAGCCCAGGAGTTTAAGGTTGCCATGAACTATGATGCCATGGAGCAACAGAGTGAGTTTCTGTCTCAAAAACCAAAAAATACATAAAGTGAACTTTTAAATAGTAATCCCAAAGGAATATATGCACTCAAACGCTTACAGAGCCGCATGCTAGCCAGCCTGACCCTGTTCCCCTCACCTTGCCTCTTTCCTCTTTACCTTCCCAATTACAGCTCCTGGTTCTCTGGGAAAAATAAAAAACTTAATTTCCAAACTGTTCTGCAGAATTTGAGGCCATGTCAGCAGCTCTGTAGCGGTTTATGTCTTGTAATTTTTTTTTCTTTTTGAGACAGAGTCTTGCTCTATTGCCCAGGCTGGTCTCAAGGGTAGGAAGGGTGGGTCCTGAGGAAGAGGCATTTCAACCAAGACCCTGAGGAGAAAAAGGGGAGCTGCCCCACTCGTGCCTGGGGAAGGGCGTTTCAGGTGCAGAGAACAGCAAGGATGAAGCTTCTGAGCAGGAAAGAACACGGTGTGTGTGTATAAGGGAGAGGAAAGAGGAGGAGGAGGAGGAGAGAGCCACCTGACACTGTATGTGTGGGCAGGATGGCGGAGCCACCTGTTAGAGCTTCAGCAGGGAGTCAAAGTTGTGTTCTAAGTGGAATGGGAAGGTTAAAACCAAGAGCGACAGGACTTATCTTTTTATTTATTTATTTTTTCTTTGAGACAGAGTCTCACTCACTCTGCTGCCCAGGCTATAGTGTTATGGTGTCAGCCTAGCTCACAGCAACCTCAAACTCCTGGGTTCAAGCAATCCTCCTGCCTCCGCCTCTGAGCAGCTGGGACTACAGGTGCCTGCCACAACATCCAGCTAGTTTTTCTATCTTTAGTAGAATTGAGATCTTGCTCTTGTGAGGACTGATCTTGAAGTCCTGAGCTCAAGCAATCCTCTTGCCTTTACCTTCCAGAGTGTTAGGATTGTAAGTGTGAGCCACTGTGCCTTGTCATGATTTAGCTTTTAAAAAGCCTTCCCTGGGGCAGCGCCTGTGGCTCAAAAGGAGTAGGGTGCTGGCCCCATATGCTGGAGGTGGTGGGTTCAAACCCAGCCCCGGCCAAAAAAAAAAAAAAACTGCAAAGAAAAAAAGCCTTCTCTGTCTACAAACCCTAACACCTATTCTTCTACCCACATATGTGGGGGCTTGTTCAGTGCAGTGCTCTGGGGACCCCAAGAAGAGTTAGTGATGGTCCCTGCCTCAACTCTACCTCCAACCCAATCCCCCTCCTCTGTCCCATGGCATATGACACAATCCATTGATCCACTAAAACTACTTTATTTTTATTTGATTTTCACTGGACAGGGCTGGGGTGAGTGAGAGGTGGCTGGGCTCTGAAGTTCGGTTTTAGGGATGTTCGTTCCCTTCCTCAGCACTGCGACGGCCGAAGTCCATCCATCCATAAGCTTCCTCTTCTTCCTCCATCCATGGCCCCTGCTTCTTGGACAGATCTGAGGAGGGGAGAAAATAGGGGAGAGACATCTACCTTCTGGGAACTGAGGTTAGCGTCAGTCTAGGGTAGAGTTTAGCCAGACCTGGCTGGGCTGAGGGAGCAGGGAAGGCAGTCAGCAGCTCCTACCTGCCACAAGGTGTGGGGGGCCCTGGGGCCCCAGCTGCCTTCGGTGGTGAGAGGCTGCCTTCATCTGGTCCAGCCAGTGCTGCTGCTGCTCCAGGTCTCTGTTGGCCACTGGACCTGACGGCACACCTGGCAGCTGGGAGTGGGGCTTCCAAGAAGCTTCGGAGAAGGTGGCCAGAGCCAGTGCAGAGATCAGTGCATACATGCACAGTCGTTGCATCTTGTCTGCAAAGGGGAGAGGGGCCCAGCTTAAAGGTGAGCCTGTCCCCGTGTGGGCCCAAGTGGGGGGCTGGACCAGACCTGCTGACAGGTCTGCCATCCTGCTTGGAGTTGTGACTATTTCTTTAGTTTGTGTCCCTGGTTCCTGCCAGCTCCTGCCTGTTCCCCAACCCTTGCCTCTTTCCTCTTTACCTTCCCAATTACAGCTCCTGGTTCTCTTGGAGAAATGAAAAACTTAATTTCCAAACTGTTCTGCAGAATTTGAGGCCATGTCAGCAGCTCTGTAGAGGTTTATGTGCGTGTAATTTTTTTTTGTTTTTTTTGAGACAGGGTCTTGCTCTGTTGCCCAGGCTGGTCTCAAACTCCTGGCCTCAAAGTGATCCTCCCACCTCAGTCTCACTAGTAACTGGGACTACAGGCACATGCCAGTATGCCCCACAAGTCCTGTAATTTAAAGTGAAGTTGTAGGCTGGGCACAGTGGCTCACACATGTAATCCTAGCACTCTGGGAGGCTAAAGTGGGAGGATCGCTTGGGCTAAGGAGTTTGAGCCCAGCCCAAGCAAGAGCAAGACACTGTCTCTAGTGAAAATGGAAAAATGA
Source organism: Otolemur garnettii (assembly GCF_000181295.1). Taxonomy (NCBI): domain Eukaryota; kingdom Metazoa; phylum Chordata; class Mammalia; order Primates; family Galagidae; genus Otolemur; species Otolemur garnettii. Next base: position 22,453,076 of record NW_003852413.1, read on the forward strand.
GCTGTGCATGGTGGCCAGCACCTATAGTTCCAGCTACTCAGGAGGTTGAGGCAGGAGGATTGCTTGAGCCCAGGAGTTTCCGGTTGTTGTGAGCTATGATGCCACAGCACTGTAGCCTGGAGCAACAGTGAGATTCTGTCTCAAAATAAATAAATAAGTAAACAAATAAAGCGAACTTTTAAATAATAACCCCAAAGGAACATACACATTCAAAAGCTTACAGAGGACATGCTAACTTTTTTTTTTGAGACAGAGCCTCAACTTTGTCACCTTAGATAGACTGCTGTGGCATCATCAAACTCGAACTTTGGGCTCGAGTGATCCTCTTGCCTCAGCCTCCTGAGTAGCTGGGACTACAGGCACCACAATGCCCGGCTATTTTCACATGCTATCATTTTGGAGACCACTAGTATATTCAGTGTGTGGCCAGCTCCCACCATTTTGGGGCAGCCCTTAGAGGAAAGGTTCTCTTTCCATTTATTCCTTAACTGAGGAGTATCCTGGTGATTGTAGTTGAACAGTTAAGAAAAAAATTAAACTGCCACCATTCAGGTGAATCAGGTCTGGAGAAACCATAATACAGAAGTGAACCAGATGCTTAAAGGAATATAAACTACAAAGGTGCATCTGTTGTCTGGATTCACGATTTTCGTGTTCTCTTAGTCATTGCTCTGACTGGCTTTATCATAAGTAAATGATAAAAATTGTTAACCCAGCTGGGCACCGCAGCGAGAACCTGTAATTCAGCTTCTGGAGGCTAAGAAAGAGGGATGCCCATAGCCCGAGTCTGAGATTGCAGTGAGCTATGACGCATTGCACTCTGCTCAGGGCATAGGGTGAGACTCTGTCTCAACAACAAAAATCAAGGCTTGGCACCTTTGGCTCAAGCAGCTAAGGTGTCAGCCATGTACATACACCTGAGCTGGTGGGTTCGAATCCAGCCCCAGCCCGCCAAACAACAATGACAACTACAACCAAAAGATAGCCAGGCGTTGTGGTGGGCACCTGTAGTCTCACCTACTTGGGAGGTGGAGGCAGGAAATCACTTGAGCCCAGGAGTTGGAATTTGCTGTGAGCTGTGATGCCACGGCACTCTACCCAGGGTGATAGCTTGAGGCTCTGTCTCAAAATCAAAAACAAAAACAAAAACAAAAACAAAAAGCAAAGAAATAAAAAAAAAAAGCAAGGAAATAAAAAAAAAATGTCCCTTGTAAGAATATAGTAATAAAAATGCTGCCTTTTTTTTTTAAATTTGAGACAGAATCTTAGTATGTCACCCTTGGTAGAGTGCTGTGGCGTCACAGCTCACAGCAACTTCAAACTCTTGGGGTTGAGCGATTCTCTTGCCTCAGTCTACCAAGTAGCTGGGACTACAGGCACCTGCCACAATGCCTAACTATTTTTTGTTGCATTGTCATTGCTGGCCTGGGCCAGGTTCGAACCTGCCACCCTTGGTGTATGTGTCTGGCGCCATAACCACTGTACTATGGGCGCTGAGCCAAGATGCTGCTTTTAACAGTTTTGCATAATGAGGTTCTCTTTTAGGTTTCCTTTGGGAGAAAAAGAATTTCGCTGCTAAAGAAACAGGAGAAAGATCCATGACCTAGGGCTGTGCTGTCTGACGCTACCCATGTGTGTTGTCTCTGCAGTAGCCACCAGTCACGGGTGGCTCTTCTCATTTAAATTAATTTAAAACAATAGTTTCAACCACATTTCAAATGCACCTGTGGCTACCATATTGGAAAGTGCAGATATAGAGCATTTCCTTCATCATGGAAAGTTCTTTTGGACAGCTCTGGTCTGGGACAGAGCTTAAGATGGGATCCCGGAGTCCCTTGCTGGTCCCAGTTCTGGCCTTGCTCCATAATTTATATGACTTTGGGAAAGTCACATCTCCCCTCTCAGCCTCAGTCTTTTCATTTGGGAGAGGCAAGAAGAACCCTGGTCCTCCTCACTCCCAGGGCTGAGATGAGCCTAGAGGGAGAGGGTCAGTGCAGGGTCCTGACTGAGGAAGAGGGGCTAGGAATGGCTAGAGCCAAGGCCTGGCTCCACCCTGGGCTGAGGGAAGGAGCTCAGTCTTGGAGACAGCAAGGCATAAGCCTGTAGCCTGGTTCTTTGATGGGGGAAGGGGTCTGTCCACCCTCCCCTCTTGGGTTTTCTCACCTGCAGAGCTGGGAGGTAGGGGTTGCTCTGGCGTGGCACTTCTCAGGTCTCTCCTGTGCTCAGTGTACCAGTCCTGCCTTATAAAGCTCTCGAAGTCCCTCCCAACAGCCCCCATGAGGTCAGGCTCTCCCAGTGAATGGAAGCAGGTGGGGCGTAGGTAAAGCCCATCACCTCTGCCACACCCTCTATGGTCTCAGAGGTGAGAAAAGGAAGAGAGTTGGCCTCCATGTTGGGGTGCTGGAGCAGGGTGGGGTGCTGGACAACCCTTCAGTTGGGCATGAGACAAGCCCCCAGGTCAGGACTAGCACTCCCCTCATCTGTGGGGTCAGAGGCTTGGTGCTCAGCCCTTGAATCATGTCCCATGAATGAGGGACAGGTGAGGGAATGAACCCAATGACCTTAGAGTCAAAGGAAGTGTATTTCCTCATATGCTGATGTTTGATGAGCAGGGAAGTGCCCGTGGTGTTGATGTATCGATCCCTGGTCCCCTCTGCCGGGCTCTGCAAACATGATGTCCTATAGTTATCAGGAGCAATGGGCCATGGGCTGATGGCCCTGTTCTCTCTGCCCAGTGGCTCATGTCCTAATCATCTCTGAACCCCTTCACCCTTTTCTTAACATTGAGAACCTTCCACAGTGGTGTCTGTGCTAGGCTGGGCCTGGCTGTGGCTGCCTCTCCATCTCCCTAGGTGGCTGCCTGTCCCTTACTACCTGCAACTCCCTCCTGAGAGCCAGCACCTCCAGGGTTCTGCGTTTCAAGCCTTCTTCATTTTGCTTTCAAGGGGAGTAGTAATAGGCATAAAGCATTCACAACTTCTCTACATAAAAATATATCTTAAAATGGCTAGCAAGTGGATGAGAGTATTTGCCAAAGATGTACCAGAAAACAAAATGGTACACTTGTTGACTTATTTTTTAAATTGCTGCCTTGACAAAGTTTGGATGGATGTAATGAGCTCCAGGCTGTTTTTGATATTTCCACAGTTGAGACTAGAGATTCTGCTCTTGTTCACGTGTCAGTAGTGCCCCGCCTTATCCAGGGGAGTTTTGATGCCCTTTGTGTCTTTGATGAGGGCAATGGTACCCGCACTTGCATCCAGCTTTGCTGAGAATTAACTGGTGATGAAAGATGTAGGTTGCTCGGTGTCCATGGTAACGAGTGGCCAAATGTTCTGGTGAATAACTACTCTAATCCAGGGCAGGACACCATGACTCAGCAGACAGGATAAATGAAAACAACAAAAACAGTGCAAGCATTGGCAATAATTAATTGAATCACAGAATCTCAGAGATGGAAGAACTTCAGGGGGATTGGGGAAAAGGAGGGGATGGGAGCAGCTCTGCTCACACCCCAGGAGAATGGAGGTTGCTGTGGTAACAGGAAATTTTAAACTTTCAACAGAGCTGTAGTTGTACCAGAGCCCCAGATTTGGTTTGAGCCCGTGTAGGAGGTCAAGGCCCCTTGATTCTTCTTCCCCAGGCTGGTTGTAAGCAGGATGGCAATTTCACAAAATAAAAGTGTATCTCCCATTTAATGGGTGATAGAAGAATGTTATTTTTTTTTTTTTTTGAGACAGAGTCTCACTTTGTTGCCTTCAGTAGAGTGCTGTGGTGTCTTAGCTCGCAGGAACCTCAAACTCTTGGGTTAAAGAGATCCTCTTGCTTCAGCCTCCTAGGTAGCTGGGACTACAGGCACCTACCAAAATGCCCAGCTATTTTTAGATACAGGGTCTTGCTCTTGCTCAGGCTGGCCTTGAATTTCTGAGCTCACATGATCCACCTGCCTCGGCCTCCCAGAGTGCTGGGATTACTGGGGCGAACCACTGTGTCCAGCCAGCCAAGTGTCACTGTTTGTAGGCACCGCCAGAAGAAGAATCTATTCAGAGAAGAGGGAGCCAGCCTTAGACCCAAGGACCTTGCAATCATGGAAACTGCAATTTTCCTTATCAGAGAGCTGGTCTAATGGAAAGGGGAAGGTTTCCTGGTCCTGTCTTTTTCTGACTGTTGAGCTTTGGGCAAATCTCTCCTACTCTCTGAGTTCCTTTCTCCTCTAGGAAATAAGGAAAATAACTTGGGGTGGGGGAGATGTTCCTCTTGAGGTATATACATAAAGCATTCAACAGAGTGCCCAGACTATAGCCAGTATTTAACTCATTTCGCACCTTTCCTCCCTTGTCCTCTCTGGGTCTCAGTTAACCTTATCTGTGAAATGGGAATCCTTTTTTCCTACCTCACAGGGCTGCAGTGAAGAGGAAATGTGACAATGTCTGTGCACATACTTTGTACACTTAGGGAAAATTTTCTCTTGCCATGGCTTATAAAAAGTCAATTGTCTAAAAATCATTGTTCTGTGAATCCAAGGATTTTCCTCTCACCAGCTGTGTCTGAGAGGGACACCTGCCCACTTGTTACTGAAAGAGGAAGTAGCAATGGGGTCTGTGGAGGCTGGACCTACTGGTGTGCCCTGGGGTTCGGAACTGGGCTGGGTTCTAACACTGACTTGTCCCACAAAATACAGTTTCTGGGACTACCAAATTGGAGACCAGATCCTGGACCCTCGAACCCATAGCTCTTCTCAGGGGCAGGATCTTGTGTGCCAGGCACTGAGAAACACTTTGCATGAGCAAAGGCAGTTACTTTCCATGATCGTAGTACATAAATGCTACTATGAACCCATTCTTCAGATGAAGAAACTGAGCCTT
>NW_003852413.1:22458136-22463753 GCF_000181295.1 Otolemur garnettii
AGGAGTTGGAGGTTGCTGTGAGCTGTAATGCCATGGCACTCTACCCAGGGGGACAGCTTGAGGCTCTGTCAAAAAAAAAAAAAAGAAAGAAACTGAGCCTTAGACAGGTGAAACAATTTCTGTCCTGAGTGCACACACCAAACAGGAGAGCTGTGTCTGAAACTTAGGTTTCTGGCCTCCCCACAGAGATATGGTGGTCAGAATGATGGCGCCCCTAAAGACATTCCTGACTTAATCCCCGGAATTTGTGACTACGTTATATATTCACAGCCCCTTTGAGGGGCTTTGTGGAGGTGATTAAAGTTTACAGACTTTGGTTTATTTTTTTTGAAGACAGAGTCTCACTTTGTCTCCCTTGGTAGGGTTCCATGGCATCACAGCTCACAGCAACCTCAAACTCTTGAGCTCAAGTGATTGTCTTGCCTTAGCCTCCCAAGTAGCTGGAACTACCGGCACCCACAACAATGCCCAGCTATTTTTAGAGATGAGGTCTCTCTCTGGCTCAGGGTGGTCTCGAACTCCTGAGCACAGGCAATCCACCCACCTCAGTCTTCCAGAATCCTAGGCAGAGTCCTTGACAAGGATTGTAGGAGTGAGCCACGCCACCTTGCCTGGCCTCAAGTTTACAGACTTTAAAATAGGAAATTTATGAAGGATTATCTCAAGGGGCCCAATTTAATCACACAGCTCTTAAAAACAAAATTTTCTTCAGCTAGATGTGAAAGAGATGTGGCTGAAGGACAGATCAGAGACTCAAAGAGTTGTGAGGAGGATTCTAAGAGCAGTCGTTAGTCTGAAATTTCAGGGGCCCAGGTGTGGTGGCTTATGCCTGTAATCCTAGCACTCTGGGAGGCTGAGGCAGGTGGATTGCTTGAGCTCTACCCACAGCAACAGAGTGAGACTCTGTCTCAAAATAAATAAATAAATACATGAATAAATAAAATAAAAATAAATGAAAATTTGGGGGAGGGCCACAGCATGACGAATGCAGGTGGCCTTAAGCAGCAGAGAGGGGCTCTCCATGTACAACCAGGAAACAGGGACATAAAGGCAACAACAGGAAATAACTGAATTTAGCCAACAACCTGGATGAACTTGGAAGTGGATTTATTCCCAAGAGCCTCCAGAAAGGAGTGCAGCCCTGCTGATACCTTGATTTCAGCCTTGTGAGACCCTAGCTGAGGACTCAATAAGTTATTCTGTACTTGGATTTCTGAACTACGGAACCGTGAAAAATAAATTTGTGTTATTTCAAGCTGCTAAATTTTGGCAATTTATTATGGCAATAATAGAAAATTGATACGAGGGATTGCAGCCTTGTGACGGTTCTGTTTAATGAAAACTGGCCCTGTGTGAATATGCATTGTAATTTTTCAAATAAAGTTAAGAGAAGTGGTCTTTTGGGTATCTGATCTTTTAAATATTCCAAATTCATTCCTGCTGAGCACCTGCTGTGAGCTAGCGTCTCATGAGGCTGCTTAGTGATATATGGAGAATATGATAGGTCTTTTCATGGCTTTGATGGAGTTTAGATTCTAGGGCCACAAAAATAAATAAGCATATTAACAAGTGTACTCTGTGGAGGGGAGAACATTCTCTGGGGAGGGAGGGACCCCAGCCAGAATGCTGCACACCTGAGCACACTCCTGCTTGCCAGGACTGGCTTTGGGAGATAGATCACTATTGACGAGTTGTAAACTGCTGTCAGGGAGGCAGCGCCTCAGCTTTCTAATTGGTTATTAATAGAGAAGGGAGAGGCTGATGATGACGCAGCCACCCTGGTCCAGGGAACCAGGGCCTTGGAGGGTGTGCTGGCCCTGGGGACAAACAGTGACACCTGGAAGGTGTTCATGTCAACGTGAGTGTCCATGGTCCCTCCCAGGGCAGGGGGCTGGGTAGGGATAAGTGAGTTCGTGGGTTCTGGCTTCACCCGTTGTCAGAGAGTGATTAAGACAGCAGGACCAAGAGGGCGGCCTGCTCACTGCTCTCAGACTGAGCTGGAGAGGCTGCCTGCCACCATCAGGGATCCAGGCATAAGCTCCTGGCTGCCTAGGAGAGAGAGCAAAGGCGCCCTCCACTCTGGCTTCTGCTTCTCTCCTGACACCCCCCTCCCCTTCTCACCTGATGCCCATCTGTGCCTTTGAAGCAGTGGTTCTCAGCTGGGCTTTGCACTGGGATCACTAGGGAGCTCTAACTACCCCAGGCCTGGACTGCACCCCAGTCCTCTCAAACCAGAACCCAGGGGTGAGATCCAGGTATCAGCTGGAGTTTGTGTGCAGGATAGGCACATTTGTTTGTATGAAAGGGCCAAGCCAACTTCAGAATCCTGGGTTTGAATCTTGATGGTGCAATTGGAGGCACGTCTCTTGATGTTCTGGATCTGGTTTTTTTTTGCAGTTTTTGGCCGGGGCTGGGTTTGAACCCGCCACCTCTGGCATATGAGGCCGGCGCCCTACTCCTTTGAGCCACAGGTGCCTCTCGGATCTGGGTTTTTTAATCTGTAAAACGAGGATGATACTGGTACCTACTTTGAAAGTTTACATGAGGTGCCTGTAGCATTCACTTGGGCTCTGGAACTTGCTAAGTTGTAGATAAGGGTCTACAGTACTGGTGTTTTCATAGGCTTCCCTGCACCTTTTTCATGCTGCTGCATCCTGCTAGGTTCCAGAATATTCTCCTGCTTTCCTTGATTATTTTCCTCTCTGCTCTTCCACCTTTCCCTGAGGGCGAGCAGCCCCTCCTCCATGCAGGCCTCACATTGCCTCCTTGGGCCTGTCCACCTTCTGCTACCCATGGTCCTGGTCAGTCACATCCTGGCTGCCACCCTTGGGACTATTTTGCCCCCACATTCTGACAGCAGTACCTTTCCCTATTGAATGAGTCCTCACAGAATTTATTATTTCAATTAACACTCAACACCAGGCCCAGAACCCTCCCTGCAGATTTGCACTTCCCATTATATATGTTTTATCCAAAAAAAGAACTGCAAACAGTTGTTAAGTTCTTGCTAATGAAGTGTTTAGGGCAAAGTGTTCTGTGCTTGCAGTTTGTTTATTCATTTTATTTTAGTTTTTTAAAGGCTAGTAAAGTGAAGCTGTGGGAGTGGAGAAGGAACAAAGGGATCCATGACTGGTTGTGATCAATTAGTTGTAAACACCACAGCTCTGGGGCCCAGCCTGCAACTTATTTTGAAATGCATAAAAAAATAAGATGGACAGGGCAGTGCCTGTGGCTCAGTGGGCAGGGTGCCAGCCCCATATACCGAGGGCGGCAGGTTCAAACCCGGCCCTGGCCAAACTACAACAAAAAAATAGCTGGGCGGGGTGGCGCTTGTGGCTCAAAGGAGTAAGGTGCTGGCCCCATATACTGGAGGTAGTGGGTTCAAACCCAGCCTTGGCCAAAAAAAAAAAAAAGAAAAAAAATAGCTGGGCATTTTGGTGGGTTCCTGTGGTCCCAGCTACTCGGGAGGGTGAGGCAAGAGAATTGCTTAAGCCCAGGAGTTGGAGGTTGCTGTGAGCTGTGTGACACCATGGCACTCTACCGAGGGTGATGAAGTAAGACTCTGTCTCTACCAAAAAAAAAAAAAAAAAGAAAGATGGAAAGATGGACAGATATGAGATCAAGAATAATAAAATGTAAATTACAGAATCTAGGTTGTGCATATGTGAGTGCTCACATTAAAATTCTTTCAGCTTTTTTTTGAGACAGAATCTTACTTTGTTGCCCTAGGTAGAGTGCTGTGGAGTCATAGCTCAAAGCACCCTCAAAATCTTGGGCTCAAGCGATACTCTTGCCTCAGTCTACCAAGTAGCTGGGACTATAGGCACCCGCCATAATGCCTGGCTATTTTTTGAGACAAGGTCTTGCTCTGGCTCAGGCTGGTCTTGAATCCGGGAGCTCAGGCAATCCACCCTCCTCGGTCTCCCAAGTGCTAGAATTACAGGTGTGAGCCGCCATGTCCAGTTTGTTTAGCAATTTAAAATAGTGGTTTTAATTGGGAAAAAGCACCTCTGGAGAGGCGGGTGAGCCCCTCTCTTTGACGCAAAAGACAAAGAGATGAGATCCACAAAGAGATGGGATTGGGAGGGGCTGAGCTGGGACTAGTGGGGCTGCACTCTTGCCTGTCCTTGGACTCAGCCTCCTGTCCCACCCTCTCTCCAGAGGCCCAGCTCCTGCTGAATCTATCTTTGCTATGACCCCCAGTTCCTCCCCTGCTGGCTGCTCACAGCCCACCCACCCCTCCTGGTCTCACTTCTCCCTCTACCCCCTCTGCCTCAGGCCCAAGGTTTATCATTTCAGGTGTATTGCTGCCCCTGTCCTGCTTCAGAGCCTTTCAGGTGGTCCCCAGTCCCTGGCAGATGCCACTCTAACAGTTCTTCAGCTCTTGTCTCCCATTTCCTGCAAAAACTAACAAGAAACTTCCTGAAAGTGGTCAGCTAATTCAATTGCTGCTGGGTTGTTGCCTGACAACCCTGGTGAATCATCTCCCCTTAAACCCCAGGGTCATCTGACATCAACCCCCTTTTCCTCAACATGATCACAATTGCCTTAGTCCACCATCTGTTCTTTTCTCCATTGCTGGAGAGTCTGTTCAAGGTCAGCCCTTCCACCAGGGCCTTCATCTAGCTCCTCCTGCCCGCTTAGAGACTAAGTGCCTTCACTTACTTATTCATTAATTCATTTATTCAACACAGATTTTCTAAGTGTCCACTTTTGCTAGGCACTATGTAGGGGATGCCAAGAGTCAGATGACCTCTGAGTAAGATGATCTGCAGCTGAGGGGTGGACCTTGGGCCATTCGTCCACAGGTGCTCCTTGTGGAAGAAGAGCCCAAGCCTTCAGCACGTAGTCATTTGTTAATTATTCCCCTGACCTGTGTTGTACGGTCTCAATAAAAGGCTGGTGTGGAGGTTGCTTGGGGCTACCCTGCTAAGAAGGGCTAGTCCACCTCCTACAAGCTTGTACTTCTAATCCGTGTCGCGCCTGGTTCCTTCCCACTGTGATCGAGACCAGGGCCACAAGGGCCTAAGGGGTTGCAACAGCACTACGCTGACCCTGGGGATATGATATTGATCAAGAGCATCTTTATTTCTTTTCTCTTGGGCCTCTGGAGAGAGGGTGTGACAGGAGGCTGGGGCCAAGGACAGGCATCAGTGCATGCCCTATAGGGAGCCAGTATGATATGAACTTATGGTGCTGTGGATGGTGGTAGGGAAGTTTTGCAAATCAGTGTGAAGAGTAAATGAACCAGAGTGGGAAGCGGGGGAATTGAGAAAATAAGTGACAAAGAGACATAGATGACACAAAAGACAAAGAGATGGGATAGAGAGGTCTGGTGCAGCTGATGACCGCAGCTAGCACCAAACTGTGTGAACAGCTTTATTTATATACTACCTAAAGGAGGTTGCTTATATTAACAATGTTGCAAATCAGCAAGGAAAGTGAGTGGGAATATTTACATTGTCCAAGGTTGAGAGGAAGTAACTGGATAAGTAAAAGGAGTTTTATCATAAACAATATTCTTTTTTTTTTTTTTTTTTTTTTTGAGACAGGAGCCTCAAGCTGTCCCCCTGGGTAGAGTGCCGTGGAATCTCAGCTCACAGCAACCTCCAACTCC
>NW_003852413.1:22463955-22466708 GCF_000181295.1 Otolemur garnettii
AGGTGCTGAGCCATAAACAATATTCTTAATGACGTGAATCTTAACTTTAGGGAGAGAAGGTTATGAGCTTTTTGGCAAAAGATAGGAAAGTATACAGAAGCTACATGACTTCTGTCAGAGGGAGCAAGAAGGGAGGAGAAGCAGTTGGGGTCCTTCCTTAAACTCTAACTTCCTGGGCTGTGGGAGTTTTGCTGCCTCACAATCTGCACTCCACAGGGAAGTAAGCAGGGAACCCTTCTCCTTCCACTTGGACCTTGAGCCTCTTTGTCTTCTATGCAAGCCTTCCAAGGACTATCACAGATCTTCCCCTCCCCCTTCACACAATAATGGTGATTAAAATTTAGGGGTCACTGGTATGGCCAGGTCCCCATACCAAGCACTCTAAAGGCCTTATGTCATCCAGTGTTCACCACAACCCCTTGAGGAGATTAATACATGTACTATGGTTCCAGGTTTACAGTTGAGGAAACTGAAGCACAGAGGGGTTGGTGAGTGCTGGAAGAAGCAATGAAGCAATCCACCATAGGGACTGAGAATCCCTGAACATTTGCCAAGAATTCAAGGTCATGACGGCTCTTTACCTGAGTCATTTCTTAGGGTTGTATTTGAAGTGAGCAACCTTGAAGGATGAGGTAATTAGGGAGCTAAAGGGACAAAGAGCAGGCTTATTTACTCCTTCCTATAAAACCTGTGGATTCCCCAAGGTCTGTATTCCTCAGCTTTGATGCATCTACTGCTTGCATAGTATCCATCTGGGTCCATATTGTATTAGCTCCAAGTAACTTGGAGGGGGACAAGGGGAACTGATGCAAATCATGCTGCTGGCTGTGTTGTGAGTAATAAAGTTATTTTTCTCTGACCCAGGAGTCTTGTGTCTTCTTCCAGCACTGTGAAACAGTAGTAGTCTAACTTGTTAGCTTGCCAATTAGGGTAAAATCAAATCTCCAGTTCAACCCAGTGATTTTCCCAGAACACAGAGCATATCAGATGCACAGTTCAGACTTGAACCCAGATAGTTTGATTCCAGAGGCAGCTCCAGAGGTTTTTATTTATTTTTTAGACAGAGTCTTGCTCTGTCACCTGAGTAGAGTGCCATGGCTCCGTCTTGCTCACAGCAACTTCAAACTCTTGGGCTCAAGTGACCCTCCTGTCTTAGCCTCCTGAGTAGCTGGGACTATAGGCACCTACCACAAAGCCTGGCTGATTTTTCTGTTTCTAGTAGAGACAGGTCGCTCCTGATCTCAAGGGATCCTCCTGCCTCAGTGTCCTGGAGTGCTAGGATTACTACTAGTACTAGGGCTAGGTGTGAGCCACTGCACCTGACCATTCACTCTTTTAAAGTATACAGTTTGGTGTCTTTCTTTAGATATATATATGTTTTTGAGACAGTTTCACTTATTAAGCCTTGGTAGAGCACTGTGAAGTCACAGTTCACAGCAACCTCCAACTCCTTGGGCTTAGGCAATTCTCTTGCCTCAGCCTCCCAAGTAGCTGGGACTACAGGCGCCCACTATAACACCCAGTTATTTTTTTGTTGCAGTTTGACCGGGGCTGGGTTTGAACCCCCCACCCTCTGTATATGGGGCCAGCGCCCTACCCACTGAGCCACAGGCACCACCCAGTGGCTTTTCATAAGTTCACAAATTTGTGCACCCATCACAATAATGTAGTTTAGAAAACCTTCATCACCCCCAAAAGAAACTCCACACCCACTTGCAGTCACTCCTTACTTCCCCTTTTCCCTAGCTACCAGTAATCTACTTTTTGTCTCTGTGAATTTTTTTAGATAGAGCCTTTCATATAAATAGAATCATACAATATATGGCCTTTGGTATATGGCTTTTTTTTGTTTACCTCCCATAATGTTTTCATGATTCATTCATGTTGTAGTCTATATCAAAACTTTATTTTTTGTTGTTGCAATTTGGCCAGGGCTGGATTCGAACCCAGCAACCCTTGGTATATGGGGCCAGCGCTCTACTCACTGAGGCACAGGCACCACCCAAAACTTCATTCTTTTAATGTCCCCAAATTTTATTTATGCATCAGTTGATGGACAGTCATCCTTTGACAGTGGATGGATTGCTTCTGCTTTTTGGCTATTATAAATAATGCTGCTATGAACATTTGTGTCCAAGGTTTTTTGGGTGAACATATTTTCAGTTGTCTTCAGCAAATACCTAGGAATGGAGTTGCCGAATCACATGAAAATTCTATGTCTAACTTTTTTTTTTTGAGACAGAGCCTCAAACTATCACCCTGAGTAGAGTGCTATGGCATCACAGCTCACAGCAACCTCCAACTCCTGGGCTCGAGTGAGTCTCCTGCCTCCACCTCCCAAGTAGCTGGGACTACAGGCACCCACCACAATGCCAGGCTATTTTTTGGTTGCAGCTGTCATTGTTGTTTGGCAGGCCCGGGCTGGATTTGAACCTGCCAACTCAGGTGTATGTGGCTGGAGCCTTAGCCGCTTGAGCCACAGGCACAGAGCCATCTATATCGCACTTTTTGAGGAACTGCCAGAGTGGTTTCCACAGTGGCCGTACCTTTCACATTCCCACCAGCAATGTCTTACCATTCCCTTTTATCTCTATCCCCTGCTAAAAATTGTTATTATCTGTTTTTTGGACTGCAGATATCTCGTTGTGGTTTTGATTTTCATTTCCATGATGGGGTATTGGATTGAGCATCTTTTCTTTTCTTTTTCTTTCTTTCTTTCTTTCTTTTTTTTTTTTTTTTTGCAGTTTTTGGCC
>NW_003852413.1:22467317-22467662 GCF_000181295.1 Otolemur garnettii
GAACCCGCCACCTTAGGTGTACGTGGCTGGAGCCTTAGCCGGTTGAGCTATAGGCTCCGAGCCCATTGAGCATCTTTTAATGCCCTTATTGGTTGTTATATGTATATCTTTTTTGGAGAAATGTCTAGTCCGATCCTCTGCTCAGTTTTACTTTTTTTCTTTAATTTTTTTTTTTATCAATATGTGATATTTATACTTTTTTGGGTACATGTGATATTTTATTACATGCATAGAGTATGTGATGGTCCAGTTAGGGTATTTGTCATTTCTATGTGTTGGGAACATTTCAAGTCCTCTCTTCCAGCTATTTCAAAATACATGCTATATACTGTATAACTCTAGCCA
>NW_003852413.1:22467877-22469254 GCF_000181295.1 Otolemur garnettii
TTTTTTTTGTCTTTTTAATCATTGAGTTCTGAGAACTCTTTCTTCTAAATCCAAGTCCCTTGTGAGATTTGCAAATATTTTCTCCAATTTGATGTGCAGATTGTGTGCTTTTTTTTTTTTTTAATGTGACAGAGTCTCATTTTGTCACCCTCAGTAGAGTGCCATGGGATCATAGCTTACAGGTATCTCAAACTCTCGGGCTCAAGTGATCCTCCTGCCTCAGCCTCCCAAGTAGTTGAGACTACAGGTGCCCATCACAATGCCTGGCTGTTCTTTATTTTTGAGACAGCTTCTCACTTTGTTACCCTTGGTAGAGTGTCATAGTGTCATGGTTCACAGCAACCTCAAACTCTTGGGCTCAAGTGATTCTCTTGCCTCAGCCTCTTATGCAGCTGGGACTACAGGCACCAATCATAACCCCCGGCTATTTCAAGAGATGAAGTGTTGCTCTTGCTCAGGCTGGTCTCAAGCTTGAGCTCAGGCAATCCACCCACCTTGGCCTCCCAAGTGCTGGGATTATAGGCGTGAGCTACTGTGCCTGTACCTGTTGAAGCACAAAGCTTTAAAGTTTGATAAAGTCCAATTCATCTATGTTTTCTTTTATCACTTGGACTTTTGGTGTCATATCTAGGGTCTTGCCCAACCCAAATTCATGAAGATTTATATTTTCTTTTGTATTTTTGGAGTTTTATATTTTTAGTTTGTGTATTTAGGTCTATGATCCATTTGGAGTTAATTTTTGGTATACAGTGGAGAGTAGGGGTCTCACTTCATCTTTTGGCATGTGGCTATCCAGTTGTCTGAGCACCGTATGTTGAAAAGACTATTCTTCCCCATTGAGTTGTCTTGGAACCATTGTCAAATGTCAATGAATTGAAATGAGACAATTTTTGGCAATTTTTTATTTTGGTGGAATTTGTATTTCAAATGCAGTGTGTACTACACAGAGCAAGGCTTTATTAGTGTCTTTTATAACCAGGCTTCTTAACTTTAACATGCATGGGTCTCCCTTGTGAGTCTTGTTAAGATCCAAAATCTAGGGTGGCGCTTGTGTCTCAGTGGGTAGGGCACCGGCCCCATATACCGAGGGTGGGGGGTTCAAACCTGGTCCCGGCCAAATTGCAACAAAAAAATAGCCAGGCGTTGTGGTGGGCGCCTGTAGTCCTGGCTACTTGGGAGGTTGAGGCAAGAGACTCACTTAAGCCCAGGAGCTAGAGGTTGCTGTGGGCTGTGATGTCATTGCACTCTACCGAGGGCGATAAAGTGAGACTCTGTATTGAAAAAAAAATCTGGGCTTGGCACCTGTGGCTCAAGTGGCTAAGGCACCAGCCACATACACCTAAGGTGGCAGGTTCAAATCCAGTCTGTCCCGCCAAA
>NW_003852413.1:22469373-22471695 GCF_000181295.1 Otolemur garnettii
GGAGGTTGCTGTGAGATGTGATGTCATAGCACTCTACCCAGGGGGACAGCTTGAGGCTCCTGTCTCCAAAAAAAAAAAAAAAAAAAAAAAAAAAATCTGATTTTGGTTTCTCCACTGGGCCTGAAATTCTGCATTTTTTCCTTCCATTTCTAGATTGAGAGGAAATTCTGTATTTCTAAAAAGCTCCCAGGTGAGTCTGCAAATCATACTTTGCATAGCTATAAATCACTTGATAGTTAATAGAAAAGGTGATTTCAAATGTCCATCATTTACATCCACAATATGAAAGGCCCAGTGAAAGAGGTTTTTGAGCAACTGCTGAAAGAACTGGCAGCACGCAGACCACCTTGAGAAGTAAGAAATTCTTGCTTATCAACCGTTTGAAATCTTAAAAACCACTTTCATAAATAGCACTCAAAAAGGAAATGAAAACCGCAGAGTAGTTGCCATATGAGAGACTAGGAGAAAACCAAGAGATCACTATGTAATTTAATATAGAAAATCGAATTAATTTAATTGATTTAATTTAATCTAATTCAGATCATTAAAAAAGCATTCAGAATTCAACAGAGGAATTAGTGTAAATATATAACCTTTAAACTCGAGAAGATAGAAAAAGAATCACAAATCAAAATTAAGGAGAACAAGGGAAGAAGAAAAAGCTTGAAAGTGGAAATTAATGATTAAGAAAAACAGAAAAAGATAATAGGGTTGATAAAGTTAAGAATGGATTTTTGCCCAGTGTGGTAGCTCATACCTGTAATTCTAGCACTCTGGGAGGCTCAGGCTGGTGGATCACCTGAGCTCAGGAGTTCAAGACCAGCCTGAGCCCCACGCCTGTAATCCTAGCACTCTGGGAGGCCGAGGTAAGTGGATTGCCTGAGCTCAGGAGTTTGAGACCAGCCTGCGTAAGAGTAAGAACCTCCTGTCTGTACTAAAAAAATAGAAAAACTAGCTCCCACCTGTAGTCCCAGCTACTAGGGAGGCTGAGGCAAGGGACTAGCTTAAGCCCAAGAAATATAAATTGCTGCAAGCTGTGGCCCCATAGCACTCTACCTAGAGTGATTAAGTGAGACTCTTCTCCCTGCCCACCTCCCCCGCCAAAAAAAAAAGACCAGGCTGAGCAAGAACAATACCCTTTCTCTACTAAAAATAGAAAAATTAGCCAGGGCTAATTTCTGTTTGTGGTGGTGGGGGTCTGAGGCTGAGGCAAGAGGACTGCTTGAGCCCAAGAGTTTGAGGTTGCTGTGAGGTATGATGAAGCCAGGGGCACTCTACCACCCTGGTGCACCCCCAGCAGTTCTGGCCTGAGGCTTTCAGTCCTGAGCCCAGGCCTGGTACCACTCATTCCTCTAACCAGCTAGGTTCCTACACCTCAGACCCAATGCAACAGGGCTCAATCCAAACTTAGTTGGTAACTGTTGCTTTCCATGTCTCAACCCTCTATTTTTGTGTGTTTCAACTCAGATGTAAACTGCAAGGGAACACAGCACTTACAAAAGCTAAACAATGTCGACGTCTCTTTTTAACCAGTTTGCAGATCACAATATGAGGTCTGCTGATTTTATGGTCTAAACCAGTTTGTCTTGAACTTTGTTAAATGAAGGTCGTCAAAATGAAGGTTGTTGCAGTAGATCTGTGCTGGAGCTTGACATTTTGCACGTCGATCAGGCTCCCAGGTGATGTCAAACAGCCGAAGTCCCTAGTTCCGTCTGTGAGGTGGACCACGGAGCCCGGGTAAGTCATAATCTCTCCGCAACGTTCTCTAGTGATTGTTTCCTCCTATTTCACAGAAATGGAGTGAGAATCAATAACCTGACACACACAGAGTGACTCTTATATTTAGGTTTCATGTTACCTATTTTTCAAACTCTGTTGCAAAGCTCCCCATGCTTCCTGTTTTTGATCATTTGTCCATCATGGGTATCAATTAACCATAAAGGACTATGATTAAAGACAATTTGAACTGTGCAATGAGCCAGGTTGCTGTGGTGGTGCCGGGTGATGACTGGTGACAGTGTCTATGAAAGAGGGAGTCAGCGCACATGCCTCAGAGTGCCTCCTACCCAGCACGTACTCTACTTTAAAGGAGAGATTTTAAAATATGTTAAGTACTTTCTAATTTTTTTTTTTTTTTAAACAGAGTCTCTGTTGGCCAGGTTAGAGTGCCATGTGTCATCGCTAACAGCAACCTCAAACTCCTGGGCTCAAGCAATCCTCCTGCCTCAACTTCCCAAGAAGCTGGGATTACAGGCGCCCACTCCAATTCCTGCCAATTTTTCTATTTTTAGTAGAGACGGGGTCTCGCTCTTGCTCAGGCTG
>NW_003852413.1:22472061-22473689 GCF_000181295.1 Otolemur garnettii
TTTTTTTTTTTTTTTTTGCCCAGCCAGTCTTTATTAACAATAGATATTGAAATAGGCATTGGTACTACTTGCAATGGTATACCTGGAAAACCTTAGTTAATCCTGAAGGTTTGATAAACCACTGGATAGGAAACATGGACCAGTGACTGACTTTGGTTGTTGGGGTCAAGTTATGAATAGTCTCCTAAGAAAATACAGGCCTGTACCTTCCACACAAAACCTCAGGGGTTGGCTTCTCAGATCTGGTAACCAAGTTCTGGGCCTATTCAAACTACCTTAAATAGAATCCTAAATTGAGCGCTGATATTGCTTCCTTCCTTCCAAGTGTCCTCCCCAGGTCTCATTGGCCAAAGCAATGTTTTCTCAAGTGTGGGTTACAGGCCCCCAGGAATTGCTGATGCTGGTTAAAAATGCAGATTCCTAGACTCCACATCACAGCTCTGAATCAGAAACTATGGCTATAAGGGGAGCCATTCCCTAGATCTTTTTTTCTTTTTTTTTTAGAGACAGAGTCTCACTTTGTCACCCTTGGTAGAGTGTCGTGGCATTACAGCTCACAGCAACCTCCAGCTCTTGGGCTTAGGCGATTCTCTTGTCTCAGCCTCCTGAGTAGCTGGGACTATAGGTGCCCACCACAACCCCTAGCTATTTTTTGTTGCAGTTTGGCTGGGGCTGGGTTTGAACCTGCCACCCTCAGTATATGGGGCTGGCGCCCTACTCACTGAGTCACAGGAGCCTCCCCTTTTAGCCCATCACACCTGACACCAAATGAATAAAATTAACTCAGAGACTGAGGTGGGAGGATCCCTTGAGGTCAGGAGTTAGAGACCAGTCCCAGCAAGAGCAAGACCCCATGTCTACTAAAAATAGAAAACATTTACTGGGTATGGTGGCATATGCCTGTAGGCTCAACTACTAGGGAGGTTGAGACAGAGGCAGATTGCTTGAGCCTGAGAGTTTGAGGTTGCTGTGAACTGTGAAGACACCACAGCACTTGGGCGGGCACAGTGGCTCACCCCTGTAATCCTAGTACTCTGGGAGGCCTAGGTGGGTGGATTGCTTGAGCTCATGAGTTCAAGACCAGGCTGAGCAAAAGCGATACCCCCATCTCTATGAAAAATAGAAAAACTGAGGAAAGAGGATCTCTTGAGCCCAAGAGTTGGAGGTTGCTGTGAACTAGGATGTCCTGGCACTCTACCCAGGCCAACAGCTTGAGATTCTGTGACACCACCGCACTGTACTCTGGCCCTGGCAACAGAGTGAGATCTTGTCTCCAAAAACAAACAAAAAACTCCAAACCTATTAGCCAAATAAGCACGTTTTTTTTTTTTGCCAAATAAGCACTTTTTTTTTGGTTTGTTTTGTTTTTTTCAGACAGTCTCAAGCTGTCACCCTGGGTAGAGTGCAGTGGCGTTACAGCTCACAGTAACCTCAAACTCCTGGGTTCAAGTGATTCTCTTGCCTCAGCCTCCCAAGCAGCTGGGATTATAGGCGCCCACCACAATGCTCGGCTATTTTTTTCTTGGTTGTAGTTGTCATTGTCTTTTTTTTTTTTTGAGACAAGAGTCTCACTTGGTCACCCTTGGTAGAGTGCTGTGGTGTCACAGCTCACAGCAACCTGAACCTCT
>NW_003852413.1:22473709-22482449 GCF_000181295.1 Otolemur garnettii
AAAGAGGATCTCTTGAGCCCAAGAGTTGGAGGTTGCTGTGAACTAGGATGTCCTGGCACTCTACCCAGGCCAACAGCTTGAGATTCTGTGACACCTCCGCACTGTACTCTGGCCCTGGCAACAGATCTTGTCTCCAAAAACAAACAAAAAACTCCAAACCTATTAGCCAAATAAGCACTTTTTTTTTTTGTTTTGTTTTTTTCAGACAGTTTCAAGCTGTCACCCTGGGTAGAGTGCAGTGGCGTTACAGCTCACAGTAACCTCAAACTCTTGGGTTCAAGTGATTCTCTTGCCTCAGCCTCCTAAGCAGCTGGGATTATAGGCGCCCACCACAATGCTCGGCTATTTTTTTCTTGGTTGTAGTTGTCATTGTCTTTTTTTTTTTTGAGACAGAGTCTCACTTTGTCACCCTTGGTAGAGTGTTGTGGTGTCACAGCTCACAGCAACCTGAAACTCTTGGGTTCAAGTGATTCTCTCGCCTCAGCCTCCCAGGCAGCTGGGACTACAGGTGCCTAACACAATGCCTGGCTATTTCTTGTTGCGCCTGGACTGGTTCAAACCTGGCTCCCTCAGTGTAGGTGGCTGGCACCGTAACCACTGTGCTACAGGCACTGAGCCTGTAGTGGTCATTGTTATTTAGCTGGCCGGGGTCCAGGTTTGAACCTGCCACCCTCAGTGCATATGGCTGGTGCCATAACCACTATGCTATGGGTGCAGAGCCAAGCACATGGTTTTTTCTAATGATTTTTAAAGGCTATTTATATCATGTCTGTTTTGTTAAAAAAATCATGCCCTGTAGAACTTTCACTATGTTTATACATAGATATATAAATCTTAAGTCGCAGTTATTGCTAACATTGTATTTTGCAGTGTTAAACATTTATTCACTGATTTTGGAGCTTCTGGTCAAAGTTTGGAGATGAAAGTTTAAGTTCTCAAACACTTTCATAGACCCTTGAAAAGTATGCAGGACCTGGGCTTTGTTCAGCTAATACCCAGTAGAGTCAAACTGTCCTGAGTGGGACCTAAAAATCTGAATTTTTGACACTATCTCCAAGAACAGTGCATTTTACAAACATTTGGACTAGGATGAATACAAGAAATGACTAAAGCTTCTCATTATGTGCTAACTTTGAAATAATGTGTTACCACCTAAACATTTAAAGATTAGTCAAGGAGCTCTTAACTGCAAAGCCTTATGAATAGTAAATTGCGTTTTAATGTTAATGCCACAAGGGGACCACCCTTGCTCAGAAGTTCCTCCAAGAAAAGACCTTAATGATTTAATATATCATCCAAAGGTTTTTAAACTTTGGAGCCTTGGAGACCAGTGCTAACGTCTGTCTCAAAAATCAGTTTCATAGGACCTTGTAACAAACAGTACCAGCCTGCCTTCTGGGATTAACATTACAGTTATGGTTTGAATGCCTCCTCCAGAAACTCACTTTGGAATTTATTGCCAGTACTGGGATGTGGGGCCTTATGATTAGGTCATTGGGCTCAGCCTTCATTAATGGAATGGTTAAGTTTGGTCCCCATTTGCTCTCTACCCTTACACTGTTACATATCAAGGCCCTTGCCAGATGCAGTAACTACTGGGCCTCTAGAACTATGAATCAAATCTCTTCTGAGACAGTCTGTGTTGCCCAGGCTAAACATTAGCCTAGCTCTCAGCAACACCAAACTCCTGGGTTTGAGTGAGTAGCTAGGCTCCTGCCACGATACCCAGCTAATTTTTCTATTTTTAGTAGAGACATTTTCTCATTCTTGCTCAGGCTGGTCCCAAACTCCTGAGCTAAGGGAATCTCCCCTCCTTGGCCTACGATTATAGGTTTGAACCTGAGCTAAGGGAATCTCCCCTCCTTGGCCTACGATTATAGGTTTGAACCACCTTGCCCAGCCCAAATCTCTTTTCTTTATAAAATTACTTAGGGGTACCCTGAATGGATTAGCACTATCTGCCAGCTTCAGAGCAATTACCATTGGCTCAGTTTTTCACTAGTCCTCCACATGCCTATTTCCAGACCTAGTGGCTATGCCAACTCACTTGTCTGACCTTTATCTTTGACACAGGCTGGCAGTAAATTTCGTAGTCATGTCACTTAATGATGGGAATGTGTTCTAAAAAACATAGTCATTAGGTGTTTTTGTTGTGCTATGTATACTTGAAACCTAGAATGTGCAGCCCACCACACACCCAAGTGGTATGGCATCACCTAGAGGTTCCAGAGCACACAACTATACAGCATAATAATCCGAAAAACGCCGGCAAGTTCAAAAACGGAAACAATCCCGGCCCTAAAAAACAATTGCCAATCCAACCAACCAAAAATTAAATCCAAGTCCCCAAAAAACGTAAGCCACAAAAACTGAAGCCAAAAACCCAAACCCCAACAAAACAAAATTTGAAAACCCCTGGAACCTCCCCCCCTTCCAAAAAAAACCTGGTAACAAAGGGGGAATCAAAGGATTATTGATCAACTTGCTGTCAAGTTCCTCCTCCACAGCTAAGAGTGAAAGGCCAGTGACCACCCGACTCCTGAGGTTGCTGGACAAATGCTCACAAAACAATTGACCTGTGATGGGAAAGCCCATAAAAGTTTCTTGGCCAAAAAGTTCAGGCCCCTCCTGATAAGCTTTGGGTGTAGACATATCCTCCACTACCCATTTTTAGAGTCCCTTCATATGCACAAGATGGACTGTATATAAAGTAGAATCTGCAAGCCAGGTGTTTCTGAAAACAAGTTTTATTTAAATAAGGGTTTAAATACATTACACATAACATTAAAATTGAAGGGAAAAAAACCAAAAACCAGTCTTGTTACTTCACATGGCATTGGGCAGCTGTTGCTAGTAAGTTGCAAGCTCTACAACTAGCTACATAGCTGATACATCAGTTTTGAGATTTGTTCCCTTGTCAAAAGTTTAACTGATAGAAGGTTGGGCTCACATTCTGATGTTTGGACATCCCTTAGCTAGGATATGTCTGGTCAAAAAGACCTTGGTGGAAAGCCAGATGTCCTTATCACCCTACTGGAGGGAAGATGGCCTAAGTTCTGCCCACCTGGAGATACCAGAGGATCTTTCCTTTACTACCAAAGACTTCCTCTAGAGGTACAACTGCATTGCTGCCTTACCCCATCCTCTCAGATTCACCGAGGGTTGTCCAGGTGGTGACATTCTCTTAGGGCTGGGAACTCTGCAGAGGGAGAGGCGAGGAGCTTCTGGCCAGACATAGCCGTCTGTGATCTTAGGGCTCTGGGCTTGGCTGAAACACTATGTTATTGCTTTGTTTCAAGGCTTGACACTGCCAGGTGCCTCCTGCTTGACCTCTGTTTAAATGAGGGACTTCAAGACTAGACAGCATGGCTCTTTTCAGTTTATTGCATGAAGGAGTTACACTAGTCCAAGTTAAAAGCAGACCCCAAATGGTTACATTATACAAGCTGTGAGGTTTTTAAACTTGTGACAAGGGACAGAGGGAAAATTCTACTCATTGCAAGGAAATCCTCACTTAAGCTTCAGTGAGCCACAAGCACTTAAAACCCATGAACCTTCAGCTGATCGTCCTTAGCCAGTCCAATCTGCAAAGAGAAGAGGGCAAAGTTGAAACAAGAGATGGCAAGAGTCAAAGTCCCCATTTCTACCAATAATCCTGTCTTCCGCTACTACACCGGCCAAGACAAACCGAGGTGTATACCTCAGAGCACACAATGGCACAACTGAGGAGACGCAGTTAAGAACCACCTTTTCAAACATACTGCACCTTCTAGGCTTCAATCAGAGAATGTGAGGAAAGAGACCAGGTATTAGAAATCTCTTCAATTATTTTAAGAACCAATGTAACAAAATTCTAGTTCCACCTAAAAAATCCCTACGTCCTCATAAATATAGAAATCCACCATCTGGCTCATCTATGCCTGTTTGCCATTTAAAGCAGATCCACATAGACAGTAAACTTAAGGGAGACAAATCCCTTCTGCCTGTGTATTTCAAAACTCAACAGTTGTTTTTGTTAGCCTTACAGATCAAATTTCTGTGTCTCCAGTGGAAATTTAATAGACTAGGCAAGACTTGAGATTTGCCAGCAAAGAGGTCCAAAGGTAATTCAGTGACTGAACTCACCTCTACAAGGAACTGGCATATGTTCTTGCGCTGGTCACCCTGTAGCTGAATTACTTCTCCATATTCTGGATGCTCAATTACAGTACCATTGCAGGCAAATTTCTACAGGTACAAAGGAAGCAAAACAAATGAGGCCAACAGCACCAAAGCATCCAACCATCTCCGTTGGTAAGGGCTACAACGTAGTTAGCACCCCCGTGTGGACAAATGAAACGCGACTTCCCTATAATCGCCATTGAAGACTTACCTTCTTAAACGCCTTCACTAATTTCTTTTTATCGTAATCATCAGCGATCCCTTGAACAGTAGTAAGGGTCTTCCTGCCGTTTCTCTGTTGAATTCTTATATGGATATAATCCTCAGTGCCAGCAGGAAGCAGGTCATCACCCTTACTTGCATCAGCAAAGGGGTCTGGGAAAAAAGGTCAAGCTTGCTAAGAGCGGCCAAGGTTCGGATGACCACCACCCAGCCCCCACCGCGATCTTGTGCGAGTGCAGAAACCAAGGCTGAAATCTTCAGAGCTCAGGTCAGGTCGGATGAGTCCTTTGTTGGCTCTCCCTGAACAGGTCAGTCCGGACGGCCGGCTTCCCCAGGCACGGACAAACATGGGCCTCCCGCCCTCCCTCCCAAGCTGATCACGTGTCAGGGCAGCCGGAGCTGGCAGGAGGCGCCCCACCCTGCTGATGCAACCCGCCGGAACCCAAGCTCTCGAGGCGGAGCCAAGCCTCTCACCCCCATTGGCGCGCCCGTTTGCCACTTAGGGCTGGCACCGCCTTTCCCTCCAGCTCGGGGACAACAGCGAGCGACGTAACGGACATGACGCACAGGCGGCGGGAGGGGACGGGTGTGGCCCGAGGAGGCCCGGGAGCCATTAGTAAATGCGCCACCCGAGACACTGAGCCCGCCCAAGGGTTGACCTCCCGCCCGCTCCTTCCGGTCGCGCTCAGGGCCCGACCCCAGCACCTAGGCCTTGGGCCCGTGGCCCCGCGAGCCCGGACGCCTCTCTCTCGTCTGAACTTACGAAGGCCCGGAGCGCTCGGCAGCTCCCTGGGTCCTGTCTCCTGGCCCGGGACACATGGCTGCCCTACTTGGGCTCACGACCTTTCCCATGGCTTACCGAAAGAGTGGAGGTTCTGGATAGCGGACATACGATACGATTCCTTTTCCTCGGTGGAAACGGCCTGCGGAAGGCGGCGGCGGGAGAAGGCGGGCGGGGGGGACGGAGCGTCGGGAAGCGAGGGGGCTCAAGGGGGAGGCTGCTGAGTCCTCGGCGGCGGCTCAGTGACTGGGGCGGAGGGGCGGCGCTTGTATTCACTTATATAGCCGCCCCTGTGACGCCAGCGCGCTGCCCTCACGTCCCGGCCCCACCCACGGCATCGTGCCCTAAGCGCCCAGGCACCGCCTCTTCCAATTGGTCCGGGGGTGGGACACGGGACGACGCTTGCGCAAGAACTCTTGCTGCGGTAGTGAGTCCTCTGGACTCAGGGAAAGATGGGAGGGGGAGGGAAAGCGTTCGTCGGTCTCGGCGCCTGCGCAGTGCAGGTGGACTGTGTCTGGGCTGCGGGGAAAGCTGGCAACCGTTTCGAACGCGCCTGCGCACTATGTCTTCCCCTTTCTTGACCCTGTTGCAGCCCCGCCTGGTTGAAGAGGGGTTTTTCATGCGGTAGGTGGGATTTAGATACTGAGCCTACCAAAACAAACTCAGATCTTTGCTGTGTCGGACCCACCTACTCAGTCACGGAAGGATTTAGGGCAGCACTTTTGATTAATCAACATACAATGTAATCAAAGCCATAACCTCATCATTTAGATTTATAAATTAATCTATTCTGAAAATGGGTTAATCTAATCTAAAATTCTCATGTAGATTAAATTAATCCATCTAGGGAAAGAATATCCCGTCTCATTAACATGATGAATTCAAGGGACTAGAAACTGGGTCTGGGGCCTGAGGATACAGGCGCCAGAGGGTGTCCCTGTGTCGCACAAGCTGTGTGGAGTGGGTTGACCCTTCCCAGGGCTTAGACGAAGTTATTTTCCTCACAACAGTTAATTTTTCTTGCTCTCAATTTATTTACTGCAGCATTTTCAGTTGCAGAGGTAAATAAATATGTAGGGTTGTGACAAGAGACCAGAGGTTTTAGGTCGAAAGGCCTCCAGGGCCAGGCAGGTAAGATCAGGGCTTGCAGACAGCCAGGTGTGCTGGAATGGTGTGGGGTGGCGGCTGGGTCAGAGGGAGAGGCTGCCTTGGCTACTCACCACCGACGCATTGTGCCAGATCTTTTTCAAGAGACCTGGAAATCCGTATGTTTACATAGAATCTCTCAATTTTTAAGTATTGTCAATAAATTGAATTTTTGGAAAAACACTATACAAGCCAAACAAACAAAATGTGTGCCCCATGGACTGCTGGTTTATGCCCCCAGCAGTCAAGATGACCACCATCATAGAGGTAAAGGCTATGGGGAGAGAGAGCCAATAGATGACAGATTGTGATAGGTGTCAAGAATGAGATAAACGAGATGATGTGACAGTAACAGGGCCAGGCTGCTTCTTCAGATGGAGTGGTCAAAGAAGGTCTGTGAGGAGGTGACATCCTAGATGACACTTAGAGGGTGGGAAAGAGTCCACTGTGGGGCAGGGCCACCAGAGCCCACCAGAGGGAAAAGCCCTAAGGGAGAAAAAACTTGGTGTACTCGATAGTTTGTTTTGATACTGTATTTACTAAATGCTGTAATCTGTTAATGAATAATTTGGCTTCCTTGACATCAGGAAAGGGGAACCATGGCTCTAAGGCATGATCACCCCAGTCTCACGGTCATCTCAGTTTGAGAAGCTGAGGACCAATTTTGCCAGCCTCAGAACCTTTACACTACAGACAAGGTTGTGCTTGACAGGGTTTGGGGAGATAGTATGAATGAGTCACTGAGGTCTTTGCCAGCATGCACACAATATTTTGTTAAACAAAATTTTATTTTTTATTTTTGGAGACAGTCGGACTCTGTTGCCCAGGCAAAAGGCTTACCTCACAGCAAACTCAAACTCCCAGTTCTAGTGATGCACCTGCTTCAGCCTCCAAAGTAGCTGGGACTACAGGTGCCCTCAACACAAGGCCCAGCTAATTTTTCTATTTTTAGTAGAGACAGGGGTCTCAGTCTTACTCTAGCTAGTCAGGAACTCCTGAGCTTGAGGGATCCTTCCGCCTTTGCCTTCCGGAGTGTTAGGATTATAGGTGCGAGCCACCACACCTGGACCCTAATATGAAATTTTAAAATCTTGATTTGGACAACTTAATCTTTCCTTTTAGGAAACAATCTGTTATGTGTTATTGACGAAATCCATTTCTTGCCCCAAGTTTATCAAGATATTCTGCATTTATTTCCTCCCTGCCCCTCCCTCCCTCCCCTTCTTCCTCCGTTCCCCACCCTTCCTCCCCCACCTCCAGAGTGCCATGGTGACATCATAACTCACAACCTCAGACTCCTCAGCTCAAGTGATCCTCCTGCCTTAGCCTCTGGAAGAGCTGGGGAGCTATTACCACAATGCCCGGCTAATATTAATATTTTTAGTAAAAACAGGGTCTCACTCTTCTTTTTTTTTAGACAGTCTCAAGCTATCATCCTGGGCAGAGGCTGTGGTGTCACAGCTCACAGCAACTTCAAGCTCTTGGGCTTAAGTGATTCTCTTGCCTCAGCTTCCCAAGTATCTCAGACTACAGGTGTCCACCACAACTCCTGGCTATTTCTTTTTTTTTTTTTTGTCATTGTAGTTGTCATTGTTGTTTGGCAGGTCTGGGCCGGGTTCGAACCCACCAATCCCGGTGTATGTGGCTGTTGCCCTACCCATTGAGCTATGGGTGCCACTCAAGGGTCTCTTGTTCTGAAACTCCTGAGCTTAAGGGATATACTCCCATCTTGGCCTCCCAGAGTGCTAGGATTGTAGGTATGAGCCACTGCACCCAGCCTAAAGTATTCTGTATTTTCTCGCAAAAGTTTTAAACATTTGCTTTTCATATTTAGGTTTTTAAGCCACCTGGAATTTTGAGTGTTGTGTAAGACAGAGTCTGATTATTTCCTCTATATGGATAGCCAGTTGTCCCTGCATCATTCATTGAAAATACATCCTTGACTCAGTGCCTGTAGCACAGTGCTTACAGTGCCAGCCACATACACAGAGGGTGGTGGGTTCGAACTCAGCACAGGCCAGCTAAACAACTCCAACAAAAAACACTGGGCGTTGTGGTGGGTGCCTGTAGTTGCAGCTACTTGGGAGGCTGAGACAAGAGAATCGCTTAAGCCCAAGAGTTTGAGGTTGCTGTAAACTGTGACACTACAGCACTCTACTGAGGGCAACATAGTGAAACTCTATCTCAAAAAAAAAAATCCTTTATGTAGTCGTCATGCCTCCTCTATCATAATGGTGTTTTTTGTTTGTTTGGGTTTTTTTTGAGACAGAATCTCACTATGTCACCCTTGGTAGAGTGCTGTGATGTCACAGCTCACAGCAACGTCAAACTTGGGCTTAAGCGATTTTCTTGTATTTATTTGTAAGTATTTGGGACTACAGGTGCCCGCCACAGGTGCTGGCGCTACAGGTGCTGGCTATTTTTTTTTTT
>NW_003852413.1:22482607-22493542 GCF_000181295.1 Otolemur garnettii
CCCACCAGCCTCAGTGTATGTGGCCAGTGCCCTAGCTGCTGAGCTACAGGCGCTGAGCCCATAATGATGTTTTCATATGTATGTGGGTTTATTTCTGGAGTCTCTGTTCTGTCCCACTGGTCTGTTTACCCCTGAGTCGTAATAATAACTTTCTTATTATTGGAGCTTTATAAAGTCTTGATGTCCAGTAGAATGAGTCCCTCTGCTTTGTTCATCAGAATTATCTTGGCTGCTGTTGATCCTACTTCCCTTTTCAGCCTCGCAGCCTCTTACCCTCTCCACAGTCTATACCCCCGTTTGCACAGGCTCCTTCCTTTGCGTGGAATACATTCTTTCCTCCTCTTCATTGGTCCCTCCCACTCATCCTTTTGGGCTCAGCAGGGATTGTCCATTCTTTTGGGAAGACTTCCCTGGGAACCTTTCTCTGGGCCCCACTCCCCCCATTTTGGCACTTATCACACACTGCCTTTTGCTTACCTGTTCTTTTGACTGGCTACCTAATTTGTGAGGCTCTTTGTTAAAAAATGGTTAAGAATTTCAAAGCAGAGACATCAAACATTAAACTAAGCACCTTCTAAGAACAGGCAGTGTGTGACTTGCACAGGTCAGATGCCCTTGAATCTGGTCCTCCCTCTTATTTGTCTCCCGTGCTAGACTGTAAGCTCAAACAGTATTTCCACCGCCTTTGCTCTGTAGGTGAGGTAAGTGAGTGAACACGTGGACATCCACTGTGGGAGCTCAGTCACTAGGAATGGCCGACCTCTGGCTCCAGGCTGGAACCTCTGCTTACTCTCTTAGAGAGCCTCAGAGGAAAGAGTTGAGAAAAATCTCAGAGATCTGACTCTGGGCTCCAAAGGGAACCTTGGCCTCCTGGTGCAGAGCAGGGGCGTAAGGGGCATGTTGCTCAGCTCCTGCAGAACCCTGGCCAGCTGGAGCCAGCGTGCATGCCTAGTACCAAGGGCCAGAACTGACCTTGGTGTATTGTAAACAGTTATTGGTGTGCGTACACACACACACACACACACACACACACACTTTGCCCTGGGTGGGATGTAGGTGAGAGGGCAGGTCTTTGGTGGGTGGCAGGACACCCAGTTCTCAAGTTGCCACCAGGTGATACGGTTCATCTCTCAGGGTTTTAGTTTTATCCCCCATAAAAGAAGGACTGGGTGATTTCTTCGCAGGTCTAAAGTCTGAAGCTCTGTGCTCCCAGGTTGGGAGCATTTCCAAGAAGTGTCTGCTGGAGTCCACCTTCCCCTGAGGAGGGTTGTCCCAGCCCCAGGAGCTTGCAGAGCAATGGTGCAGTCAGGACTAATTTGCCTGCAAGTGACGTGTGTGCCTGCTATTAATACTGCTCTTCATCACGGTGCTCCTGGCTCTGAGGCGCCATCACCTGGGGAGCCAAGGCCAGGGTACAAAGTACAGGCTCTGGAGTCTGAATCTGAGGACCACCTCCACCTCTTCCTGCCTGGGTGAAGCCACCCACCCAGCCTTCATTTTCTCCTCTGTACAGCAGGGACAATAACATCCTTCTCTTAGGCCGTTGAGGGGATTTAAAGAGAATTTGTGCGGCAGGATTAAAAAGTAAGGTTATGAAATCACTGAATAGATTATGCTGATTTCCAAGAGGGGAAGGAGGAAAGAGAGAGAGAGAGAGCGCCTCTGAAGGCAGCAGGGAGACAGAAGCGATCCTCTCCAAGTGAGGTGGGCACCTCTCCACGGCAATCCTTGGATGAGCCAAGGACATGGCTAAGTGGGACAGTCTGGGACCCGCACCTTGGCCTTCATAAGATTCCACCAGGGGCCAAAATGTGGCATGGAAGCAGCAGAATCTCTTGCCATTTTCTGGGGAAATAGGCATCTCCATGGTAACCAGGGCAGATGGGTAATCTGGTCCGAGGGGCTTCCCTATAGCTCTGGTGCTCCAGAAAACCTCTTGGCTGAGAGAGTCCTGGGGACAGTTGGATCTCTCCTGTCATATCCCAGATTGGATTTCTGAGCAGCCTGGTGGGATGGTAATTGGCAAGGATTCCACCTGAATTAAAGAAAGCACAATTAATGCCATATTTCTTGCATTCTTGATTTGAGATCTGCCACCCACATATGTAAATGACTGGAATAGTCTGCCCAGCACACAGATGCTCCCAGTGAATGAAGGCTGCTGTTCTTGATATTCTTACCACTTGGGAAAAGAGGGAGATTCTGAGCCTGCTGCAGCTTGACCCAGATCTGCAAGAGCCGCATGGGGTTATTGGGAGATGTGCCAATCAGTGTCATCGGGGCCCTGCTGACAATACATCACTGCTTCAGACCTGCTTGAGGGAGATACTGGGAAGGGACACCAGGGGAACTTCTGGGCTGCTGGAAATAATCTTCCTCTTGATCCAGGTGCTAAAAGTTCATGGTGCTGTTCTCTCTATTAGGGCTAGTGTGTGTCACCTCTGTATGTCAGCTATATTTTACTCCCTCCCCCAGTGCAGCTGGCCTTCTCAGTTCCCTCCCCTTCCCAGGGACTCATTTCTACCCACCCGTGGCAGGAGCCCAGCTTAGTTCCTTTTTGCTGGCAGAGTGTCTGCCTTCCCCATCACTTCCTTCCTCTCCCTCCTCTTTCAGGGTGTCCTGCAGGAACCCCTAAAGATGGAATATCAGGGGTTGCCTCATTTAGAAGGGGAGATAAAGGGCAGAGCCCTTGGGTCCTTGCTTCTGGGTGGGGCACTGGGCGAGGTGGCAGAGAAGGGCCAGACCTGGCATCTGGCCTTGGGTAGCCCACAGCTCAGCAAGTGTTCAGATGTTGGTCCAGTGACCCAGGAGCCGGGGTGGAAGGAAGGAGGTGACAGGCACAGGTGCACAGAGGGCTCCTGTATTCTGACCAAGCAGCAGAGAACCAGTGCCCTAGCTGGGGGTGGTGACATTTCAGATGGAAGGAAGAGCACAGGGCACATTTTATCGGTTCAGACCTGGTCCCTCTCCCAGGAGAAGCTCAGGTGTGTCTGGATAGAGCAACCTGCCTTGGACTGAGAAGCCTCTAGTCATCCTTTTATTTATTTTTATTTTGTTTTTAAGACTGTCACCTAGGTAGAGTACTGTGGCATCATTGTAGCTCACAGCAACTTGAAATTCTTGGATTCAAGTGATCCTCTTGCCTCAGCCTCCTGAGTAGCTGGGACTACAGGCATGTGCCACCGTGCCTGCTTAGTTTTTGGTATTTTTAGTAGAGATGGGGTCTGGCTCTTGTTCAGGCTGGTCTCGAACTCCTGAGTTCAAGTAATCCACATGTCTCGGCCTCCCAGAATGCTAGGATTATAGGTGTGAGCCACTATGCCCAGCCTATTTTATTTTTTAAAATCTAATGTAACTCACATAGGGCAAACTCCAGGAAGGCCGCCTGTGTTCATCCAGCAGCAACTTTGCAGCCAGACTTACCAGGTCCTTCCCTTTGTGAAGAACTACCTCCTGGGCCTGGCACAGTGGCTCAACCTGTAATTCCAGCACTTGGGAGGCTGAGGCCGGTGGATTGTTTGAGCTCAGGAGTTCAAGACCATCCTGAGCAAGAGTGAGAGTCTGTCTGTAAAAATAGCCGGGCGTTGTGGCAGGCCCCTGTAGTCCCAGCTACTTGGGAGACTGAAGCAAGAGAATCACTTGAACCTAAGAGTATGAGGTTGCTGTGAGCTATGACGCCATAGTACTCTACAGAGGGTGACAAAGTGAGACTATCTCAGGAAAAAAAAAAAAAACCCTCCTGCCAATGGTGAGAGCAGGGAGGAAATGCAGAGAGGGTTGATGCTACATGGTGACAGCCCAGACCAGTTGGGACACCATTGCTGGCCACCTTTCAGCCACACCTCTGCACTTTGCCCCCAGCTTTCAGCTGTCCCCTCTGTGCAGTTCTGGCCCCAAGTCTGTGTCATCTGGAGGTGACTGGGCCTTTCTGGACGCCCTTTACTCTCCCCTGCACCCAACTATCTTTCCCAAATGAAATCAAAGTCTTAGGCTAGGTGTGGTGGCTCACACCTGTAATCCTAGCACTCTGGGAGGCTCAGGCGGGTGAATTGCTTGAGCTCAGGAGTTCAAGACCAGCCTGAGGAAAAGTGAGACCCTGTCTCTAAAAATAGCCAGGCATTGTGGTGGGCACCTGTAGTCCCAGCTACTTGGGAGGCTGGGGCAAGAGAATTGCTTGAGCCCAGGAGTTTGAGGTTGCTGTGAGCTGTGATGCTACGGCACTCTACCCTCTACAGAGGGTGACAAAGTGAGACTCTGTCTCAAAAAAAAGAAAAAAGAAAAGATATCAAAGTCCCAAAGGGCCATTTCAGCCGCTGGCCCCCGGCAGCCATTGAACCCTGGGAATGGGACTAGTCCAAATGGAGAGTTGCTGTGGGTGTAAACACACACCAGGGGACTCAAGATCGAGAGTGACAAAAAAATTGTAAAATATTGCAGTACTTTTTATATAGATTACTCACTGGAATAATATTTCTTTCTTTTTTTTTCGCCTCATCCTCCTCCTTTTTCTTCTTCCTTGAGACAAGTTCTCACTATGTTGCCCAGGCTGGCCTTGAACTCGGGCTCAAGCAATCCTCCTGCCTCAGCCCGGGAGGTATGTGGGTCACTGAACCTGGCTATCACTTGTATGTCTTTTTTCCTAGCTTTTTATAAAACATGGCTCCTGGGAAATGTGCAGTTGAGTAGGTGGCACCTGTTAGATTTCTCTTGGATGGTGCCGCTCAGTGTCATGCTAGACTGAGGACAGAGTCACACACAAGGCAGACCCCTCACCCCTGCCTTCTTCTCCGCAAACCCCAGCCTCATTTTCTGGGCTCCAGCTCCCTCCTCCAGCCTCCTGAGTTCCAGGAGAATGAACTCTGCCCAGCTGGCATATTCCTCTTTGCTCCCTGCTCACACTTAGAAGACAGTTTGGTGATGGTCATGCCCACATGTCACAGCAGCCAGGCCAGGGGTGTGGAGGGGCTTTTGCCCCCCGCCCCCAGGGGATTTTTGAGTATTCATCCACCCAAACTGGGTCCTGTCCTGGACCAAGAAAGTGAAGGTCTCTCGCCTTTCACTTGTCCACCCACGCTGACCCTCCTGCTGGCTGGGGGGCACACGCTGCTGCTGGAGCAAGCATTCTTCTCACTCTTGGCCCCAAACAGCTCAGCAGCTGTCCCTTCTGCCCTTAGATAGGACTCCATCTGAGAGGAATTCTGGACAAATTAATAGTTACTGCCCACCTGCTATGTTTTAGGTACTGTGCTGAGACTTTCACATGGAATTCTCACACTGTACTCAGCCCTTCTGCACTCATGGAGATCCGGCTGGGTGGCATGGTGGCCTTCTTCCCACTGGGCTGCCTGCCCCCTACCCCCGGGGGGTGATTCCATCCTTTTTAGGGGGTTAGCTATTTTCTTGAAGGGGGCCAGAATTCCAAGTGCACCTGGGCTCTCTGCCAGAGCTGAGGTGTGTGTCACATGCGTATGGAGAATGAGCTGCTCTGGACAGGGGCAGCTATTCCCACAGGCTGGCCTTGAACCTGTGAGCTATTGCAATACACAGCATATTTTTTAATCCTTAATTCCTTTGTTTAAACAAACAATGGCTGACTTCCCACTGCCAGGTGCTGTGATGGGCTGGGAATTTGGTGAGGAGATGGACAGAGATCAGTTATGACAGAGTGGCCCATGCAGGGAGAGAAGGCAGTGGGGTGTGAGTGTGAACGTGAGTGTGCATAGCTGTGTGCACCCCCTCTTCCTTTCCACATGCTCCTGGGATCTGAGAGCCTCCTGCTTATAGCCCAGGCTTGGGGGATGATGTCAGTCCCCACGGGAGCCTACAGAGGTTCTGCATGGGGGTTGGAGATCAGGGACCTGCTGTGATGCTGTCCTGCTGCTTGTCCTCAGTCAACTTGAATAATCTCGCTGCGTCTCAGTTTTCTTTCCTCTGTATATCAGGCAGGGAAAACCCATCACCCTATTTATAACCTCCAGCTCACCTTTTCTCTCTCTCTCTCTCTCTCTCTCTCTTTTTTTTTTCCAGGCAGAGTCTCATTCTCTCACCCCAGGCTGGAGTGCAGGGGTGCCATCCTAGCTCACAGCAACCTCAAACTCCTGGGCTCAAGCAATCCTCTTGCCTCAGCCTCCTGAGTAGCTGGACTACAGGCACCCAACACAATGCCCGGCTATGTTTTCTAATTTTAGTAGAGATTAGGGGAGGTCTTGCTGTTGCTCAGGCTGGTCTTGAACCTGTGAGCTCAAAGGATCCTCTCACCTCAGCCTCCCAAGTGCTAGGATTATAGGTGCGAGCCACCACACCTGGCCTCCAGCTCTTCTTTTGAGGAGAGTAGGGCTCCAGGTGGTTGGAGGGGCCCAAGTTGGCAGCTGGAGGCAGCTGGATGGAGCTCAGATGCTCAGCAGATGATGGAGACCCCAGTGGGGAGAACTGAGGGGAGGCTGAGGCTGGAGCCTTGAGGTGAACCCCAGCTGGTGGGGATAGACGGAGAGGGACTGGAAGAAGATCCCTGGGGCTGTGGGGAAGGAAACTTCGTGTGTGGTGTCACATCTGCCCTGTCTGCATTGCTTCTGTGGGAACTTTAGTAAAATGTCAATCTCTCACTGGCACTCTCAGGGGACAGGGTGAGGTTTTGAGTTCTGCTTCAGTGCTCTGCTTGAGTTCTGGAGTAGAAGCACAGGCCCCTCTGGGGGCCCTGGGTCACCTTGGTTGGTTTATAAACTTCCATGGCTCGTCGTATGTATTCTCTGCTTGCCCCTAGTGGGCTCCGTGCTGGGCACTCACATTTCTTCTCTTTTGCCGATGAGGATTCTGAATCACAGAGAGGTGGAACTATCTTTTGCAAGATCACAGATAGTAAGTTGCGGGGCTGGAATTCAAACACAGAACCTGTGCCCTTAACTTGGAAGGTTGTTGGTGCCCGGGCCAGGGCTGCTGAATGCAGAAGACCCTGCCCGGGCAGTGCAGTGTGGTGTTAAGGAAGAAATTATTCACGGCGTTTGTTAAAGACCTGAAGGTACACTTTATTCATCTGGGAGCTGCTACAATGGGGCTTTGTAGTAGGGGAGAGAGACCCGGTTCAACCCTGAGTATGATAAGGAAAAGTAGGGATTTGTAGCCAAGGAGCAGGGTGGCTGGAAAACAAAGAGGGAGGGTAATATTTTACTACGTGGACCTGGCGTGATTCTTGCCGAAGGCAGGGCAGGCTGATAAGACCGGTGATTTCCGCTGAACTGACTCAGCAGAATTCTTGCTGAAACTGGAATAAGCGGGCCACGGTGGAGTCCCAGGTTGGGGCCTCCTCAGAAAGAGGACACCAAGGAGCCCGACCAGAATTAGGTCAAGGAGAGAGTCTTTGTCAGTGGCCCTGGGGGAATGGACACAATTCTTTTGGCATCATTCTGTTGTCTTTTATTTAAAAATGATGGTTACAGCTTCTCCACTTAAAAAATAATATAGGCTTCATAGATTAAAAAAACAAAGTTTTTCCGTAGTTTCTTTATTTTCTCTTATGACTTCACTTATAACCCTGAATGTGTGGGGTTTTTCCCACACCGAAAATAAACTCTCCAACTCTCTGGATGCCCTGTAATTCAGTTCTGATGCTGACCACCTGGAGTTTGCATCAGGCCCCACAGGTAAGGGCTCAGTCCCGAGAGACTGTGCCCACCGCATGTGCCAATCACCAGTCTGGGTCTCAGGTGCTTCTGACTAACCGGTTATAAATCAGGGGTTCCCATACCTCCCTCCTTGGGCTTGACAGTTTGCTAGAATGGCTCACAGAACTCGGGAGCAATGCTTTGAGAACAAAAGATGTTCCTTTAATCTTTATTTCTCAGAGTTATTTCAGGAACTAGAGACAAAAACCAAATATTAATTTATCGTATTATGTTAGGAGTTCTGTGCCAGGAACTGGGGACAAAGATCAAATACACATTTCTTATTACATCTCGATATCACAATGCTTATTGCAAAAAAACTTAAAAAAGTAGAGGCTGGGTTTGTTGGGTCTTCCCTGTAATTCCAGCACTTTGAGAGGTGGAAGGATCAGTTGCAGCTAGGAGTTTGAGACCAGGCTGAGCAACATAGTGAGACCCCACCTCTATGAAAAATAGAAAAATCAGCCAGGTATGGTGGTGTGTGCCTCAAATCCCACCTACTTGGGAGGCTGAGGCAGGAGGATGGCTTGAGCCCAGAAGTTTGAAGTTGCAGTGAGCTCTGATGATGCTATGGCACTTGATGCTATGGCACTTGATGCTATGGCACTTGAGCCCAGGCAAGAGAGCAAGACCTCATTTCAAAGTTGTTTTTTTTTTTTTTAAAGTAAAAAAGTAACCCCAAATCACCTGTTAAATCATTTACCACTCAGAGGTGACTAGGACCCATATAGGTGCATTTCTGTCTGTTTATGTGCGTATTTATAAAGATGTCAACATCATTGAATCTACCTTTGCTTGGCGTTGCGTCAACCTGGCAGTGCTTCATATTCTCCCCATTCTCTCACTTAAAAAAAAAATGAGTGAGTGATGTAAACTTTACTTAGGGAACCCTGAAAGAGGGTGGAGAAGGGCATTTATACACCCAGCCCCTAATATAGCTCAAAAGCCTGCTGCCCAAAAGACCACAATGATGACTAGCCCATAGAAGGGAGAGCTCCATCGGCAATATCAGTTCCTAAACCAAGCAGAGACAAAGGTGCTCTCTCCAAAGAGGGAAGAGACAGGCTGGGGTTTATGCCTTATAGGATCAGCTTTCCCCATAAACACATGCTGAGCATATTCATACGTGTTCCACCTGTTTGGGGTGAGAGCTATACAGAGGGGGTCCAAGCATGCTGAGTAAACATACATGTAATACACATCCCATATTCACTTTGGGGCGGGGTCTGAGCACAAACATGAGGCAGAGTTTGACTCTTTACATCGAAAGGTGAGCTGTAGGACGCAAAGCCAGTTTGGGTATAGCCTCATGAGCTGGCTGCAACTGGCTTAACGTCTGCAGTTGCTTATCAGGAACGAAAGTAAGGCCCATCCTCTGTCCATACCATTTCGGTTTTAGTTTCAGACGATGATACTTAAGCCCAGAGTCCAAGCCACCTGTTTGAAACGTATTCCTTTGGGTATCTCCTATGCATATATGAAGTATACATGTGTTATAAGGTAAATTAAAATGGAGACCAGACCTGAAGAATCCCTGAGCGGACAGAGCCAGTTCAACCTTATAAGTGACCTAAACTTTGCTTGATTTGCAAACATCAATGAAGCTTAATTTTATTTCTTTCTTGTAAATGTATATATCGAAGGAAAACAGAACTTAAGCTCAACCAATCAGAAGCAGCCCATAAACTTATAATTGTATAAGTAGGGACTTTCCAATTTGATGGACCATGTAAGGCAACTATGTAACTGAAACTAATTAAATATTTATTTATTTTTTGTAGAGACAGTCTTACTTTATTGCCCTCGGTAGAGTGCCGTGCCATGGCGTCACACAGCTCACAGCAACCTGCAACTCCTGGACTTAGGTGATTCTCTTGCCTCAGCCTCCCCAGTAGCTGGGACTATAGGCGCCCGCCACAATGCTCAGCTATTTTTTGTTGCAGTTTGGCTGGGGCCAGGTTTGAACACTCCACCCTTGGTATATGGAGCCGGCGCCCTACCCGCTGAACCACAGGCACCGCCCTAATTAAATATTTTCTTTGCTCTACTTCTGTGTTGTCCTATAAAAGCTTCCTTCTTGTGTTCCCTTGGTGGAGCTCCTGAACCACTTCTGGTTGAAGCTACCTGATTCATGAATTGTTTACACAAATAAACTCTTAAATTTTTTTTATTATGCCTCAGTTTGCTTTTTTTTTTTTTTCTTGGAGATGGGATCTCACTCTGTTATTCCGGCTGGAGTGCAGTAGTACAGTCACAGCTCACTGTTACCTCTTCCTCCTAGGCTCAAATGATCCTCCAACCTCAGCTTCCTGAGTAGATGGGACTACAGGCTTATGCTCCCAAACCTGACTAATTTAAAACTTTTTTTTTTCTAGAGGTCTTGCTGTGTTGCCCAGGCTGGTCTTGAACTCGTGGCCTCCGCTGATCCTCCTGCCTTGGTCTCCCAAAGTGCTAGGATTACGTGAGCCATTGTGCCTGGCCTCATTTTACTTTCTTCAACACATGTTATTAAATTTCTGTTTGTTTTTGTCTTGTCAGTCTGTCTTTTATTAAGGGGCGTATTCCAACTAAGAACTATAAAGAGCTGAGATAAAATGAGTTTTCTTGGGGAGGGGTTGGGGGAGGATGGGTGGAGAGAGGAAAATTGGTGGGACCACACCTATGGTGCATCTTACAAGGGTACCTGTGAAATTTACTAGGTGTAGAATAGAAATGCTGAACACAGTAACTAAGAAAATGCCGTGAAGGCTATGTTAACCAGTTTGATGGAAATATTTCAAATGGTATATAAAACCAGCACCTTGTACCCCATGATTGCATTAATGTACACAGCTATGATTTAATTAAAAAAATTAGTTTTCTTCACTACAAAATAAAATGTATTTTTGTTTGATTAAACTTTCAAAACTGTTTTTTGACTTGTTTTTTGTCATGTAATAGATAATGAGCTATGGCACTGTCTATATAAGAAAAAGACCTACGTGTGTGTGTGTGTGTGTGTGTGTGTGTGCATGTTTTGGTCTACAAAAAGAAAGTTACTTGTAAGGGTAGAGAAAGGATAGAGTAGAAAGGGCAAGGATATAGGCTCGGTGCCTGTGGCTCCGTGGTGAGGGTGCCAGCCACATACACGGGAGCTGGCAGGTTCAAATCCACCCTGGGCCTACCAAACAACAACAACTACAACCAAAAAATAAAAATAGCTGGGCATTGTGGTGGGCGCCTGTAGTCCCAGCTACTTGGGAGGCTGAGGCAAGAGAATCGCTTAAGCTCAAGAGTT
>NW_003852413.1:22494201-22496968 GCF_000181295.1 Otolemur garnettii
GATGTGGCGGGAAGGAGGGTGAGTCTCTTTTAGAAGTGCTCCAGGTGTTAAAGATAACTTGGCACTTTAGAATTTTAGAGTTAATTCGAGCAGACAGTGATTTGTGAATTAGGCAGCTCTAAACCAGGCTGTGCTGATGGGGCGTGAAGGAGAAGTGTTTGGGGGGTAGACCTGGAAGCAGAGCAAAGAAATCATCTGCTTGATTCAAGTGCAGAACATTCCGGTGAAAGCCCCTAGTTAGTGGTTAGTTGCTGGTTTTGATTGGCTAAAATCATATATAGAGTTAGGTTTTGATTTGCTTACATAGGAACACAGACCACTGCAACCACCTCAGCCTCTGACCTCCCTTTAATAGATATATTTTTTGCCCTGGCTAGAGTGCTGTGGCGTCACTATAGCAACCTCAAACTCCTGGGCTGGAGTGTTCCTCCTGTCTCAGCCCCCTGAGTAGCTGGGACTACAGGCGCCTGCCACAATACCGAGGTAATTTTTGTATTTTTTTTGTAGAGATAGTGTCTTGTTCTTGCTCAGGCTGGTCTTGAACTCCTGAGCTCAAGCGATCCATCCTCCTGCCTTGGCCTCCCAGTATGCTGGGATTACAGGCATTCCAGTTAGTTATTTCAACACAGATAATAAATGAAGAAGGAATGATATGATTAGAGGATCAACATTTTGCATCCCCTAATGAATGAAGGGGAGCCAGGCATCCGTTATTGAAGGCTGCAAAAATCACGAGAAACACCTGTATCCCTCCAGCCTCGTGTATGAATTGTCCCTGTTGAGAAGAGGAAGGAGGACATTGTGAGGCTGATCCCAACTTTAGATCTAATTAGCAGTTTCAGGCAACACAGAGGACAAGGGAAACGGCGCCGTGGGACTGCAGCCAGCAAACTGGAGACTGTAGATGCTCTAAAGGACACACGATCTTATTTGTTTCTTCAACAAATGAATTGCAAGGGGGAAAGACAAGAAGTGGAGAAGTTACTGGAGATTGAAAAACTCAAGCAGGGTACACAGAGCCAACTGCCTTGGATGGATTTTATTTGGATTCCGAGTAAAAGCAAAAACAATTATTTATAAGAGAGAAATTTAAACACTGATTAGATATTTGATTATATTAAGGAAGTATTACTTTTCCTTTTTTTATTGTTTCAGGTTGAGAGCACGAACAATTTAGGTTATGCTGTTTGCATTTGTTAGGTAAAGTCCCTCTTATAACTGTGTCCTGCCCCCAAGACGGGTGCCATACACCAGAAGGTTGTGCCCCTCAAGTGGGAGCACCTCCATCCTCCTCCCTCGTCCTTTCTCCCCACTCCCTCAATCTCCTGCCCCCCAACTTGAATTGATTTGAGTTTTTCTCTTATGTGGGTGTGTGTTACATGACCTACTGGCTTCATATTGTATATTAAGAGGTTATTGGCTCAGCACCTGTGGCTCAAGTGGCTAAGGTGCCAGCCACATACACCTAAGGTGGTGGGTTTGAATCCAGTCCGGGCCCGCCAAACAACAATGACGGCTGCAACCAAAAAATAGCTGGGCGTTGTGGCAGGCGCCTGTGGTCCCAGCTACTTGGGAGGCTGAGACAGGAGAATCACTTGAGCCCAGGAGTTGGAGGTTGCTGTGAGCTGTGATGCCAGAGCACTCTACCCAGCGGGACAGCTTGAGGCTCTGTCTCAAAAAAAAAAAAAGAGGTTATTATTAATTATTTTAGGTGGGAAATTTGCATGTGGTTGTGTGAAAGAAAAAAGAGCTCTCATCGGTTGGTTACATATGGAAATATTTATGAAAAAATGATCTGACGTGTGGAATTTGTTTGACAGGTTGGGTGCAGTGGCTCTTGCCTATAATCCTAGCACTCTGGGAAGCCAAGGCGGGAGGATCCCTTGAGCTCACGAGTTCAAGACCAGCCTGAGCAAGAGTGAGACACTGTCTCTACAAAAACAAAATACAAAAATTAGCTGGGGATTATGGCAGGTGCCTTTAGTCCCAGCTACTTGGGAGGCTGAGGCAGGAGGATCACTTGAACCAGGAGTTTGAGGTTGCTGTGACCTATGATGCCACAGCATTCTAGCCTGGGCAACAGAGTGAGACTCTGTTATAAAAAAAAAAAAAATTAAACACAGAATCACTATATCATCCAGCAATTCCACTTCTGGAAAGAATTGAAGGCAGAGACTCAAATAGCTGCTTCTTTAGGACACTGAAGCTCACAGCAGTACTACCATGGTTCCCTGAAAATAAGACCTACTCCCCAAATAAGCCCTAGCAGGATTTCTATGCATTTGTTAAATATAAGCCCTACCCAGATAATAAGACCTAGTGATGGGCTAGATATACTACATAGCCATGCCCTACATTTCGGCACAGAGTGGTAAGATATCCCCTGAACATAAGCCGTAGTGTGTCTTCTTGAGAAAAAATAAATATAAGACAGTGTCTTATTTTCAGGGAAACACGGTATTCACAGCAGCCAAAAGGTGGATACATCCCAACTGGCCATCCGCTGCTGAAGGGTAAGTGGAACATGGCATATACCTGCAGCCGAATATTATTCAGTCTTAAAAATGAAGCAAACTCTGATGTATGCTATGATGCGGATAAGCCTTGAAAACATTATGCTCCATGAAATAAACCAGACGGCAAAGGAAAAATATTGAATGATTCCACTCTGTGAGGCACCTCGAATAGTCAAATTTATAGAGACAAAGTAAAGTAGTGGATACCAGGGGCTGTGGAGGCGGGAGTGGGAAGTTACTGTTTAGGGTAC
>NW_003852413.1:22497441-22508958 GCF_000181295.1 Otolemur garnettii
GGCCATTCCCTCGAAGGTGATGGCGGCTTTGGACACAACATCCTGACTGTTTTCTCCCTCCCCACATCCAGCTGGTTGGGACACCCTGGGGCTCTTCCGGAATGTTATTGCCTGACTTTGACCATTTCTCGACACTTCTTTGCTCCTACCCTCATCCAAGCCACCATCCTCTCTCGGCTGGATTATTGCAATAGTTTCCTAATCTCCTAATGGGTCCCGCTGCTTCCTCCCCCAATTCCTGGCATCTGGTTTCCACAGAGCAGCCAAGGTCCCATGTCACCTCAGTGTTGAGGCCTCCCCTGACCACCCTATGTTAAATTGCAGCCCCCTCCTGTTCTCTGGTGTTCTCTTTCCCTACTCCTTTCCCCCCCAGCACCTTCTATCGCAGGTTGCTTACTTAGTAGGGCTGTTAGTTAATGTCTGTCTGTCCCACTGGAACCTAACACTGGGTTTACTGATGTCCCTGAAAGAGAAAAGGATATGTCATCCCCAAATAAGCTGAATTGGGATGTTGATTATTTCAAGTTGAAAACAAGAGAGAAATCGTGGTTTCAGAAAGGGCCAGCTAGCCTGTCTTTTTCTACTTGGAGGAGGGGCCTGGGAACAGGGCTGCCATGACCCAGATTGATAAACTTTAGGAAGTGACCCTTATCTTCCGCTTCTGTCTTTCAGTTTTACAGCCCCTTGTAGCTCCTAGGGACTCCCCTTTACTAGTTTGGAAAGGAATATGGAGAATCCTTAAAGAACTCAAAATAGGCCTTCCATTTGATCCCACAATCCCATTACTAGACATCTACCCAGAAGAAGACATCATTTTATTATAAGGACATTTGCACTAGACTGTTTATTGCAACTCAATTTAGAATCAACAAGATGTGGACTCAACCCAAGTGCCCATCAACCCATGAGTGGATTAATAAATTGTGGTATATGTATACCATAGAATCCTATT
The DNA here is from genome assembly GCF_000181295.1 of Otolemur garnettii. Taxonomy (NCBI): domain Eukaryota; kingdom Metazoa; phylum Chordata; class Mammalia; order Primates; family Galagidae; genus Otolemur; species Otolemur garnettii. The sequence goes on from NW_003852413.1 coordinate 22,498,394, forward strand.
CAGCCATAAAAAAGCTGGAGACTTTACATCTTTTGTATTAACCTGGGCAGATATGGAGAACATTCTCTTGTTTAAAGTATCACAAGAATGGAAAACCAAGTACCCAGTGTATTCAATGCTAATACGAAGCCAGCAGATGACTAATACACACTCACACAAGAGAAGAACTCAATTCAATTCAAGCTGGGGGGAAGGGAGAGAGGAGAGGAAGAAGGGGGCTGGGTATGTTCTCACCTAATGGGCACAATGTAAGGGTATGTGGCACACCTCCTTTTTTTGTCACCCTTGGTAGAGTGCCGTGCTGTCACTGCTCACAGCAACCTCAAACTCCTGGGCTCAAGTGATTCTCTTGCCTCAGCCTCCCAAGTAGCTGGGACTACAGGCACCCACCACAACGTCCAGCTATTTTTAGAGACAGAGTCTTGCTCTTGCTCAGGCTGGTCTGAGTCAGGCAGTCCACCTGCCTCAGCATCCCGGACTGCTAGGATTACAGGTGTGAGCCACCACGCCTGGCCCAGACTTCACTCTTAAAGTGGAAACTTGCATATGTGTAAAACTAATAAAATATGCATGCTTTTCTCTTGTTAATCTGCCTTATGTTAGTTCAATTCCTAGACCCCCACCAAGGGTAGGGGCGGAGGTGATCTTGCCCTCCTCTGTATCCCGAAGCATTCAGCACAGGGCCTGGCCTGTATTAAAGGCTCAATGACTATGCGTCGCATGCATGAATGAATGGAGTGCTTATCACTGTGAGGTCTGTGCACAGGTGAGCAATTACTATTATTCCCACTTTGATTACTGTATTTATTATTTTTCATTGCTCGAAGAACATCTTCGCTGGAATGTCCTTCCAGGAACCCAAACCCCAGGCTGCTTGGCCCTGACTTCTGAAACCCTGGGTACCACACATGCCTCCCACGTCCTGGTTTCCCAACCCCTTCTCAGTTGCCTTGAAACTTCTCCCTGTGCCCTGTTCACTGCCCCACACCCTGTTATCATGTCCTTTAACTGGGGAGGACTCTTGTCAGGCTACTCCTCTGTTTAAAGACCTTTGCTGGCCCATGACCTAGTAAACTTCCCACTGGCACAGAAGGACCTGCTCACGCCGGTCCAAATTGGTTTTTCCCTCTACTCCTCCTAGAATCCATGTTTTCCTGCCTCTGTGCTTTGCTCAGGCTGGTCCTTCCACCTGCAGTGTCTCCCTTCATCTCTGCTTGCCCCAGGTCCTACCTGCCCTCGAAGGCCCAGCCTCCAAGTCACTTGCTGCCTCCAGCGCACGCTGTCTCCGTCTTTGGAACCTTTTGTGTGACTTTCTACTCTGGGGGGAACCGGCCCAAAACCGAAGTTTGGAACAAGGCAATTGAAAGCCCCCCCAAACCCCCCTTCCAAAAAAACCCCTCCGGCACCAACAAAAAAAACACCTTCCCCCAAACAAAAAGTAACTAAAAATTCAAGCCCCAAGCAAGGATGCAGAGCAGGCGCACTTCTTAATGTGGCCACAGGATGGCAGCACAGACCGGGTTTCTGCACACTCAGCGCCCGCACCATCAGCGCCGCTTCACGTTTCTCAGCTCTATCAGGTTAAACCAGGTCCTGTGTGCGGGAGGGTCCTTCTAGGGCTGCGGTGGAGACACCCAGGAAAGAACGTCTGGATTCCACCTGGTGTCCCACCCCTCCCCCTTCCCCGTGATCCCTTTCCCACAAACACTCTGTTGGGTAGCCAGGAGCCCTGCGCAGAGTCGGGTTTGAGTACTGGTTCCGCGCTGCGGCCTTTGGCAAGAGTCATCTGTGTACTAGGAAGGGGCCTGTCACAGAGCTGTGACAAATTCGCTAGTGTATATAATATTCATTTCCCTGTCTTCCCCCCCCCCCCCCAGTTTTCCTACAGGCGAAATGATGGCCTGGGCTAATGTCTAAATTCTTTCCCTTTTTGGATTTTATGTGGCCAACGGGTCCTCTTGGGGCCCCAGAGGGCTCTGTTGTCATTTTAAGGCTCATTTGTTATGAGGCAGGACTAGCCCTATCTAGGCAGATGGAAAATACCGAGTTTTAAAAATGATTTTTGCTGTGTGACCTTGGGAAAGTTCCTCTATGTCTCTGGCTGCAGCTGCCCACCAGTCGGGGGGCGGGGAGGGCCGCGCTTCCTGGTGGTGGAAGATTGCTAAGGTCACAGGGCCTGTGAGTTACAAGTGTCCGCTCAGCGTTGGCTGCCACCATCTTCACCGTAGTTGTTACTGAGGTCCCCTTCTGCTCCAATGTCTGACTACTCCAGCTTCGCCCAGAGACCTACTGAGAGAGCGAGGGAGGCATGGGTTAGGGATTCCTAAAACACGTTTGCCAAGGGGAATCGGGGCGGCGGAAGGACAAAGTTGTGGGTGAAGGCTCAGGGACCTGTCCCTGCGGGGATGGGGATGTTGGAGATTGGAAGGTGGGGTGGCGCGGCTGCAGGGCCGTCTTCGCGTCGGGCCCAGCAGAGGCGCCGCGAGCACGCTGGGCCTTGGCCCGGGTTTCCTGAGCTTGTCACTGAGAGACTTGCCTCGGAGAGCGGGGACCTCTGCACGTTGGGGGCTGCGTGGGGGCTAGGGTTAAGCTGGGGGAGCTGTGGGTGTTGTGACCTTCTGTAGTTGCTGGCCAGTGTCCTGTGTGGCCATTGTGGGTTTGCCTGTAATCACCATAGTGAACACTCATCCATTCATTCAACTGCCACTTCTGGGCACCCACCAAGTGTCAGGCGCTGTACTGGAGGTAAAGGGGCAAAAGAGGGGCATGCACCTACAGTCCCGGTGAGAGAGGTCAGCCCAGGGCTCGGGTGCGGGGGGATCTGAGAGGAGAGAATAGGTGAGCCTCTGGCAGGAAGGCAGGAAGGCAAGGGGAGCCCACAACAGCTTGGCAGTGTGAGTGGGGAGTTGAAGAAATGAGAATTACCTGGGGCCATTCCCCTCAAACAATGGTCCAAGGCCAGTGGAATTGAAGCCATGCTGTATACAGGGCTGACAGCAGACACAGTGTCTGTCCATAAGCAAGTTATAAATGTGTGAGAATGTATGTGTGTGGGTGGGTGGGGGAGGCAGATACCAGAGCTGGAACAAGTAATGTCCTGGGGCTTCACTGCCAGCAGAGATGTCTTGCCCCCTCCCTGTGAAGGCAGGTGGACTTCATGGGGCAGGAGGGAACAGGTATGTGACTGGTTTGGGGGAAGTGGAAGCCCAGGTGAGAGCAGTGGGCCTTGGAATGGAGCAGAGGGGCAGGTGGGAGACAGAGGGGTGGGGCAGGACAGGGGAGAGTGGGTGGCAAAGCCTGCTTGGAGCCTCTGAGCCTCAGTTAACTTGGCCAAAGCCACACAGAGGGCAGTAAGGACAGGGGTAGCAAGGAAGAATTGTGAAGACCATCTTGGTTCCGTTATGAGGAGTAGAGTGCTCTGATTGGGGAGGTGATGATGATCCCATATGTCCTGGGCAAATCAGAGAGCAGGACCTGAGGGCGCTAGACCTTTCAGGCCATCTTATCTGATTTCATACTCTTACATATGGGGAAACTGAGGCTCAGAGAAGGGAAGGGAGGGCTCCTCCCCCAAGACAGTTCAGTTCTTGATTGTATATTTTAAGATGCAGAACACTGGGCTCGGCGCCTATAGCTCAACCGGCTAAGGCGCCAGCCATGTACACCTAAGGTGGCGGGTTCGAATCCCCAGCCCAGACCCGCCAAACAACAATGACGGCTGCAACCAAAAAATAGCCAGGCGTTGTGGCGGGCGCCTGTGGTCCCAGCTACTTGGGAGGCAGAGGCAGGAGACTTGCTTGAGCCCAGGAGTTGGAGGTTGCTGTGAGCTGTAATGCCATGGCACTCTACCCAGGGGGACAGCTTGAGGCTCTGTCTCAAAAAAAAAAAAAAAAGATGCAGAACACTGACTGAGAGGAGCTTGTCTGGACATGGTCAGTTTAGTGTCAACCACACCATTGTCACCACCACCATTGTCATCACTGTGTACCTGCTGTGTGCTGAGCACTTCCCAACATCATCCCTCTCACATGCACAGCCCCGGAATCAGCAGGGTTTCTGTCCCTCTTTTACAGAGGAGACAATGAAGGTTCAGAGAGGTTAAATAACAGACCCAAGGCCACACAGCCAGTAAGAGAGTGAGCTGGGATTCACACCCAAAGCCTGGTTTGAGTGCCCTCCTGCCTGGCCTGTGTGATTGCCTTTGCGAGGGAACATCTGGTGAGGCTGTCACAGGGTGAAGGGCTGTCCTGGGGCAGGGAGGCCGCTCCACCTGTGCGTAGCCCACAGAAGCCTGTGGGCAGGGGAGGTGCTGATTTCATGTCCGAATGAACTTTCCAATCCTCAGAGCTGCCCGGCCACAGAATGGGCTCTACGTAGGAGTAGATCGTGCTCTGCCACTTTCTAGAACATGCAGTGGCCCCTGTTGTCCCAGGCGCTTTAACTTTGTGGATTCACCCTGCGTTGGAGGCTCTGCCTGGTTTGGTCCCCTTTTCACTCTGGCCTTCTCTTGTCCCCTCTCCCCATCACCTTTGTGTTCTTGCCACTCAGTCCTTTCAGCAACTTGCTGGGCACACTCCTTGCCTCTGGGACTTTGTGTATGTGGTTCCCCCCCGCCCCCATGTGGCCAGCTCACCCATTCTTTAGGCCTTTGGTGACACCCAATGAGGTCGAGTCACCACATGCGCTGTTCCCCCTAAATCCATCTAGGAGGGTCCTCTAGGAGGGCAGGGACCACACTTTCTTGTTCTCAGGTGTTTCTCCAGCATCTGGCATGGTCCATTGCGTGATGTTCTAGAAGTCTATTGAAAGAATGAAGGTCAGAAAGAATGACAAAAGGACACAGGCCAGATGCACGGGGGCAGGGGCGGTGTAGGTCAGCTGCTGACCTTCAAGCCCCCTCCAGTCACCCTTCAGCTGCAGTTCATGTTCTTTGATCAATTCCCCAGGAACTAGTGATGCAGAGCCACAGTTAGCAAGCATTTAGGCTCCCCATTGGCACTGTCAGATGTTTTCTCACCGATCAATAACAAATCGGGGTGAAGTGAAACTTTTTAGTGGGCAGTAGCTTGGAACCTTCAAGTCCTGCCAAGGATAGTTTGCGCGCTAGTCACTGCCATCTCTGGTGGCACCAGCTAGCTGGCTCTTAGAACCCGGGTGAACTTTTGCTTACCTATCTGGGCTCCTAGCTGCACTTCTCAAACTAGCTGCTAGGTGGAGGCAGATGTTAAGAGTCAGGGCTCAGCACCGCTCGACCAGTCCCAAAGTCTGCTTGCAGGGGGCGCTGCTGCTCCGCCAGGTGAGTGGGTGAGGTCAGTAGGCAGCTGCTGGCCAGGTGCACCTGTATCCATAGGCAGAGGTTGGCCAAGGATGGCTGAGTCCCACCCATCCAGAGTGGGAGGGGGTTGCAGTCTTGGTGCTTAGAGCTCAGTGGTTAGGGCAGTAGGAATGGAGGGCTTTGTGACTTCCTTACTCTTGCTCATTTATACACAAGGCTCTACTTTATAGATTTATAGGCAAACTGTGAAAGGCGATGGGCCTCTGCCACAATCACTCCACTCTGCCCTTGCATTGTGAAACAACCCATGGATGAGTGGGCCTGTCTGTGTTCCAATAAATCTTGATTTGTGGACCCTGAAGTTTAAATTCCATACAATTTTTATGTGTCACAGAATAGCTGTCCCTCAGGATGTGGGGCACTGGTTTCAGGATCTCACTTGGATAGTAAAACCCACAGATGCTCATATCCCTAATGTGAAATGGAGTAGTTTCTGCATATAACCTATGCACGTCCTCCCGTATACTTTAAATCATTTCTAGATTACTTGTAATACCGAATACGATGACAAGGAAAAGAGCCTGCACATGTTCAGGACAGATGCAACTTTTTTGGGAGAGTATTTTCCATCCTTGGTTGGTTGAATCTGCAGATGTGGAGGGCCGACTGTATTGTTCTTTGGATTTTTTTCTTGAGACAGGGTCTTGCTTGGTTGCCCTGGCTACAGTATAGTGGCATCATCATAGCTCGCTATAACCTTGAACTCCTGGGCTCAAATGATCCTCCTGCCTCAGCTTCCCAAGTAGCTGGGACTACAGGCACCACCACCATGTCTGACTAATTTTTCTATTTTTAATAGAGACCGAGTCCCTTTCTTGTTCAGGTGGCTGGTCGCAAACTCCTGGCCTCTAGTGATCCTCCAGCCTTAGCTTCCCAAAGTTCTAGGATTGCAGGTGTGAGCCACCATGCCCAGCCTGTTATTTTGATTTTTTTTTTTTAGACAGAGTCTCACTCTGTGCTCTGGGCATAGTGCTGTGGTGTCATAGTTCACAGGAACCTCAAACTCCTGGGGTCAAGCTACAGGGGCCCACCACAATACCTGGCTAGTTTTTAAATTTTTAGTAGAGATGGGGTCTTGCTCTTGCTCTTGCTCAGGTTATTTCGAACTCCTGAACTCAGGCAATACACCTATCTCAGCCTCCCAGAGTACTAGGATTGCAGGCGTGAGTCACTGTGCCCAGCCTTGCTCTTTTGATTTTTCAACAGGACTAGCTAGGCTCAGTGCCCATAGCTCAGTGGTTAGGGCACCGGCCACATACACTGGAGCTGAAGGGTTCAAACATGGCCTGGGCCTGCTAAACAACAGTGACAACTGCAACCAAAAAATAGCCAGGCGCTGTGGTGGGAGCCTGTAGTCCCAGATACTTGGGAGCTCAAGGCAAAAGAATCACTTAAGCCCAAGAGTGTGAGGTTGTTGTGAGCTGTGACACCATGACACTCTACTGAGAGCGACATCGTGAGACTCTATCTCAAAAAAAAAAAAAAAGGAACTACCTAAAAATGTAAAAATTATTCTAAGCTCTTGGGCCATGTGAAAATAGGCAGGTGACCTTGATTCAGTAAAGTCTCCAATGAGTGCCTGGCATATAGTGGGGGCTCACTTAATGGTAGGTGTTGCCAACCACCTGCCACCACTCAACAGGGTCCATGAGTCCCATCCTCCTCAGCCCTTCTATGGGGTGGGACCTTATCCCTCCAATTTTGGCTGCCCCCCCCCACTTTGTAGAGAATGTTAAGTGAAGGTTAGCTGTCACCTGTCCTCCCGACAGGGTGTCTGCTGCTTTGCCCACCAGCTGGCCTCTGCTCTTGCAGTTGTCCTGTCCCAGTGAATTTCCTGTCCTTGTTATCTCTCAAGATTCAATCTTGTTGGTCTTTTTTTTTGAGATAGAGCCTCAAGCTATCCCCCTGGGTAGAGTGCTGTGGCATCATGACTCACAGCAACCTCCAACTCCTGGGCTCAGGCGAGTCTCCTGCCTCAGCCTCCCAAGTAGCTGGGACCACAGGCGTTGTTGGTCTCTTTTTAAAAAAACTTTATTGAGGTATGAGTTACCTAAAATAAAATTCACCTATTTTAAGTGCAGAGTTCGAGTTTTGCCAAACGCACACACCCAAGGAACCACCACCACAGTCGAGAGAGAGAACACCTCTTCACTCCAAAAACTTCCCTGTGCCTCTTCCCAGTCAGCTTGGACTTAAAAAAAAAATAATTTACTGATCATCAATGCTTGCAATGTGGCAGGTGAGCCTGGACTAGTTTGGGGAACGTGGAGAAGTCGAGGCAGTGGTCACAGAGGGAGACCTTGGGGCTGAGGGAGCCAGGAAGCAGCCCACCTGCCATGGGTGGGAGGCAGAGCTGGGATGTGAATCTAGTCGCCTCCCTTGACCACTCTCCTGCCTGCCTTTCCCCCAGAACCCTTCCCGTGCTGGGGGCCAGTTTGGGCACATCTCATCCAGTCCCCGCTACTCCAAATGTGGCCTGGGACCAGCAGCCTCTCAGGCCACGCCCACAACTGCAATTTCAAAGCTGAGAAGTGCTGTCTCAAGGCGAGGCTGTCTTTTCCTTGTCTCTGCTTGACTGTGCCCTCTGGAGGCAGGGGCTGAGCACTCTAGTGCTCTTGCCCTACAGCCCCCATGAACCAAAGTTGAATTCATAGTTGAAGAGAAGGGCAGGAGGTCAGAACTTTGGGGGTTCAGGTTTAGGTGTTGAGCTGTGTATCTAAGGGGCTGGTGGGGTAGTGAGGCCAGAGAGCAGGACCGGTCTTTCCCCTTGGAGTTTGGAGATCTGGCTCTGCACTCAGTGTGGTCCAATGTGAGAGGGAGTCTGCGTTCATTTGCATGTGTGGCGTATATCTGTGGGGGGCGTGGGATGGCTCTAGGGCTGCAGAGGCGTCCTGGAGCAGGTGGGTGTCAGCGTCCACCCTCCTTGGGCAAGGAGAGGGCCTGCTAGATCCTCCCTGCTCTGGGCAGGTGCTGGGCTGGGCTGTTTCCAACTCCCTGCCTTTGCTCCCCAGGGTCCTCTGTCTGTAATGCCCTCCCCTGCAGTCCCTGTCACAATTCTATGATCTGGGTGCTGGTTGCATGAGTGGGTTCACTCTGAAAATTCATTGAGTTGTATAGTGGTTACGCATGAATCTTCTGTAGATAAATAAAAAGTTGCAAGAAGACCAGTCCTACCTTTCAGAAAGAGTCCTGTGCATGTTCCACCGGTCAGGAGACCTTCCCTGGCACCTCCCTGCCTCCTGCCCACCCTTTGTCGTGAAACCCTGGTGGATTCTGAAGTGTGAATTATATTTACTTACTCTTCTCTCCTGCTGGACTGGGAGCTACCTGAGGCCAGGGCCATGTCCTGTTCATTCCCGGGTCCCCTGGCTTGGAAGCTAGCACAGAGCAGGCACTGAATAGGTGGGTGACTCCTTACTTTCTCTGGTGTGTACCAAGGAGCCACCTGGAAGGACAGCAGCCCAGGGCTAGAAGTGAGCTGAGGGGTGGGGGTGTAATACGGGAGTCCCTGGGTGGGAGTAGGTGTGGGGACTGCTGACATCTGTCCTCAGCATCCTGCCCTCCTCAGAGCTGGCGCCCTGGTCTCTTGCCACTGCTCCCTCTAGCCTGTGGCACTGCCTCTTGTGTGTTCACCTCAACCTTGAGACACTCTGGGTCCCTGCTGAGCCCCTGTTCAGACTTGGGGAGAAGGGCGGCAGAGGCCTGACTTCTCTAGATTCAGCCTTTGTGCTGGGGCCACTCTGGACCTGCCTGATCAGGAGCCCGACTCACCCCTGCCTCCCCTTTGCCCTGCATGTTGTGGCCTCCCTGCCGTTGGAGTTATAGGGACCCATAAAAAGGCACACAGACCCCTCCCCACCATCTGGAGCTTGTCATAGGAGGACGTTGGGCAATTGATTAGCCTTTCTGGCCTCAGTTTCCCTTTTTTGTAAAGTAGGGAGAAATAGTTGTGGCAGCTGTGAGGTCAGACAACTTGGAGGGTGTGGGGGACCTTGGGACAAGGAAACGTGAGGAGCAAAGGGCTGTGGGGGCCGAGGGGATGGTTAGTGAGAGGCCATGCAGGCCTCCCCTTCCGCCGGGCTGGGGTCTGTACTGTGGGGCCGTGCAAGGGGGTGGGGACATTGTTGGGGAGAGCACAGGAGGGTCAGTGCCTGGGCGTTTGCTCAACTTGATCCTAACTGCAGGCCTGTTCCCCACTTACCTTACTTTACCCTCTTGTCAAGGGGGCCCTTGGGTTAGATTGTCTCTCAGGCCCCGTGAGCTCTCAGACTGTCTCAATGCCATGCTTTGTTCGGCCTGTGTAGCATATTATTTTAGTATTTGTTTCCAAATTGTAAATGTCAGAGGCTTCCCATACAAACCCAGAGTTCCAGCTTCCTGAGTGGAAAACGAGAAGCTCCAGCCTCGCTGGGATTCCCCGTGTGCAGGCAGCAAACGCAGCAGCTGCAGGGGAAGGGGCTTCGTATCTCTCTCCCCACCAGCCACACCCTCACAGGCCTTGGAGTGTGTGCCTGCCCGGGCCCCTCTCCTTCTGACCGCCCGAGCCCGAGGCCTGGGGTCCGCCCGTGGCTGGCCATGTGCACAGCAGCTTCATCCTCTTTTGGTTTGGAGGCTGGAGGCTTTGGAGGGCAGGTCTGGACTGGACTGGCACTAGCTCGTGTGCTTCTCCCAGCAGAAAATTAGGATTGGGCATTTCCCGGGGGTGTCTGGAGCCTTGGTCAGGGTCAACAGGCAGTGTCTACAAGTGGAAGGACAGGTCCCCCTGTGACAAGCCCTGCTGCCAGTGTCCCAGCTTGGCCACAAGGCCCTCAGAGCCCAGTCTCCACTGCCTCTTGCCCTGCACCCTCCCAGGATGTTCATCCACCTCATCTTGGTGGCACTGCCTGGCCAAAACTCAGGTCCCTGTCTCTCTTCCTTTCCGTTCAAGCCTCAGCTTCTTCTAAAGCCTTCTCAGCCTGATTAGCCCCATGTGCCCGGTCACGCGCTCCCTGACTGCCTGGCGGGCCTCTGTTCTGCCTTCCTCATTCCCAGCCCAGCTCCGGCCAGTGGGGCTACCACATGCTCTATAGCAGGAAGCCTGAGAGGCAGGGGCTGAGGCTGTGATAGGGACCTGAGAGGCAGGGGGCTGAGGCTGTGATAGGGACCTGAGAGGCAGGGGGCTGAGGCTTTGATAGGGACCTGAGAGGCAGGGGGCTGAGGCTGTGATAGGGACCTGAGAGGCAGGGGGCTG
>NW_003852413.1:22509471-22515661 GCF_000181295.1 Otolemur garnettii
GGGACCTGAGAGGCAGGGGGCTGAGGCTGTGATAGGGACCTGAGAGGCAGGGGGCTGAGGCTGTGATAGGGACCTGAGAAGTCACCAGGGGTTTCCTTGGGTTACTGCCCATCATTGCTGTGAGAAGAGTCCCCTTCCGTCAGGACCAGTGGGATGGGAGACCCCTCCCTCTAACACACTGCCCGCTGGCCATTCTTGACCACAGCCCTGGGCTCCTGCACTCATGCCTCAGTGGCACTGCCTGGGTGCCAGCCCCGGCAAGGCAGTACAGGTGGATACTGAGCCCTTCCAGGTGGGGCTCCAAGGCCAGGTCACGGTTCTGTGCTCAGAGCCCAAATCCTCTACCTCCCAGCATAAGCCTGCTCAGTTCAGGACAGATACAATGTAGGCCAGCTCCTGACACTTTACAGATGGGGAAACTGAGGCCCAGGAAGGCTCATTGTCATGCCCAAAGCCATGGGCCCAGACTGAGGGTCCTAGGACCCTCTCTTGGGTGGTCTGGAAGAGGCTGTGGTGTGAAGTTGGTCCTGAAGTTCAGGAAACTCACCACAGCACCTGCCTCGCTGGGCCTCAGCCCCCCAAGTCCCCAGGTGAGCAGCAGGGCGCCTGCCCTGCCCCCATGTGCTCCTCTGGCCTGGCTGCATTTCCCAGAGCCAGCAGAAAGGTAGGGCAGGTCAGAATCGGCCCTGGGAGCTGCGAGTCCCAGCCAGCCTGCCTGCCCTCGGGCCCTGGGAGTGGGAAGAGAGTCTCCACACCCCAAATCCTCCTGCCTCCCCTCCCCACCCACGCCTTCAGCCTGGGGCCCAAACATGGCAGGGAGCCAGGCCTCAAACCTTCCCTCCTTGGTAACCGAGGCACAACACCCAACACTGGAGACTGTTTGTCCTGCCAACGCCGCACCCCAACTTAGGCCTACATGCCCTGGCCGGTGGGAGAAGCCTGGCTGGGGCAGGTGAGGTGGGCAGGGGCTGCAGCGCCCTGTGGGCCAGGAGATCCTTGCCCTCCATGTCAGCCCCCTGGAGCTTCGGAGCACAGGCAGCCAGGGCTGTCCTGTCACCACCTTTGACTGTGAGGGTCCCAACCCAGGCCTTAAGACCTTGCAGGGCCTGGATGGAGGAGAAGGCCAGGCTGAGAGCGACTGAGTTTGAACCACCTCAGAGCAGAGCAGTGCAGAGAGAAAAAGTCCTCCCCGGCCAGCTGGGCTTCTAGAAGGGCTCAGTGCCCATGTCCCTTTCTTTATAGGATGGGGCGGGAGGAGGGGGAAGCTTGGAGATTCAGCCAGTCCTGGCCCTGGTCCCAGAGGGATTTGCTTCTTGATCATCAGGGTCCATAAGAGTGGGCACCATGAGGCCCAGCAGCACCATGTGTGGGGACCAGCTGTGTAGGCAAGTGGGGGTATCAGGGCCTGGGGAAAGGTGGCACCAGGCAGGGCAGGGCAGTTTTTCTGGCTATCGCTGGCCTGTGGTCTTCATAGTCCAGGATGTGGAGCTGTAGCAAGGGAGATGGGGATCTCTGTCCCTGTCTGAGGGAACCAGCCCAGCCTGCAGGGAGCACCCGACCTGAGGGGGAGGCACAGCCCCTGTCTTGGGGAGTTTTTAGTGTCCCTATTGGGCAACAGAAACAGAGGACGAAGGGATCACTCTGCCTCAAGGCAGGCTCCCTGGGCCTTGTGCGGCTTGACAAATGCTTCTGCTTCTTGGGGGAGAGGTGGGATCGAGGGTCTTTTTGCTTCTCCTCCCTGAAGTGGAGGTTATCTCCCCAGAGCCAGAGGACCTTCCCCTCTATTGCCAGGCCTAGTCCAAGTCAATTTGCCACTGCTCGTCAAATGTGTCCCAGCTAGGCAGTAGCTTCCCATATGCCTGCCCCGTCCATCACGTTGGCTTGTACTGTGGGCAGGAACCACCACTATCCCCCTTTTACAGATGAGGAAACTGAGGCTCTGTCAGCCAAGTGATGAGTCATGCTAGGTGGCTCAGGCCTCACTGGGAGGCCCACTGTGGTTAGAGTACAGCTGGGAGTGTTGTGCTCCTGGCAGCTGAGAGTGTGCAGGAGACCTTGCACAGGAGGACCCTGGCAGACCCTATGCAGGAGAAGGGTGAGCCTGACAGTCCCTGCTGCTCCCCCAAGTCCTGTGGCCTGGTGGGTGCTATCCCCACTCATAGCCCGACTCTCAGGCCCCGTCTCCTGGTTCCATCCTGGGCAGGCCTGTGGGGAGGGTGGGGTGGGAGAGATTGGGTTCTGCTGAGTCTGCAGCCTGACTGCCCACCCAGGCTGAGTCAGGGCCGGGCAGGAGCCGGGCGCGGCAGCTTTCCCAGGGCCAGTCCAGGCGGTGGCCACATTCCTCACTAGCAGGGTGTGTCTGGGCTTGGCCAAACCAGGTGTGCTGTGTCCCGCCCAGGCCCCCGCCTGCCCGCCGGCCCTGAGCCAGCTCAGAGTTCCACTGGCCTTGTAAGGAAGCTTTTGGCAGCTGCCTGGAATGGGGTGTGGGAACTGCTTGCCTTGCATGTCCTTGCTGGGTGGCGAGCAAGACTTGGGGGGTGCAGCCTGCTGAAGTATTGGAACCCACAGTGGCTAGGGCAAGTGGGGTGCCCCCTCCTCACTCCACCCTCTGCCTCTGCAGCTGGAGAGCTGGTGGCTGGGCCTGGGCAGTCTGTAGTTTAGGGACTTGGTCTGGTTCATGGCTCAGTCAATGCTAGTGTCAGGATGAAGGTGTTCTGAGAGCTGGGGTGGGAGTGAGGGCCCCGAAGTGGCCAGAAAGTTGCAAGGGGTGTGTGTGTTCTGTTTGTTGTCACGTGTATCTCAAGGAGGACTTCATTCTAATCAGCTTGGAACTCTGGGGACCAGGTGGGGGCCTGCACAGAGCCTCTGTGTGGGGCCTGGTGCCATATGGGATCCAGTTATGGGGCTGCTGCCAGCACCTTGCCAGCTGGGCACCTGGGGCCAGGAGGGGTCTGTGTGGGGGTTGGTCAAGTCCTCACCACTTACTTTTGGTGAAATTCTTCCCATAATCCAATTGGATCCTTCCCACAATCCAATTCCTGTCTTGGGCCTCAGTTTCCTCTCCTGTAGAATGGAAACAGGAACCCTCTTACCCTGCCAGTGTTCCTGGGTTCTTGGTGGATGGTAATCTTGGACATGATTTGGGACCTGAGATGGACTGTGCTGGGACCTCATCCTTTCCCTACTGTGGGACACCCCTCAAGTTAGCTCTGCAGCTTCCCATCATCCTCCGTGGGCCAAACCAGGCTCCTGGCTGGGGTGGGCATAGGAAACTTCAAGTTTGGCATTTGGGGACCCTGTCCACTATTCACCCTCCTCCTTGAGGACTGCTGGTAGAGCCAGCATTTCAATTACACCAATGACCAGCCATGGGGAGCCCCCTTGTCTCCTGTCACCCAGTTCTGAGGCCTCAGCAGATATGAGCATAGCTTGTAGGGCCTGGGTGGATTCTGTCTGTCATTTGCTTGAAACAGGCATGGCCGAACTCTTTCCTGGAAATCCTGATGCAGGCCTTGGGCAAGCCCAGAGTGGCTTGGACTGCAGAAATCACTTCCCAGGCCTTGGTGAACCACCACATCCTGGCCCTGGGCCCAAGGTGGGTGTGGGAATTCTGTCTTGCAGGGAGGTCAGGAACAAGGACAGCAGGGCTGTGGGGGCAGAGGCTGAAGGACAAGCTGGGATGCTGGCAAGCTCCACTGTGAGGGCAGCAGGCTGATGGGGGAGCAGGGAGCAGACAGGCATGGCTCCTGGCCCACCCAGCTCATTGCTGAGCAGTGGTGGACAAGCCTAGCTGGGATGTCCCAGTCCGGGCCAGGGACCCATCAGCTCCTTCCTCTAGGGGCAGCACCCCGTTCCCAGCCCTCCTTTGGCTGAGCCCTAGGGTTCATGTCTGGGGTGACCCTAACTCCAGGACTCTGGGGACTTTGGCTGCCTTCTCTCCTTCCCTGTCCAGGGCCTGGTGCACTGTGTCCTGGGATGGAAGTGCTCCCACCCCTGGAAAGCCCTGCTCTGTGTCCTGGTGTCCTGAGGTTGAGGTTCCATGTGTGTTGTGTGTATGTGTATGTGTGTGCCTGTGTGTACACGTGCATGGACCTGTGTTGGTGGGGGAGGCAGTTGTCCTGGTGGAGGTGGGCTTTTGGATGTTCAGACTGGGGTTGGATACTGAACTCTGAAGGATTCTGGGAACTGGAGCTGAAAGCCGGGCCCAGGGCAGCCTGGGAAATCGTGGGAACAGGTGAGAACAGGCTGGGACCTGCTGGAAGGGCGCGGCAACAGCTGCAGTGTGTGGGCTGGAGTAGCCCTGCCCTCCTTACCCAGAAGTGGGCCCTGGCTGTGGAGCCAAGATCAGCCGGTCCCCCCCAGCTGTCCCCAGCTTTGCCCTGCCAGTCTCATCAGCCCCTGCACACTCCATACGCTTTGCTGGGCTAGAGCCAGGGGGTTTCAGCTGGGCTGGGCTGTTTGGGAGAAGCTGGCAACTTTCCCTGAAGATCCCCAGATTCTCAGTGCTGTGTGTTTCTGGCTCTTTGCATAGACAGATCCTTGTCACTTATAGGGGTCCCGTTCTGATGAGAGGGAAGAACATGACTGCACCTGTGGGGGGTTTCCCTGAACCAGCAGTTGAGTTTCTAGGCCAGCTGTGCTCCTGGGATGGACACAAACAGTGGGCCTCTGCAGAGTGGCTTTGTCCTCTCCTGTCCTCTGCAGTTGGTCAGGATTCCTGGTGGCCTTTAGGAGCAAGGCCACACTCCCCAGTGAGGCACAAAGGGCCTCTCACAGGCAGACCCTTGCCCACCTCTCCAGCTCAGCTCCCATCTCTGCCTCCCCAGACAACTCCCTGCACCAGGGACATCTCACCCTTCCCTGAAGGTGCCAGGACCAGTGTGCCCTGTGGCCTTTGCACATGCCAGTGACCTTGCCTGGGCCAGTGCCTCCCCGGGACTTCTGCTGAATTGGACCCTGCTCAGACTTCTTCCTCAACTGTCCTGCCTCTTGGCTTGTGACAAGGACCCCGTGAATCCCCCAAAGCCCAGCCTGCTCAGGCTTCCTCAAGATCAAGGTCCACGGGGTGTACCTGGTCATGTTCCCAGGCCAAGCCCTCCTGACACAGGTCAGGAGGTGAGAAGATAAACTAACGAGTGTGTGCAGGAATTTGGGGGAGTTTCTCTGAGGGCTGCTGATCTGCAAAGGGCTGTTGCACAGTCCTGGTCATTATTCTGCTTCCTCCAGTCTGAGGAGGAATGCCCTTCTGCCTTGGGATTGGGCTCTCCTGGGGAAGATTCCAGAAATACCTTTTGGGATCAGGGAGGGTGTAAGCTCCTTCTCATTCCCCATGAGGATGCAAAGTTAATGGGCCAGAGCAGCAATGGCAGCTTTGTGTGAATGTATGAATGAGTGTGTGAGGTATGACCACACAGAGGCCACGTGAGTGTGGAAGTGTGCACAAGTGTGTCCATGAAAGTGTGAGTGTGTGAGCCTGTGAGTGTGAAGGGGCATGAGTGTGAGGCTGTGCCAGTCTGTGCGAATGTGAGTGTGTGTGAGTTTAGATGGGGAGTCTGAGTGTGTGGAAGTCTGTGAGTGTGACTGTGTATGAATCTGTATGGTGAATATGTGTGTGAGTTGTGCATAAGTGTGGGGATGAGTGTGAATGCACATCTGAATGTAAGTGTGTGTGCATCTATGGCTGTGTGTAGTGTGAGTATGAATGTGTGGGTAGGTTGATAATTTTGTGTGAGTTTGTGTGAGCTGTGGGTTAAGAGTGACTGTGATTGTGTGCGATGTGTATGAGTTTGTGTCAGTCTGAGAGTGTGTGCCTGTGTATGAGTCTGAGAGTATGCTTGGGCATGTGAACTGTGTGGCCATGAGCATGTGTATGAGTCTGCGTGTGCTGGTCTGTGAGCACATGCCATGTGTGAGTGTGAGTCTGAGTGTGAATGTGTGTAAGCTGCATGTCAATGTATGGCTTCTCCCACACAGTGTTGACCTGGGGCCCAGAGCAGTAGGAAATCTTGCATCCGGGTTCTCCCCCTCCCCAAAGCAATGATTAACCTCGGGGAAACTCAGAATACCCTGCCCCCATTCTGGGGAGTTCTGGGGGAGATCTAGACAGCTGGGTCCCAGGAGGGTTTTGCAGAGGGGTAGTGGTCTTCCTACATTCCAGAGAGAGCTCAGAGGCCATTCTCTCTCTCTCTCT
>NW_003852413.1:22515987-22526031 GCF_000181295.1 Otolemur garnettii
ATAGGGAAAATGGGAAATTGTAGCTAAACGTACTTTTCTTTACAAAATATTAATTACAAAATCTTACAAAATATTTCTCTACATGTTGACACATAAATATAAAAAATATAAAATAAAATATAATATAAAATATGAGTTTATTTATTTATTTTTGAGACAGAGTCTTAAGCTGTTGCCCTGGGTAGAGTGCCGCGGGGGCACAGCTCACAGCAACCTCAAACTCTTGGGCTTAAGCCATTCTCTCGCGTCAGCCTCCCAAGTAGCTGGGACTACAGGCGCCTGCAATGACGCCCGGCTAGTTTTTGGTTGCAGTTGTTGTTTGGCAGGCCTGGGCTGGATTTGAATCCGCCAGCTCCGGTGTATGCGGCTGGCACCTTCGCCGCTGAGCTACAGGCGCCGAGCCAAAAATATGAGTTTATTAATTTTTCCTATGTAAAAAGAAGACGACATTTGGAACACCCTGTAATATTTACAAAATAAGTGTAGGATTTTAAAAAAAATATGTGTAGAATTTAAGAATTAAGATGCAACAAACACCTGTGACTCCACCACCCAATTTTAGACGTGTGACATGTGCCTTCCACCTCTGGCCCACAGTGTAACCGGTAGCCAGGATTTGGGGTGCTTTTCTTCTTCTTTTTTTTTAAATTTGAGATTCATATGAGGGTACATATAATTAGGTTACATTGTTTGCATTTGTAAGGTAAAGTCCAAGTTGTAGTTGTGTCCTGCAACCCGGGAGTGTGCCATCCATATACTCTGCTTTTCTTTACAGAAACCCCAGCGGTTCTCACCCGACTAGGCGAGCTCCGGCGTTACCCGGCACCCAGAGGAGCGGCTCAGTGCTGCCCTCTGGGGGCGAGGGACGCTGGCTTCGTTCTCTCGGCTTGGCTGCAGCCAGGGTGAGAGGGAGACCACCCCGCTCGCCTAGGTGAGCCTTCGAGGAGGTGGAGGCAGTCACTGTGCACACGGACATGCAGGACGCGCGTGGACACAGATCCGCTACGGGCGTGCATAGACTCTTCCAGCGTTCGTTCGTGATCCTGTGTGGGACCCTTTAATAGCAGCCGCTATCCCTAAGGAGTGCGCCGCAGGAAGGGGTGGTCCCCACGTGGTGGAGCTGGCCCTGCTCGGACCCTCAGACTTGGGCTGGATGGAAAGGAGGGCTTTGGGACCCTCAGATTAATAGACGGACAGGAAGAGGGGGGCGGCCAGGAGGAAAGAACTGAGGGCGGGGGCCATGACGTCACGCGCAGGCCAGCTCTGCAGGGCCTGGAGGACGGGGAGGGACACATGGCCCACCCATGATGGTCTGTGAGGGTCGCGGGCCTAGAGAGGGAGGAGCCAGGCCTGGAGCCAGGTTTGCAGAGCCTAGGAGGATGGGTCTGCTGGTCCCTGCGTCCCGCCCCCGCCCGGGCTCCTCCCGGGACTGCCGCAGCGGCGCGACCCTGGCGGCCAGCAGAGGGCGCTCCCGTCACAGAGTTGAGCCTCTGGCGGCCGGAGCGTGTCCATGTTTAACGCGGCGTCAGTCTGGGAAAGCGGCGGGGCGTGGAGTCCCCGTGGGAACCACTGGGTCTTGTTTTGGCGGCCACCAAGCATCGAGATGAGAAGAGACGGGCTTGGGAGGTGGGACCCCCACGGCGTCCGGTTCTTCCCCTTCCGCGGCTCCCTGATTGGGCATCTGTCTGGGCAATGTTTCCATCCTTTTGTCCCTGAGCGGTGGCCTTGAAGTCACACCCCAGGAATGTGACTTCCCTCCATCCCTAACTTGCCCTGGAGGTCTTCCCCTGGGCCTCAGGGTCGGTCAGGGCCAGCGGCCTTTCCACAAAATTCCCCATGTTCTCAGCCGGGTTCTGCCTCCCGCGCCTCCCCTGGCCTCTAGGAGGAGGACGCCTCAGCCAAAGGCTGCAGGCTTCTTGCGGGGGGCGGGGGCGGGGGCGGGGGAGGGGAAGCGGGTGGCTGTGCCAGGTGTGGCAGCCTCCATCTACTACTGGGGGCGGGATTAGGGAGGAGAAGGTGCCTGCACAGTAACCCTCCTTTCATCTCCTGACACCATCTCCACCTGGGCAGAGGCATCTTGAGCTCAAGTCATTCGTTTGTTAACTTATTCATTCATTTCTACAGTTACTGGGAACTGTTTGCTATGGTCCATTTCTGGCCACAGACAAAGAGGAAGCAGAGTCCCATCCCATGTCTAGAGGAGGAGACAGTTACACAGGCAGGTGGGACAGCATGAGATGACATTCCTACATGCTCTGAGTGAGGTGATGGGCTGTTTTCCTTCTGGCTTCTCCATCCTACCCAGTGGCACCATCACCTGCTCACCTGTTTTGTCCAGAAAATGCAGCCTCATCCTGCTGCCTTCCCCACACTGCTGTTGGCCACAGTGTCCTGTCCTCAACCCCCATCTCTCTCCTGGGCTCAGGGTGGCTCTGTCCCCTTCACACTGTAACCAAAGTGAGCACCTTCTTTAAACTACCTGATGCCCACACACAGAAAAGGAGGGATAATACCTGTTCGGAAAAGACCCCATAGAACAAAGTTGGAAAACCAAAGAGCAATAAGGAAAACACATTCACACCATCTGTAGCAAACCCTCATTCCCAAGTTTATGAAAAGCTCACGTAAGTCTGTAAAGACAGGACCCCAGAGAAAAATAAGCCAAGGGTAGGAAAAGCCAGTTCATAAGAAACAGGGAGGAAAACAGGAAGAGGACAATAAATACAGAGAAGGATGTAGTCTTCATCTGTTTTGTGTTGCTCACACGGAAATACCCGGGACTGCATAGTTTCTAAAGAATGGAGATTTATTTCTTGCAGTACTGGAGCCTGGGAAGTCCAAGGCTGAGGGGCCCAGATCTATTGAGGACCTTTGTGCTGTGTCATCCCATAGCAGAAGGCTGAAAGGCAAGAAAGAGTGCACGAGAAAGAAAGGGAAGGGAAGGGACAAGAAGGGGGCCGAACCCTTCCTTTATTCAGAGACCTGCTCCTGAGATAACAGCATAATCCATTCATCAGGGCAGAGCCCTCATGAGCTAAGCACCTCTTAAAGGTTCTACCTCCCAACACGGCTGCGTGGGGGATTACCTTTCCAACACATGACCTTTGGGGACACATTCAAATGCTAGCAGATGTTCAGTTTCACTCATAATTAATGACATGTTAAAAGAGGCCTTTTTTAACTATTGGGAAAGACAAAAAAAGGAAAATAATAACAAATTTTGCTGGTAGAAGTATTGGGGGATGAAGAGTGGGAACTATTCTCTCATTCATGGTTAGTGAAAATTTGTAGACTTTTTTTTGAGTCTCACCCTGTTGCCCTGGGTAGAGTGCTGTGGCATCTTAGCTCACAGCAACCTCAAACTCTTGGGCTTAAGCAATCCTCTTGCCTCAGCCTCCTGAGTAGCTTGGGACTACAGGTACCTGGCACAACACCAGGCTAGTTTTTCTATCTTGCCTGGTTGAAAATTTGTAGAACTTTTCAAGGAGACTTTTTTTTTTAATTGCTGAAAATTTCAAATATACACAAAAGTAGAGAGAGTTAGCAAAACGAACTCCTGCGCACTGGTTGCCCAGTTTTGATAATTGTCAGCATGCTGCCATTCTGGTTTCTTCTCTGGTCTCAAGCAAGCTTTTGTGGGGGAGGTGAGAGTATTTAAAGCCAACTCCAGATACCATTTGATATTACTCTGGAAGAAGATTTGGAAATAGCTATCAAAGTAAAAAATGGGTTTGCCCTCCAACCCGGTAATCCCACCGCTAAAACTTCCTTGAGGATATATTTGCAAAAGTTCACTATGCTGTATGTTCAGGGAGTTTTATTAAGCTATTGTTTATAAAAGCAAGAAACGTAGAGACCAGAGAGGTGGTCGGTAGGTCAGAGTAAATAAGTTTATGGGTAGGGCTGGGAGCGGTGGCTCATGCCTATAATCCTGGCACTCTGGGAGGCCAAGGTGAGAGGATTGTTTGAGCTAGGAGTTCAAGACCAGCCTGAGCAAGAACGAGACCCTGTCTCTACTAAAAATAGAAAAATTAGCCAGGTGTGGTGGTGCATGCTTGTAGTCCCAGGCACTTGGGGGGCTGAGGCAGGAGAATTGCTTGAGCTCTGTTTGAGGCTGCAGTGAGCTATGACGATGCCGCTGCAGGCTAGCTGGGGTGACAGAGAAACAGAAGGACAGAGTGAGACCCCAGCTCAAAAACAAGTAAACAAACAACACCCTCATGGGCATGCTGAATTGAAAAGAATGAGGCGGCGCTCTAGGAGATATTATTCTCTGGAAAACAAAGACATTGGAGACTTTGACACTACCCCTTTTGGTTAACTAAAATCTGTTGTGATCTGAGAATAGAGGGGCAGCATGATGGCCTGAGAGTCCTTCTACTTAGGGACTTTTCCCGACTGCCTGGGGTCTGGCAGACAAAGGCAGAGAAGGCACTGTGAAATTTACACACACACACACACACACACATTCTCTATTTTGACCGGGAGAGACAACAACTATCAGCCCCTCCCGAGGCGAACAGGCAACACTCTGGCCTGATGTTCAAGGCATTTTTATTAGGGGCTTGGGGGGCATGCACACATTAGGCTAAAAGTGAGAGGGTAAGAGTTTCATGTTTCAATTAAACAGGCAGTTCTCTGGTCGAGGAAGAGAGCTGTCAGGCTGAAGGACAGGGGAGCACTAAACTACAGATCAAAGAATATGTGGGGTTGGATTTAATGAGGGAAAGTTCCAGCCTACAGGTTAGATAGCTACAGCTGCAGGGTGGTTATCTGTTGATTTCTAGCTTTATTTAGGTCTCATCACTGAGCTGCTGATCTCTATCTAGACATTTCCCAGACTGTTTTCTCATCTACTCTACTGGACATTCCAAGCCTCCCTTCTCACCTTAGGTGTGCATCACAGCTGGGGGGTGGGGGTGGGGCTGACACTCAAGGCCATAACCCACATGAAATATAGGGGGGATGCCAGCATACTCTAGCTTCCACCCACAAAAATCTATGTAAACAGACATATTAAAAACAAAACAGTGCTTTAAAAGCATATTAAAGGCAAAGCAGTGCTTTGATGACTCTGTTGTTACAAGATAAAGTCCAGACTCTTTGCAGACTTTCATGGTAGTCTTCCTTTCTAATCTTTGTCCCAGTCATGTCCCCCACTTTATGTCCTTTGAATTGGCCCAGAGAGTCCCCAAAATGGGTTCCCAGAAACTCTAGCTCCACCGGTCCTCCTGAAAGTGGCTCCATGTTCAAATGAGTCCGGGAAGCGCCGAGCACTGTGGAGAGTCCCAAGGTGCATAGCTCGCTAAAGGCTCTGGGAAGTCTGCGGTGAAACAAGCAAACAAAAACTGTTTTTGAAGGATGTGTCTTGCTCTGGCTCTCAAAGCACCAGCTCTGGTACACAGGGATGAGCGGCTCCACTCTGAAGGGTCAGCCCTGCCCTTTTCTGGCCCTGTGTAGCAGCACTTTCCCCCGCGATCGCTCTGTCCTGGCCATGGAGATGGCCCTTCTTTCTGTTTCCAGAAAAGGAATATCTTGGTCCAGCCTCAGGGCTTGAAGTGTTCATCCCAGTAAATGGCTGACTCCTTAATTCAGCTCATCCTTAACTGTCACTGGGCGATGGCCTTCCCTGGTCTCTGAAGCACTTATATTCCCCTTTGTGTTTCCTCAGACAATGCATTGTTCACTGTTTTTTTTTTTTTTCCTTTTTTCTTTATTTTTAGACAGAGTCTTACCCTGGGTAAGACCTGAATGTTGCCCTGGGTTGAGTGCTGTGGGGTCATCATGCTCACAGCAACCTCACGCTCTTGGGTTCAAGTGATCCCCTTTCCTCAACCTCCTGAGTAGGTGGGACTACAGGTGCCTGCCACAACATCTGGCTAGTTTTTCTATTTTTAACAGAGATGGGGGTCTCGCTCTTGCTCAGGCTGGTCTTGAATTCCTGAGCTCAGGCCATCCACCTGCCTCGGCCTCCCAGAGTGTTAGGATTACAGGTGAGAGCCACTGCATCTGGCCCACTGGTTTGTTCATTGTCCATCTCCCCTGCCGGAATGTCTGCTCTGTAAGAGCACACATGGTGTCTGTTGTGTCACCATATTCCCAGAACCTGGAGAGTGCCCAGAGTAGGTATTCAACTAGTAGCAGCTGAAGAAATGTGTTTCTTTTACTTTTTTAGAGACAATCTGACTTTGTCACCCACGGTTGAGAGCTGTGACATCACAGCTCACAGCAACCTCCAGCTCTTGGGCTTAGGTGATTCTTTTGCCTCAGCCTCCTAAGTAGCTGGGACTACAGGTACCCACCACAATGCCCGGCTATTTTTTTGTTGCAGTTTGGCTAGGGCTGGGTTCGAACCTGCCACCCTTGGAATATGGGGCTGGTGCCCTACTCACTGAGCCACGGGCGCCACCCAGAAATGTGTTTCTGTATAAGATCCAGTTTCTGAACTCTTTTTGCACCCCCTAGAACTGCTGATCTGGCTCTGAGTCTTTGGGTGTTCTCTCAGCGTACCAGGCATGTCCCCACCTCTACCTGGATGATTTTCCACCTTGTCACCTCAGCTTGGCAAAGTGCTGCCCTTACTTGGAAACCCAACTTCACTGTCCCTCCCTGTGAAACTGTCTTCAGTGGCCTGGACTGAGTGAGTCGCTCCCTCCCTGGTCCTCCCTAGGTGCTTGTACACACATACCTTTGTCACCACATAAATAACATTGTGCGGTAATGAACTCTCTGCGTCTGTCTGTCTCTCACTCACAAGCCTGCTCTCATTAAGGGCAGGGCTGGGTTGACTCAGTACTGAATTCTGAGCACCCAGCCCAACGAATGCAACGGGTGGATGCTGAATGAAATCCAATTTTGCGCTCTTACTACCTGTGTCCATTCAGAAAGCATCAGTAGGGCACCTTCTGTATACAAAGCACTGATTTAGACCTTGTATGTAGTGGATCTAGAGATGAGCAGAAAGCCACCTTCTGGCTGTAAAGAAGTATTTTCTAAGAGGGGAGCAAATCTACCTCCCATAAATTCTAACTCAAGTGAGAGTGGCTAGCACTCACGGTATTAGGATGGGCTAGAGGAGCGAGCGTATTAATTTTCTATCGCTGCTGTAACAAATTACCACACATTTAGGGGCTTAAAGTGACACACATTCATTCTCTTACAGCTCTGGAAGTTGAAAGTCCAAAATGGGTATTCTGGGGCTAAAACCAAAGTGTCAGCAGGGCTGTGCTTCTCTGAACTCTGGGGGAGACTCTGTTCCTGGTCTTTTCCACCTGCTAGAGCAAGTGTCCTCAAACTATGGCCCGCGGGCCACATGCAGCCTGCCTAGGACATTTATCCGGCCCAAAGGGTGTTTTTGCCACCGCTGCCTGTCCTGCTTAGCAGCCGACTTGTCCCGGGTCCTGCAGTCTGGCCCTCCAACGGTCTGCGGGACAGTGAACTGGTCCTGTTTAAAAAGTTTGAGGACCCCTATTCTGGAGGCTGCCATGTTCTATTGTGTTATTTCCTCCTCCGACCCTCTTCTGTTAAGGACCCTTGTGATTACACTGGGCTCACATCTACAAAGTCCTCTTTGCCCTTTAGGGTACAAATTTTCAGGTTCTTGGGATATGGATATTTTGGGGCTCCATTATTCCACCCACCACAGGCAGGAAGGGTCACCTCTCAGAGCAGGGAGCCTTTGCCTAGCCAGCTTTTGCAGTCACTGATGCTTTGTCAAAAGCTGCATTGAAGCAGAGTTGCTGTCCCAGCTACTTTTAGGTGTTAATTCATTTAATTCTCAAGAAGAGTTTGTCACAGAAGTCTAGTCCTCTCATTTTGTCCAGGGAGTGGGGGTGTGTGTGTGTGTCTGAGCTCAAGAGAAAGAAAGAGCCACAGAGTCCAGATTTGACCCCACATTCTTGGACTTGGAGTTTGGAGCTCTTTTCACAACATCACACAGTCATGATCATAGATAACACGATGCCTGGCCCTGGGGTTTGTGGTTCCATCCTAATAAAACCTTGTGAGGAAAGTGTATTAACCTGAAATATTAAACAGCAAGGCTTCCAGGGTCAGAGTCTTGAGCCTAAGGCAGAGACAGCAGGGACAACAGGGCTGCAGAAGTTTTGTGGAGGGAGGTTGCTTCTGGCCGGCTGGTTGGGGCAACTCAGCTCTGGGGATGGATGAAGCAGGTGTGATGGGGAGCAGCTAGAGGGGACTGGTGGGACAGAGTGTTCCGTGGGGCCCAGGTCTCCACAAAGGAATGTTTCTGCTTTGTCCTCCTGTTTTGCACTTGGAATGGAAGAGTGACATCTCCCTTAGTCCTCCTCCCCAGGTCCTGGTCCTCCCTCCCTGGCCCTCCTTCTCAGGTCCTCCTCCCCTGGTCCTCCTAGTCACCCTCCAGTCCTCCCTTATCGGTCGGGCAGGTGGATCATAGCGTGGTGGGCTGGGTGATCAGCTCCAGGGCAAGGAGCCAGGAGCCCCCTTCCTGTAGGCTGTACTGGGAAGAGGAGATAGCATACTCAGAGCATCCCGAGTCTCACATGGGGGAGAAGCAGCCCCCACATCAAGGAAGCTCCAATGCGAGGGGGAATACAGCTGCTGCCCTAAGTGTCTAATCTGAGGGGAGAGACAAGGCCTCTCTTTCAGTCAGTCTGGCCCCACCCACCCAGGAGAAAGCCCCGTGAGAGCATCACGGAGCAGGTGCCGCTGAGTGCCAGGCAGGGGGGAGCCACCAGCCTCCGTAGGGCGTGGGTAGAGAAGGGAGGTGGGGCTGGGTGGTGGAAAGGATTTTCTGACTTCCGGCTCCTCAGGCCTCAGGGACCCTCACCTAGTCTGCAGGGCAAAGTGGGGAGGAGGTGTAGCCCCAGCCCCGAAAGGGGAGTTCCCCAGTGTTAATGCTTTTTCTTTTCCCACCTGGTCTGTCGGGCCAAGGAAGGGGAGGGAAGGAGAAAGAGGGTGGAAGGGCAGAGGGAAGAAGTCAGGCTGGTCAGGCTTGAGTCTTCAGTGTGTGGGAAGCAGCAGGATTTCCCTTCTGAGACTTCTTCCCCACCCATTCCGGAAAGCTCCCAGTCCTCTCTCCCTCCCCTGGCCTGTCCTCCTGCCCAGGCCTCCTCCAGGGCTTTGGAACCTCTGGGTCCTTTCTTGGGAAGGGGCCGCTGGGAGCTGCTGCGGCTCAGCCTGGAAAGGCGGGGGTGTCCCTGGGTATCTGTGTCCTGTATCTTGGGTCCCTCAGGGCTGATGCCAGTCAGAGGTGTCTGGGTGAGGCAGAGGGAATGACAGGCTGAGCCGCTTGTCCCTGGGTAGGGAGCCCATGGCTGAGCCCTGGAAGATGCAAGAGCACCGGGGGTTCCCCGTTCCTGTCTCCATGCTGGGAGGAGTCCTGAGGGAGCCCAGCAATGTTCTGCATTTCCCAGGGCCCTGGGGAGGAGCAGGGCGAGGCTTCTTTGGAGCCACACACAAATCATTAGTGGGTGGATCTGGGCAGGCTGCCTGGGGCCTCAGGAAGAGGCAGGAAGAAGAACAGAGGGAGATGGGGTTCTGCCTGGGATCTGGCAGCCAGCAGGTGTGACTGGGCAGGGTGCTCTTTTGGGTGATGCCTGTCCTGGGCTGGGGAGTGCTTGGTGGGAGGGGAGGGATTCCCATCCTGGGCAAGGTACTTCCATGTGTAGGGCTTGGTGCCTATGGGGTGAGTGGAAAGTAGCTGATGGGGCCCTAGAGTCAGGGAATGGGGTGGTGGTGAAGGGAGGCTCTCACTGGCCAAGCCAGGGTCCCAGCTGGGACTTACCTGGTACTTGAGGCCTCTCACTTCTCCTGACCACTTCTCACTTGGGGGGAAGGGTTGGTGGCCATATTCTCTTCCAGGGACCCTGTCACTGCCCAGGCCCCATGACCCTAACAGTTAAGCAAGCACGATAGAACGCCTGCTATGCGCAGCCCTGCTCTGCTTCTGGGCAGGGACACGGGGTGGGCACCATCCTAGGGGTTGAAGGTTAATGATTGGGAGGCCTGCAGGAGCCAAGGTCAGCTGGGCAGACAGGGCAGTATGTATCTATTGCACATCAC
>NW_003852413.1:22526543-22533442 GCF_000181295.1 Otolemur garnettii
TCCCGACAAAAACACTCAAACGCCCTGTGCCTCTGTTTTCTTAGAGCACAGATGTGAGGATCTAAGGAGGAATGTCCAGGTCTTCTCAGCCCTGGCCACACCCTCCGGAGGCTCAGGGAGGCCTTCCTGGGGCCCTGCTTCCGTCTCCACTGTGGTCTGCATGTGGCTGCTCATCCTGGGAGAGAAGCTGATATTGACCCGTGTCCAGCTGCAGTGTCGTGGGAGGGGGTTTCACAGTTGGCGGTTCCACCAGAGGGCAGAGCCAAAGGGAGCTGCGAAAACTGAGGCCAGAGAGGAGGATGAGTGGGCCCATGGCAGGAAGCGTGATGTGGCAGGGACCTTGCAGAGGCTGATGGTGGGAGTAGGGGATAGGACGTCTTGGTGACTTTGAGTGGAGGAAGGTTAATAAACTCTTTGCCTCTTCAAACTGGGCTTTAAGGCTAAGATCTGGGGGCTTTGGCGATGGGGTTCCAGGGCAAGGTGAGGTCTCTAGGGGGAGGCACTAGAGGGCTTGGCTCTGTCCCAGGTGTGGTGCTAGAAGGCAGAGCAATCCCTTCTCTGAGCCCAGAGCGAGGCCTGCCTCGCGGGCACAGGTGAGGTCAGTTAGCTCCTGGGAAGAGGGGCTTACAGCAGTGTGGCTCTGGCAGGGGATGAGGAGTGAGGAGGGGTCTCTACAGCATGTCCCTCCATGTGAGGGTGACCAGCTGGTGCCGGGCCCACTGGGGTGAATCCAGGTTCTACTGGGTCCCTCTCTTTCTTCACTATAGTCCTGGATTTCCAGGAAGTCCCTCCTGATGTCTAACCTCAGTGGTCTGCCCTTGCTCTCTACCCATTGCTTGTACCCCCCCCTTCCCATACCCTTCACAGGCCAGGAGGGAGCAGGATAAAATCAGGGCTCACGCCCTGCCTCCCAGGTAGCAGCTGCTGTTCCCAGCTGGTACTTTCCTTGAAAGACCACCCACTCTCTAGGCAAGGAGCCCTTTTAGCAGTCTAGCCTTGTTCTAGGAGAGCTGGGCTACATGGAAAACCTGACTCTCTCCTTGTCCCTGTGTGTGGGCAGAGAGCCCGGGCCACCCACGTACTTCCCTTCCTGGCCCTGTCCCTCGGGCCCTGGCCACCCCAGGAAGCTCCACATTCAGACAGGCCTGGTGCAGACGCCAGTGTCCTGGCAGTGCCTAAATCATTAGTGCCGCAGAGATTAGGCAGGTAATCTCCTTGTCAGGTGGAGCGGTGCCAGCCGCCAGGATGTGGGATCGTGCTGCTCCCTGGCAGGAGCCTTTCCTCAGGGCACGCAGACTCCTGCACAAATTCGGCTCCCTCCTGGCCTCTCCCTTCCCTCACACCTCCTTGGGGAGCACATCCCCCTCCTCAGGTGCAGGGGAGTGGGCAGGAGGCCACCCTAATGCTCTGGTCTCAGACCCTGGCCCCCTTGCCACCCCAGTTTCTGTTTTGTCAGAGCTTGACTGAGGTCACTATCTCTCTCAATTCCCTCAAAGACCTTGGAGACAGGAATTATCACCCTTTTACAAACAAGGAAATGGAGTTTCTTGAATTGGTTTCCTGAAAGGTTTGGGCCCAAAACTCAGTTTAGCACCACGTCTGTTCCTTACAGACTTGGAATAACCCCAGGAGAGCTGAGGGTTCCCTCAGGCCCAAGGCTAATTCTCCCACCTCTGACTGGGAGCTCCATCAGAACCATGTTGTACCTGGGCAACGATGTCTGGCTCCAAATATCTCCTCCTTGCCCTGTAATGTGGGATGAGGGGGCCAGACCGGCCTTCTGGCTCTGGGCCTGTGGAGCCTTGCTCCATGCCCTTCCTGGCTCTCAGGTCTGGGTTCTCCAGGCTCCCCCCAAGAATGAGCTCAGCCTCCTAATTGTGGCTGAAGATGGAGGATCACCTTTGCCTAGGGCTGTAGCTCCAACACCACCTTTGTTTCTGAACAGGCAATGGGCTGCTAAGAGGCCAAGGTAGCAGGCTGGGCTCCTGGGCTCCAGTTTTGGAGAAGACCCAAACTATGCACTCAGGGAGACCAGCCCCAGCCCCTGACCTGGGCATCTGGTGCAGAGGCAAATTACATGGCTGGGATTTTGGCTCAGATTTCAAGGACCAGGGACCCTCCCCCTTCAGCCTGGCTATAAAGGGCTGCCCAGTTTCTCTGTCCGGACCAGATCTTGCATCTGACTTGTGGATACAATGGCTACCACCACTACGAGTATCTACTCTACCAGTCTCTGATCGCTGGGTTTAGCAAGGGCTTGTGCATGCCCAGCAGGGGCATCACTCAGACTATCCTCCATCTGTCTTGGGGCTGCCTATTGGGCTTCTAGCCTCCCAGGAGCCAGAAGCTATGGTGACACATCAGCCACCTTGACCCACTTCTTGATGGGAGGCTACAGCAGTAGCTATACCTGCAGGCTGGGCAGGGGCTTTGGCTCCAGCTTTGTTATGGCGGATGGTCTGCTAGGGAGTGGTGAGAAAGCCACTACACAGAACATCAACGACCTCCTGGCCTCCTGGACAAGGTGTGTGCCCAGGAGCAGGCCAGTACCGACCTGGAGGCAAAGATCTGTGACTGTTACCAGAGGCAGCTGGCCCTAAGCAGACTATAGCCACTACTCTAAGACCATTGATGACTCTGCCTTCCGTCCTCTGCCCTTGGTACTTGCTTCTGACTCACTGCATCCCAACTTTGGGATGTTGCAAAAAATTCTCCCCTGTCCTAGACCTCCACCACTCATTCATTCATTTACTCTTTTGCTTTGGACCCAGCTCTGTGCCCTCTGGTCCCAGGCCTGGCAAACATCCTGTGCTGTGGGATTGTTGGGAATTCTCCAGGGGGGAAAGAGAACTCCTCCCTTCCTAGGGGGGAGCATATTTGGCGTGGTTGATGGAGGAGGGTCAGGGAGGTCTTCAGAGCCTGGAAGGCAGGAGCTGGCATTCCGGTGCAGAGAGCAGCACAAGCAAAGGTTTCCTGTGGCTGCTGGGAGGTGCGGTGATTCCCTTTCCCTCTGGGGCTGCCCTCCTGGCTGCCTAACCTCCTCCAGACAGTCCTCCAGGATGGATGACACTTGTCTTCTGTCCCCAGATCGTGGGGTCTGTGCAGCATTTTGAGGTTTGGTTCATATCCTGTTCCTGTGCTGATGTTGCCGAGTCCAGCAAGTTCTCTTGACTGCTCTTGCCATGAATCTTCCTCACTCCCTCCACAATAGTCACTCTGGGGTTCCCCGAGGGCAGGAGCTGTGGCTCTCCTTGCAGATTGGTGTGTGTTGGGGGGGGTAGTCCTTGAGGCCAGGAGTTCACTCAGACTAGAAGCTCTCCAGGGAGTAGTTTCCAGGTCCTTGAGTAGCCAGGAGCTCACTCAGACTAGAAGCTCCCACTCAGACTAGAAGCTCTCCAGGGAGTAGTTTCTCTAAGTTAGTCCGATGGAGGAACTGACAGTACAAAACATGGGCGTGCACCCATATGCATGCGCTTTTCCACACTCTCAGGTTTTGAGAATGTGGACTTGGCATTCTGTAATCATGGGACAACTGTCCAAACCCTGCCCCTGGAGGGTTCTAGAGTGCACAGTCCAGAGGTAGGTGAGGGCTAGACAGATGAGTACAGCAGGCTGGCCTGGGCGGTGAGGCTGCCCAGTTTCCTGGTGGAGGGCCAGGCCTGCTGCTGCTCCCCAGGGGCCCTGCCTGTTCCTGCCTGGGACCTCCACTAAGCTGGGAATTCCTGCAACAGAGCCCCTGGTAGTGCCAAATCAGATAGCAGGCTTGGTCCTGGTGGTGGGGAACCCGGGAGAGCCCTGGTGAGTCAGTGCTCCTGAGCTTCGGGGTCAGCCAGACCTCAACCCCCCACCCCCTCCAGCACGTGCCAGGCCTCTGCTCAGCTGAGTCACCCTGCACACGCCCACCAGGGTTTCACAACCAACCATCATGGTGTATGATCAGCCTCCTGAGCGTAGAGGGGTAGGGGATGGGCCTCTTGCAGGTTTCAGATGGGCCAACTGAGGCCCGGGGGAGGGTAACAAACTGCCCCCCCGGGCTCAGCTTGGCTCAGGGGCTCTTTATAGAAACTTGGGCCTTAAGTGGGTGCTGGGAGGGGGTGTACAGGACAAGCTCCCATGGGCTGCTTTAACCTGCTGGGGTATCTCCCTCTTAGGTCTTGCATGGTCCAGTCCTCAGCCCAGATTCAACCAGGTTCACATGCCACCTTCACCAAGCTGGGGTGTGAAGGGCCCATGCTGTCTTCTGCATCCCTGAGGCCTCGATTGGAGCCTTGCTTGGGCATTTTCAATGATGGCAACAGCAGTGGCCACAATTATTGCCAACCTTCTGCTCCTTGCAGTGCCCCTCCCTTTCATGTCTGCATTAAAACCACCTGGATGACCTTGTGGGAAAAGAAAACTTTGCCCTGGTTTTGAGGTGGGGCCAGCCATAACCT
The DNA here is from genome assembly GCF_000181295.1 of Otolemur garnettii. Taxonomy (NCBI): domain Eukaryota; kingdom Metazoa; phylum Chordata; class Mammalia; order Primates; family Galagidae; genus Otolemur; species Otolemur garnettii. The sequence goes on from NW_003852413.1 coordinate 22,530,977, forward strand.
CATTACTTACTTAGTTAATTGATCACTTAATTAAACAAATCTACCTTGGGGACTGACTCGGGGTCAGGGCACTGTGCCCAGGCCTGGGGATTCCAAAGAGAATAAGAAAGACATGGTCTTGTCCCCTGGAGCTCAGAGTCCAGTAGAGGAGGAAATAACCAAAAGAGTGATAAAAAATAGGTATAAAATTATAACCTGGAGAAGTGCTGAGGAAAAGAGATGGGCAGGCTGGAGGAATGGCAGGGAGAGCAGGCTGGAGGAGGTGCCAACTAAGCCTAGAGATGTATTTAGCCAAGAGAGAGAGAGAGTGAGGCCCAGGTGGCTTAGGTCATGACTCTGGTGGGAGAGGGCTGCAAAGGTCTCTCTCTAGGCATCCATGTTTGCCTGTGCCTGGGCATCCTTCTCCTGCCACACTGTGAGTTCCCAAGGGCCTTGGCTGGACCCCTGAAATTCCTGGCAGGGTGCTTGGAGGAGGAGCTTACCACCCTCATCACCCTCACTCTGGTCCTCTCCCAAAAAGGCTAGGTGAACAGAGCTGCAGGGCTTCTCTGAGTTGCTGAGGGCATTTGTAACTGTGCCCTCATTTCTCCTAGATCCTGGTGGCTATGAGAGCCAGTGCCATAGATGGACAGTGGCTACCTGGCAGCTGATGACTTTTGCATCAGTGAAGTGAGTCTGGGTCTCTGGGGATGCCCAGGGCTCTGCACATCATGGAGTGTTGTGTGTGTGCATGAGAGGGCATCCTTGTGGCTCCACAGGACTCTAGGGCTCACACCTCCAACCTGCCCAGGTATAAGACAGGGTTGAGCTTGCACATGAGCATGGAGGCCTGCCCCGGGTGCTGGATGGGCTGACCCTGGCCAGAGCTGACCTGGAGATGCAGATTGAGATCTTCATGAAGGAGCTGGCCTACTTGAAGAACAACCATGAGCAGTGGGGCCAGGAGAAACTTGGCCAGAAGCAGGGCTGGGACTGTAGGGTCTTGTGGGGCTGGGGCCATGTCTGCAGTCTTGTGGGTTCCTGCCCTGACTCTGACCCTGAGCCATAGAGGACCCTGAGTGAGGCCTGGAGGGGCCCCTCTTCCCAAAGAGTCTTCTCTTATTCCCCGAGGCTCAGTCCATTGCAGTTAACTAATGAGTGAACCGGTGTAAGAACACACAATGCTAATTATTATAATTAATTTTAATAATGATAGTCGGAACAACAAGGAATATATGCCCAGCACATTACCAGTGATTCATAGCAATGATTCAGCTGATACGGCAACATCGCTGGGAGAGTGCTGCTCTGAGGCTCAGAGAGGTTAAGGGATTTATCAAGCTGCGCGTGGACCTTCCCTCCATCTGACTCCACCTCTGTGCCATCTCTCTTGCCTCCTTTTCCAGAGACCTCTGAGTCTGGGAGATCCCAAGATTCAACCCAAGGCCCACCAGGGGATTTAGGAGGTCTTACAGTACCCTGTCCTGTGGCTTCCTTCTCAGCTGATCCCTGCTCTGGCCTGGGCACCTCCTGATTTAATTGGGTCTATTTGTTTTGTCCTTCAGGTTATGGAAAAACCACTTGCTCAGCTTCTCCTTGTAACTCCCTGGTTAGCCAAATAGCAGGATGGCTAGAGAGTATTTCCCTGGGCTTTGAGGCTATTCATACAATTGCAATTAATATTTCCTAAGAGGCCTGGCTCGGCGATGCCAACACAGGGGTGCTTTCTCCATGCTCTTGCTTTGGGCTGGGGTGTGAGTGAGGCCACCCTGCTTTGCCTCCACCTTGCGGGGGAGCTGCTATCCCTCTCTGGCCTCAGCACATGCTGGGGATGGGTGACATCCACCACTGAGTCACAGCGTGCGTTGGGGGAGACTGTCGATGTCCATAGTCCTGTACATGTGGGATGGGACCACATTTGGCCCCACCTTCAGGGTGAGGAGCTGTGGGCCTGTCATCTGTAAGCTCCAAGGTTTCTCTCCACCACGGCCCTGGGCAAGCTCCTGCTGTCATCTCTGCCCAAGAAATGAATACCCTGAGAGATCAGGTGAGTGGGGACATCAGCGTAGATATGGACATAGCCACATGGCATGGACCTGAGCCACATCCTGAATGAAATGCATGATCCGTATGAGAAGTTGGTGGAGAAAAACCCCAAGGATGCCCAGGACTGGTTCTTTAGCAAGGTGGGTGGCCGTGTGCGAGCAGGCGTGCACACGTGTGGGCACATGTGCTGTGTGCTGGTACAGGCTGGAACACTGTCCCTGCTGGAAGGACCTATGGGAACCAGTTGGACCAGCCCCTCGTGGTTTAGGTATAAAACGTGAGTTTAGAGATAACTCCCGTTCACAGCCCTTACCTGTGGCCTGGGGAATAGATTCAGGTCTGGTCTAGGGCTTCTCCCCCTATAGGTGTTTGCAGACATGTGTAACTGAATACATAACTCATATCCGTGGCAAATACATACTGAACACCTGTAGTGTCCCA
>NW_003852413.1:22533515-22552961 GCF_000181295.1 Otolemur garnettii
TGCAGGTGTGCAGGAGTAACAAGTGTGAGTGACCACAGAGCTAGGTGTGTTCCTCTAAGTTCCAGTGTGGGCTCAGTGTCCCGGTGAGCAGCTGCCTCTGGGGCCCTACAGAGGCCAGGGAGGGGTTGTCTGGGAGGCAAGGGCTTGGGCAGCCCCTGTCCTCTGCCTCTAAAAGCTTCCTTAAGCCCCTGTGGCCCACCCTGCCTTTCAGACAAAGGAAGCTAAGCTGAGCCATGAGGTGGCCGCTGACACTGAGGCCCTGCAGAGTGGCAGGATGGAGATCATGGAGCTCTGCCACTCTATACAAAACCTAGAGATCACACTGCAGTTCAAGCTGAGCACGGTAGGGACTGTGTCCCTTCCCTGTCCTATATTGTCACCCACGGAAGGGCCAGCCTTATAGACTCTTCACTTGGAGGATCAGAGTTTCCCCAGCCAGCCTGTTTTTTCATACCCAGTGACTGGGCCTTCTCAGTTCCTGTCCTTTCCCCACTGTGCTGGCAGTCCCACAGCCCCACATGGGAAGGGCCTTGTTAGTGCTCTGCTGTAGGGAAGCTCCCAGGGCCATCTCACTGTGTTATCTACCCCTGGGCCCACAGAAAGAGTCGCTGGAAGGAAGCCTGGTAGAGATGGAGGTGCACTACAGAGCCCAGCTAGCTTGGCTGCAGGGGCTCAGCAGTGACATTGAGGCCTAGCTGTGCAAGCTCCAATGTGGCCTGGAGCACTAGAACCACAAGTACAGGTCCTATTGGACGTGAAGACGTGGCTGGAGCAGGAGATCACCACATATTGCCATCTACTGGGCCAGGATGCCCAGTGAGTGGGGCCAGTGGGGACCCAGGCACCTGTTGGGATGGGCTGGGGGCCTCTTCACCCAGGGAGTGGCATTTGAGCACTGGCAAAGGCCAGGAACCTGCTGAGGTTGTAGGGATCAGATTGAGGAGCCTTGAATGCTACATTAAAGCACCTGGATTAGATCAAGGAGGCTCTGGGGAGCCATGGAGGGATTTGGAGCAGAGGAAGCGAATGCTCATCAAGATAAGTGAGAACATTCACTGTGGCTGAAGAATGAAGAGATGGATCAGAGGGGCAGGGTGGGGCTGGAGAGACGTGGTAGGGAGTCAAGTTAGAGAAGTCCTGCTGTGCGGCCAGGTGGAGGGCAGAGAAAGGAAGTGGGGCAGGCAGGGGAAAGGCTGTCTTTAAACAGCAGGGCTGAGTGCCTGAACATGGGGGCGAGCGCAGCTCACAGTCCGGACTCAACAAAAGAGCAGGGAACACGTTGAAGGAGTGGATGACGAAGACTCTGGTTTCTGTCTGATGACTGTGTGGCTGCTGATGCCTTTAGCCAGGGTGGGCTAAGGAGCAAGGTGGGTGGTGATCTGGTTTGGAGTTGGGAAGCTTGACTGGGTCTCTGGATGAGCGTCCTGAAGTCACGCATTCCAGCTTTTTGTTCCCTGACAATGACGACGTCCATTTATAGTCTAACCACAGTCTTTCCTGATTTAATTGGGTCTATTTGTTTTGCCCTTCAGGTTATGGAAAAACCACTTGCTCAGCTTCTCCTTGTAACTCCCTGGTTAGCCACCACACAGTACCACCAGGCCTTCCTTGCACTGTCCCTTTCCCGCTGTGCTGAGCCTGTGCCCTGAGTCCTCGGGTCTGTGCTAGATTCTAGGCACTCCAGCTGTGGTTTTCTGCCAATTTGTGGGACCCTCTCTCTTCTCTGCCCGGGGCCTTTGCAGTGTTGGCCACATCAGTGCTCCCAGGGGCTGCGTTGGCCAGCATCCCTGGGCTGGCAGGTCTCCTCTCCACCACTCAGTTCTCCTCATCCCTGGCCTTAAGACCCACCCCCAGAAGGTAAGCACCTGCCCTGTCCTGCCCAAAGGAGGGGCTGCCCAGAGGAGGGGAGAGGCCTGCCTTTCTGTATGGGAGACTGGGGGGACCACAGGCTAGGAAGTGGGTGGGTTAGGAGCTCCTGCCCGAGTTCCTGTGCTCCCTTCTCCCCTCTTGCAGCTGTGCAGTGACCAGGTGCTTGTCATCATGAAGGAAGTCCAGGATGGCAAGATGTTCTCCTCCTGCAAATGGTTCACTGCTTACTTGCTGAGACCCCTTTCTGTGTATAACAGCCTGGCCTTGAGGGCCCAGGGCAGCTATCACCTCAGCCTCCAGCACACCACTGCCTTTGCCACACCCCGAGTGCCCACTGGGCGCTTTCTGCATCTGCTTCCTGCAGCAGTGCCCCTCCCTCCCCACACTGAGGAGGCCTTCTGCGTTAGCCCCAGTGACTACTATTCAACCTTCGCCTGAAGTTCAATGCCTTGTGTGATCTAGCCTGGTCATTGGCTTGGGGAGGTGTGGGCTGAGGGATTCGGGGAGGAGGAGAGTTTATTGAGTGTTTGGGTATCGACTTGTCACCTGCCAACGCGTCCTGCCCACTCCATCCAGGCCTGGGGCTCCTGGAAGGAGAAGAAAGAAGGAAGGGGGAGGATCAAGGGTGGAAGGAGGGGAAGCCCCCCCCATGCTGGGAAAGTTTCTAAGAATCAACCTTAGGGTCCCTGTTGCCTGTGGCCTGTCCCAGGGCTCCCCTAACAGACTTCCCAGGGACCACACCTATTATAAGCACTCCCTGCCTCAGCCCAGGGCAGGTTCTGAGCAGAGGGAGAGGGGCTGGGGGGGCTTTCCACAGGAGCAGTCTGGGCACTGATGGGTACGAGGGGGTGGCAGTGGAAACCAGACCGGCTCTGCCCGTCTCAGGGTGTGTGTGGGGCGGGGTGGCCACTGTGTGTGTGCACGTGGGGGGCGTCCTGTTTGCTTTGGTGGCTTGGCAGCGTCTGGGCTATTGAGGAATCTCTGTTGGCTGCTGGCGGGCTGTCTGGGCCTGTCTGGGGGGTGGAAGCCATCAGTAGCCTGTAACATGACCACATTCCTCCCAGCAGGCCTGTTGGGACCCTGGGACCTAGTGTAGGGTGGGGCTGTGGGGCGGGCACGAGGCCACCTAAGAAGCCTCATCTCAGGGAGCTTGGGGAGAGAGCTGGCTGGGGTCTCGGTAAGAGCCTCCTCCAGGACAACATCCTTTAAGTTTCCAAGGGCCTGAGACCTTACTTTGAGGTCTCTTAGGGCTCACAGAAGGAGGCATCCCCTCACTGTGACTTTAGATCCCCTCCTTGAGTGGTGCTCCCCCGTCAGCCACTTAACCACCCTCCAGCTGAACTCCTCTTTGCTGATCCACTATTTGCCCCTAGGGGTGGGGCAGGGTCAGATCCTGGCTGGTTGGACTCCTAGCTCCTGGGGAGGGGTATATCCCTGGGTGTTGGATCCCATAGAAAGGGACATATATGGCTGAGGTTTCTGGGGGATGGCTACTGAGGCACAGGGAGAAGGAAGGATGTGGCTCTGCCAGCTGGCTCTGGTGTTGGGGCAGTGGAACCTGCATCCTTTCTTGGGCCCCAGGTTCCTCATCTGTGATGTGGGCTGGTAATCTGAGGCTGGGTCCTGAGTTGCAAGGTGGGCCCAGTGGGTCCAGTAGGTTTCTAAGGCAGTGTGGGCTCTCTCTTGGTCCTCACTAGCCCCATGTGTGGAGTAGTGTGTGGGAAGCACAGCAACCCTGAAGGGGCTGTCTGACACCCCAACACATTTCCCACCAGGCACAGGGCCAAAGTGGCCATGCTAGGGTGGCAGCTGCCTGGGAGGGCCTGGTGACGGTGACATCCTGCCTTCTCCTCTTCTCCGTATTAGGTCATGGGAAAGCGTAGCTGGAGGGCCTACCTGAATCACAGGTGACGGGCCTGGGACCAGAGACGCGCACAGGCAGACACAGAGGCTCAGCACAGGGGTTCAGAGAAATGAGGCAGAGCTCTGATGATGGGAGGGGAGGGGGCCCCCGCCACCTGGGAGCTGGCAGGCGGCCAGCGGTGATGAAAGCCCAGGGGAATGGAAACAGAGCAGTAAGCCTGTTGTAATCGCTACGCCCACTTGCTGGCCTATAAAGGCAGCTGGTGAGCTTGGCAGCCATACGCACCTCAGGGCCTCTCTCTTCCTCTCCAGCCCTCTTGCTTGTGCCCGCTGCTGCCACCATGACCACCACCATCCGCCAGTTCACCTCTTCCAGCTCCATTAAGGGCTCTTCTGGCCTGGGGGGCGGCTCATCCCGCACCTCTTGTCGGCTGTCCAGTGGCCTGGGTGGCGGCTCCTGCAGACTGGGCTCTGCCGGTGGCAGCCTGGGCAGCACCCTTGGGGGCAACAGCTACTCCAGCTGCTATAGCTTTGGCTCTGGCAGTGGCTATGGCAGCAGCTTTGGGGGAGTTGACGGGCTGCTGACGGGCAACGAGAAGGCCACCATGCAGAACCTGAATGACCGCCTGGCCTCCTACCTGGACAAGGTGCGTGCCCTGGAGGAGGCCAATGCTGAGCTGGAGGTGAAGATCCGAGACTGGTACCAGAAGCAGGCTCCAGGGCCTGCCCGTGACTACAGTCACTACTACAGGACCATCGAGGACCTGCAGAACAAGGTGGGTCTGCATGGGGAGTCTGCAGGGCAGGGCAACTTCTTCCCCCATCGTCTGTCCTAGACCCAGCCCGGGGCTGCCAGGTGGCCTCAGGGAATTCAGGGCAACATGGCTCTGACTTGGCTCCTGGGAGCCTGTCTTGGGACCTCTGTGGGGCCCACGGATCCCTTTTGTGGGGCAGCAGTTTTGGGGACAAATAGGCATGGAGTCTCTTGAAGCTTCAGTTTCTTCATCATGGAGCTTCTTGCTACCTGTGTGGCTGTAGGATAAGAGAGGATGCATGTTGCAGGCTGGGCCTGGAGTGCAGGTGTCAGCAGGAAGGGGTGTGGGTGGTGGTGGGGTAGGGGTCTGAGCAAGTGCCTGACAGCACCTGCCAGGTGGAGGAGGCAGGAGGAGGGGGCCGGACCTGAGGATGAGGAAGGCCTCTCCTGCACCTTATTTGGGGATTTCTCTGGCTTCCTGTTTGCTCTTGCTGTCCCTCAACAAGCCTAGGGGGTGTGTGCTGCCTGCTGGAGCCAAGGGCTTAGGAGCAGTGGTGACTTCTGATTTGATGAGGAGTCTTTTAGCCTCTTTTGGGGAAGCCTCTCAGGGGCAACCTCTAGCCCATTGTAAATGAGGGAGTTGCCCACGTTCCCTCCCCTCTTCTTGGACTCCTGTGACAGCTTCTACCTAGGGGATATTTCCCCATTCCTTCCTGGCTCTTCTCCTTTAAGGCTGACCCTGGCATAGGGATCTGGGGGGGCAGGCGGGCTTCAGCCCATCAGGCTCCAGCTTGCCCTGCCTCTGCCAACCGTACAGCACAGCATAGGGGAGAGGCTGGGTGGGAAGAGAGGCTTCCAGAGAAGGTGGCTTGTCATGGCCCCAGTCAGGAAGGGCTGTCTCAGAACCCTGATCTGGGCTGAGGACCACCACCCATGACCCGGTTACTCTTCCACCTCCCTAGATCCTCACGGCCACCGTGGACAATGCTAACATCCTGCTGCAGATTGACAATGCTCGTCTGGCTGCTGATGACTTCCGCACCAAGTGAGTCCTAGGTGGCAGTTTGGGCAACCTGGGCAGGGTCGGGGAGGAGATTGGGGCACCCCTGTCCACCCCAGGACTCCTAGGTTGTGCTGAGGCTGAGGAGTTGGGGATGGGAGTCCTAGAAGCTGCTCAGAGCCCGCCCCTTAGTCTAGGATGCAGCAAGTGCAGCAAATTCCAAAGGCTGCTGGGCTGGGCAGGTGCTAGAAGAGAGGCAGGCAGGCTGGAGGCAGAGAGGCGAGAAGTAAGGAAGTAGGTCTGGGTGGGGTCTGGTCCTGTGATGGCCTCAGGGCCCCGAGGCTGGCATTTGTTTCCACCCCAGCCTTTCTTGTCCCTCCTGAGCTCTTAGAACCTGGCAAAGTGAGGTGAGGGGAGGGGCTGGGACTTGGACCAGCTGGTCCAAGCAGCCTGGACTGAATCCCCTGGTTCCTGCGGCAGGTTTGAGACGGAACAGGCCCTGCGTGTGAGTGTGGAGGCTGACATCAACGGCCTGCGCCGAGTGTTGGATGAGATGACCTTGGCCAGAGCTGACATGGAGATGCAGATTGAGAACCTCAAGGAGGAGCTGGCCTACCTGAAGAAGAATCATGAGGAGGTGAGGTTGCTGAGGAGTTGGGGGAAGACCGTGGGGCTGGACCACGACTGGGGTCATGGAAAGAGCAGAGCAGGAGTGCCAGATCAGTCACCTTACAGGGCTGCAGAGCCCTCGTCCTAGGAGTCAGGAGTCAGCAGGTGGGGCAGCCTCCTCACACAGCACTGCTTCCCTGCACCAGAGAACTGCCCACATTCCCACGGGGTGGCCCCTGCCCTGTGGGATACCTGTGAGGTATCCCCTCACAAAGACAGGGGATAAATGAGCAAGTGTCCTCCTTGCCTCGGTTGAAACCTTCAAATCTGGACCCTACATACAAGTTTGAAAGTTAGAAGGGAAATTTGGGGGGCACAGGCCTAAGAATTAAAATTTCTCTTTGGAGAGCCCTCAGTCTAATGGGAGAGACATGGTCTGATGGTGGAGGCAGGCCTATGCACTTCAGATGAACAGAAGTCACTCGGGGGGTCACAGGGGAGAGGAAAGGCAGAGCAAAGGAGGGGTCCTGTGTGGGGGAAGCTTGGGCATGGGAGGCTAGGATGGTCCAGATGCCCACACCCACACCCCCCTATTCCATAGGAGATGAACGCCCTGAGAGGCCAGGTGGGTGGCGAGATCAATGTGGAGATGGATGCTGCCCCCGGTGTGGACCTGAGCCGCATCCTGAACGAGATGCGCGACCAGTACGAGAAGATGGCAGAAAAGAACCGCAAGGATGCTGAAGACTGGTTCTTCAGCAAGGTGAGGGCTACAGCAGGCCAGAGGCCTATTTTAGGGGCTGAGGTTTGGGGGCCCGAGCCTCGATAGTAAGCCCACTGCCTGGTGTTTTGGGGGTGTCCCATCCTCAACAAGCTGTATGGGTCCCAGGGTGTGGAGGTGGGGGCCCCCCATGGAGTGAAGGCAGACAGTAAAGACCCCAGGAGTCCCCACTTCTCCCTCACAAAGTCAGGAACTGCTACTGGGGCTGAGCTACAGGCTATGCTGTGCCCTGCTGGTTCTTAAGTTTCCTATACTGTGCCTCCCACTTGAAGGGATTCACTATAAAAGTTTAACATTTCAAAAGGCATGTTTCTGGGCTCTGGAAAGTGGGAACCTGGTGAGACTCCCATCCCCACAGTCAGATGTGGGAGGAGGCCTGGCTTGGGAAAAGGATCCAGGCTCATGCTGCCACGTTCTGTGTCCTGTCTGCAGACAGAGGAGCTGAACCGTGAGGTGGCCACCAACAGCGAGCTGGTGCAGAGTGGCAAGAGCGAGATCTCTGAGCTCCGGCGCACAATGCAGGCCTTGGAGATCGAGCTGCAGTCCCAGCTCAGCATGGTGCGGGCACTGCCTTGTGTATGTGGGGGGCCCAGGGCCAGGAAAGGGGCATTGACCACCTTTGATGACCTCTGGTCCTCCCACTCTCCTGCAGAAAGCATCCCTGGAGGGCAGCCTAGCCGAGACAGAGAACCGCTACTGCGTGCAGCTGTCCCAGATCCAGGGGCTGATTGGCAGTGTGGAAGAGCAGCTGGCTCAGCTGCGCTGTGAGATGGAGCAGCAGAACCAGGAGTACAAGATCCTGCTGGACGTGAAGACGCGGCTGGAGCAGGAGATCACCACATACCGTCGCCTGCTGGAGGGCGAGGATGCCCAGTGAGTGGGGGTGGCCAGGACCAAGGCTGGGGAACTCTGCTGCGGGGGTGGGGCTCTCAACCCACATCTAATCTTCTTTCCATCTGTGTTTTTGCAGCCTGACTCAGTACAAGCCAAAAGAACGTAAGCATCTTGGTGGCTGAGGGCTGGGGTGGGGGTGGCTTCATAAGGCAGGCAACCCATCTGCATGCTGCTGGTCCCCAGTCTCCAGAGGATAATGGCTGGCCCATAGCTGGGGTGGGGGAAGGACAAAATGAGAGAGATCTGTCTGGTCTGATGGGAGCAGGGCAGGGAAATGGTCCTTACCTTGGAAATCCTAGTCTGACAAGAGACATGGTCCCAGCTCTGAATCTCATCTGGTGAGGAGATAGGGCCATGGTAGTGGGATCTTTGCTCTTGAGGCCCTTCACATGGGCAAGAGTAGTCCCACCTCTGAGGACTCTAGCCTGACCTACTCCTTGTCCTCCATATCCCAGTCTGATGAGGAAGATATGATCCTAACCCTGGGCTTCCTAGTCTAGAGCGGATGATGGGGACCTTGTTTTTCTTGGAGATTCCCTGCGGATGAGGAGATGGGAGCATAGTCCATGGCCTGGAGACGGCAGAGGAATGAGGGTAGATGTCACATAGATTTCACACGCCACCTGCTTTACATGACTCCTTTTTTGTAGAAGAACACAGTGGATCAGAATCAAATAACCCATCTGGGGAGGCGAGACTCACTCAAGGATATGGGCAGAGACATGGGATAGAAGGGAGTTGGTGGCAAGGGCAGGAGCGACGTGTGTGAGGTGTGATTTGAGGGACCAGTGAAGGTACTCAGGGCAGCTGGGAGCAGACTGGGAAGAGAGCCAGCTCCTGCTCAGAGGGACTGGGGCTTAGCAAGGATCTTGGGACCTCTGCCCACCTCCAAGCGTCTGTTTCTCCTGCAGCCGTGACCACTCGCCAGGTGCGCACCATTGTGGAAGAGGTCCAGGATGGCAGGGTCATCTCGTCCCGGGAGGAGGTCCACCAGACAACCCGCTAGGGACTTGGCTCCTCCCAGCCAGCCCCCCAAGAGTTAGGGAGGAGGCCTGTGGTCTCCAGCCTCTCCAGCCTCTGACCCCTGCTTCAGTCCTTTCCCTGAACTCCCTTGCCTTGCTCCAATAAAGTTTGTTGACTCAGATGTGGAATGTGACCTTGTTCTGGCTACTGAATGGGCACTGGTGACCAGTGAGTGGAATGGGAAGGAGTAGGGGCAGGGGCCACTGTGCTCAGACAGCCACTGTCATTGGCTTGGAGGTCAGGGGTCAAGCAAGGTAAAGGGGTCTTTACCAGGGTAAAGAGCAAGTCTCAGGAGAACTTGGAGGGGCTGCTTGTATCTCCCAAGGGCTGGTGATACTGGAGGAGGTCCAGGCTGTGCAGACTCAGGTGGAGTCTGTGTAGCTGGGGTGGTTCTGGGTGATCTCTGCTTGCTCTGTAAGTAGTTTGATGACTTCGGGCCTTTGGGCAGTCGCTTCCCTCCCTGAGCTCATCTTGTTTTCTTATCCATAAATGGAGGAGAAGATCTCAGGAACTCAGGTGCCTGAATCCCAAGAGATGACTCACTCACCCAGTCAATTGTTTCTCCTGGTCCTGTGCCCTCTCTCCCTAGAGGGGCAGGGGGTGGGCAAGGGCTGGGATAGGCGCACAGGGAGGGTCAGTGGGGACCCAGCTGAGTGGTTAGGGCCTGGGCTCCTGCATGAGCCTCAGGAAACTCCCAGGAGGGGATTCCATTGCCCTCACCCCAGGAATGTGAGCAGGAGGCTCTGCTTCCAGGAAAGGCTGCTGATCGCAGGTTGGTGTGGGAGGAAGGGGGCCTCTCTCAGGGATTTCCTCAAACGGTCAACTATAGGCCAGGATGGGGCAGGGTGGGGCTGGGGGGCAAGGAGCAGTGCCACACTACTTGGCAGTTTGGCCACCCCAGTTCCCCACCTGGGAACTGCATCCTGGGGGTGGGGCAGTCTGGCTAGGCACTTCTGGACCCTCTGAGCACCAGCCCATTCATTCTGGTGGTGGCCAAAGGGGACTGTGGGGAACAGTGAGTTGGGACACTGTTCCCATACCTGGAGAGCTTCCTTTGAGTAAATCTGTAAACCACCAGGCGGGTGGCCTGCCTCCTGGGTTTTCTTTAAGGAGGGGGTGGGTGGAAGAGGTTAATGAGAGGATGGTGCCCCCAGCCCCTCACTGCTGGTCAAGGTGTCGCTGCTGCTACAGACTCAGCCCAGGGCGCCCACTCATCCTCCCTCTTTTGGTGTCTGGAGGCCGGGGCAGTCCCAGGTGGGAAGTGGACAGGACTGGCCAGATCCCCCTGAGCCTAGAGTAGTGGGGAGCTGGGGACGAGTGAGAGGGGGCAGCAGCACTGACCACTGGAGCTTGGGAACTTCAGACCAGTCACAGGACCTTAGAAGCTACAGTTTAAAATGAGTCCGAGGGCGGCGCCTGTGGCTTAAAGAAGTAGAGCCAGCCCCATATGCCGGAGGTGGTGGGTTCAAACCCAGCCCCGGCTAAAAACTGTAAAAAAAATAAAAAATAAAAAATAAAACGAGGCTGAGAGGGGCACAGGTAGGGTGGTAAGTCTCAGGACTGCTACCTGGGGTTGGGGCCTCTTGCCACAGTGGCAACTTCAGGACTGTCAGCAAGGCAGGCTCTGTTCCCTTGGAGGCTGATATCTCCCAGTTGCCTGGCAGCCAAGATGGCTTGTGGAAGGAGGGCAGGAGGGAAGCACTGCTCCCACCAAGCCCCCCCCCCCGCCCCACATCCGGCCACAACAACCAGAAGAACCAGCCCTGGGCTGAGTTGGCGAGGTTGGCTCATCCCAGAAGGTGATCTCACTTATCTGAACAACAATCCCGGAAACCGGAGCGTTTGGGGAGAGGCCCCCATTGTGTGGATGGGGACACTGAGTCTCGGAGTAGTGTGACTCAGCTCCTGTCTCCGAGTCTGGCATGTCAGTAGTGGGACGAGACATGGGAGGGGTGAATCCTACTCCATGTTGGGGTGAGGAATGGAGCCCCAACCTGCCCTGCCTGGGTCCCCTGCAGACTCAGTGATGGGACAAGTGAGGAGGGGCTGGAGTGTAGGGAAGACCAGAGACTGCCGTGAGTGTGCCTCTCTGCTGCGGAAGAAGCCCCTCCTCACTAGGTGGGGAGGGTGTGGCTCAGAGGCCTTGATGGGGGAGCACCCAGGTGTGCTGAGAGTGAACATCTCTGCTCTGCTGGGAGGGTTTCCCAGGGATGGTGTCTTTGGGCTGCTTTGTCCAGGCATCCTAAGGAGGCTCAGGCTTCTGGGAATAGGTGCCCAGGGCTGGACTGGGGGCCTGGCTGCGGGACTCCATGGAGCAACTCTCAGTTCGTTCGTACCCACTCTGCCTCCAGCACAAAATGCTTCACCACCACCTCCCCCCCCATGGGTGAGGCAGAAGTATGTGTGGCTGCCTGCAGTTTCGGAGGTCCTGAGCACCACACTGCTCTCATATGATAGACACACACACCTGATTCCCAGGCCAGGCCCGGCCCTGGGATATCCTTGCAGGGACTAGCTTGGCAGTATTTCCTGCAAGGAGATGAATGTGGGCGGTGATGCTTTGTCTACTGGGTTGTGTCGCTCTCTGCCTGGGTCTGAGGTTAGGGGCAGGAGGAACCAGCGGCCCTGATCCAGAGGGACAGTGCCTGCCCCAAGGGGACCTGAGGGAGTACCCAGCCTAGGGTGGTGAGCAGGGAACAGTGGCAACTCTGACAATACTCCCTCCGCCCTTCTGCAGTGTGGGTCTCTCTCTCTCTCTTTTTTTTTATGAGACAGAGTCTCAAACTGTCGCTAGGTAGAGTGCTGTGGCATCACAGCTCACAGCAACCTCAAACTCTTGGGCTTAAGTAATTCTCTTGCCTCAGCCTCCCAAGTAGCTGGGACTATAGGCGCCCACCAATATGTCCGGCTATGTTTTGGTTGTAGTTGCCATTGTTGATAGGCAGGCCTGGGCTAGATTTAAACCTGCCAGCTCTAGGGTATATGGCCAGAGCCCTAGACGCTGACCTACAGGCCCCAAGTCAAGTGCCATCCCAGGCTTTGGGGAGTTGAGGGCAACAGAGAGACTAGAGCTGGGCGGGGGGGTCCTGCCCCTGGGCACAGAGCTGAGGCTATAACTGAGTCAATGGAGCCATGACACCCCTGGAGGGCCCCTTGGTTGTGCAGACTATAGCAAAGGGCTGTGACCACCCTGTCCTTAGAAGGGGTCATCAAACATTCCAGAGGGGTGAGGACCCCCTAAGGAGGGCTGGCACTCACAGAGCCCCCAGAACCCTGGACGGGTCATTGGGCCAGTGCCTAGACTGGGGCCCTGCCTCCTCTGGGGCCCCTCCTGGTCACAGGCTGACCAGTGCTGGTTTGTTTGAGGCACCCTTTTTCCCACAACACTGTATGTTTTGAGGGTTTCTCTGTCTTGTTTTTTGAGTCTGAATGCCAAAGCACAGTGCCTGGCACATAGTAGGTGCTTTAAAAACACTGCTGAATAAATGTTAACGACAGCCACCAGTCTGTGCCAGGTGCTTTGTTTCCCCTCCAACCCTCTAATATGCCTGTGCTGTTATTCCCAGTTCCCAGACAGGGAAACTGAGGCTCAGAGCAGCTCACCCAAGGTCTCACCCCTGCTTGTCAGACTCTAGGCTGTTCTTTCCTCCTGCCCTGAGACCTGTGACTCTGGCCTGCCTCCCTGGGATTGGGGGTCCTGCAGCAGCCCCTCTTTCCCCTCAGCCTCCCTGCAACCAACCCCCGCTAAGCTCCACCCAGCACCCTGGGATGCCTCATTCCTGCCTTCCTGGACTGAGCATCTGCTGGGGAGCTCATAAAAACAGCCCCACGAACAGGCTTGTCCCAGGCACTGCTGGTGCAGAGGTCAGAGCAGGGTCGGGAACTGCATGGGATTTTGATGACCAGCCAGGTTGCAAATCCCTGCAAGCTGAGGCATGGCATTGGCCAATGGTGCTTCCTGGCCATCTCAGCTGTTGACCTCATGCCTAACATGGGCAGGCCAAGGAGGTTGGAAGGAGGTGGGTGGGGGAAGAATGACTGCCTAGAAGGGGGGTCCCCTGTGCTCAGTGCCCACCTGGATTCACAGGCATAACTTGGGGGCAGGTCTGTGTCACCGGTGTTCAGGAAACACCCCTGCTCCTTCTCTGCCAACTCAGATCCTCTGGGGCCCCACTAGGACCCTTCAGAGGGCTGGGCTAGGAGGGGAGTCCCCTCTTCTCCTGCCAAGGCTCGGAGAGGGCAACACATACCCCAGCTCCCTCCTGCTGTGGGGTGTGGCATGAGCCCAGCACCTCCAGGCTTCCTGCTGTGAGGGGCTATGTTCTGTGGCCTCCGTTTTCTTTTCAGGGTCAAATGACAAGTTCTTCTAAGGTCAGAGACTATGTCATCACCTCCCATCCCTGCCCCAGTCCCTGAGAGCAGGGTGTGTGGTAGGCATGTGATCCATGGAGCAGATTTATGAGTGGGTTGGCAACTTCATGTGGCTTCTCAGCCCATGCAGGTGCCCGATCTTCAGTGCTGGCCCTCGTGTAATCCTACTGCAGCTCCTCCCTGAATGGGGTGGTGGGTAGGGGGCGGGAAGGGAGCCAACTAGAGAGTGTGTGTGTGAGCGGTAAGGGGGGAGAGTGGAGTTCCTAGAGCCTCTGCTCCCAGAGCAGGTGAGAACCTTGGCTTGGGAGCTGCAGCCTGGTTCAACCTGGGCTCTTCACTTTCTTGCTGTTTAACCTCAGGCAAGGTGTTCACCCTCTCTGGTTGGAGCTGGGTGACGTTGAAGGCCATTTTAGGTTCTGAGGGTCACTGTCAGTGATTGGACCTAACTTCAGGCCCACTGTGACACCTGAGTGTCCAAGATTATTCTAGGGTTGTCTTTGCCCACTTTGGGGCTGGAGTGGGGACTATCGGTTACCTCTCTCAGGTCTGGCCCCGAAGGCATGTGCTTCAGCCCTGCTGTTACTCTGGGCTGGCACTGACAGTAGATGTGGCTGTAACAAAGTCCTGGTTCTGCTGAGACAGGGAATTCCCTGCTCCACTGCAACTCAGGCAGAGGCCAGCCCTCTCTGCTCCCCTCACCTCAGCAGAGGTGCCACACAGCAAGGACGATGGCCCATGCTGTGGATCACCTCAGCACCCAGGGAGGCCTCTGTCTGCGTGCCCAGACCCTTGATCTTCCGTCCAGCAGTCAGTACCAGACCAGGCTCTCAGGCCCTGGCCACACCCGCCGTGGGCAGGCTGGTGCAGGCTGCTGTGAAGAGGGGGGTGAGAATCAGGTACAGGCCCTGCCTGTGGGGCACCGCGGGAGCCTGGAGGGCTGGTTCTAGCCCCACTCCACAGCTTAGAGCTGAGTGACTTGGGGTGAATCACCACCTCTCTCTGGCTCCCCCTCTCTTAATTTTAGGATCAAGAAAATGATGTACATTTGAGAAGTGCAGAGAGATACATCCATTGATGGAAGGGGATGGGCTGGGGGAGCAGGCAGTGCACACCCCAGCTCCCCATTGACTGCTATCTTGGGAAGCCCACTTAGCATCCCTGGGTCCTAGCTCCCTCTAGGGACTGGTGGCAGGAATAATGCCCCCTCATGCTACCTCGCAGAACCATGTAGCTTGTGCCAGGTACTCCATACCGTGCCTGAGTGGGCAGATGACCATACTGAATGCCCCCCACCAAGACTCTGTGAACACATGAGAGGAAACTGCTAGAAACTGATCCCCAAATAGGACCATTTTCATGCAGAGTCTCTGAGGCCAGTGGGGGTGTCAGGGGCCACCCATGCAAGGATGGGGCTCCCTTCCACAGGCCTACAGGTGGGTGCCTGTGATTAGAAGAGGAACACGGGGGAAGGAGTCAGGTGTGGGGTGGGCGCTCCTCAGATGGGAGTGTGGGATGAGGGAGGGGGTGCCAGAGCGTGGAGGTGGATGTGAGGGCGGGCTGGAAGGGAAGGATGAGCAGCTGGGGGCAGGGCTGGCTGCTGGTGAAGGGCCAGTGGGGTCTTTGTGGCATGTCTCTTTGTGGTCGTAGTGTTTCATTCCATTTTACAGATGAGGGGCTAAGGGACCTGCCTATGCTATGTGGCTTGTAAGGGGCACAGCAGGAACCAGCAGCCACCTGTCTGGCTCCACAGCACCTGCTGTTACAAGGGGACACACCCTTCTGGAGATCCTCGTGGGTTGAGGAAGTCTTTGGAACTGGGATTAAATTTGACAGGAGAAAGAGGGTCGTGGGATGTGTGGCATTAGAAAGGATTCTGTAGCCCCAGTCCAGCCTTGTCATTACTGAGGGGAATCAGGCACAGAGAGCAGAGGTGATGCCACACAGCCAGCAAAGTAGAATGAGCCATGAGCCCAGCCCTGGCCCAGAGCTGGGAGTGTAGGATCCCCAAAGCTGCCTCCCTGAGGTCTCTTTCAGCCAAGGCTGTCACTGTGGGGCAGAGAGTCCTTCCAGAAAGCTGACTCACTGCCTGGGGATGTAGCTGCCACAAAGCCACCCTCACCAAAGCCCCCTGGCCCCTCAGGCTCCAGGAATGGGAATTGGATTCCCAGCACCCAGCCTGAGTCAGGACGACTGGCATTGTGTGTTTCTCTCGGCCCCACGCCCCCAGAGATGGGTGGGGACTCTGAGCCAGCCCACAGTGGAGTGAGTCGACCCTGGGTTGAACAATTCAGAGTGGAGAGTTGGGCAGAACCCAGGTGATGAAATGCAGAGGGGAGCCCGAGTCAGCAGCTGAGAGGGCCCCGCCTTCCCCAGATGCATATAAAGGCTCCTGGGTGTGAGGCAGCCACACTCTCAGTCTCCTCGGCCAGCACCTTTCTCTTCTCTCTGCCAATTTGCTCACTCCCTCACCTCCTCAGCACCATGACCACTTGCAGCCGCCAGTTCACCTCCTCCAGCTCCATGAAGGGCTCCTGTGGCATCGGCGGTGGTTCCAGCCGCATCTCCTCTGTCCTGGCTGGAGGGTCCTGCCGGGCCCCCAGTGCCTATGGGGGCCTGTCTGTCTCCACCTCTCGCTTCTCCTCTGGGGGAGCCTGCGGGCTGGGGGGCGGTTATGGCGGTGGCTTCAGCAGCGGCAGCAGCTTTGGTGGGGGCCTAGGTAGCGGCTTTGGTGGAGGATTTGGTGGTGGCCTTGGTGGTGGCTTCGATGCTGGCTTTGGTGGTGGCTTTGGCGGTGGTGACGGGCTCCTGACGGGCAATGAGAAGGTGACCATGCAGAACCTGAATGACCGCCTGGCCTCCTACCTGGACAAGGTGCGCGCCTTGGAGGAGGCCAACGCCGACCTGGAGGTGAAGATCCGTGACTGGTACCAGAGGCAGCGGCCCGCTGAAAGCAAAGACTACAGCCCCTACTTCAAGACCATCGATGACCTGAGGAACAAGGTGGGTGGCACTGATGCATGGAGTATTGAAAGAAGCCAGGGTTGTAGTGGCCCTTATGAACCCTCTTTCCAGAAATTCCATTATGATCATTATATGAGGCTGAGGGACCTTTGGGGGACTGGCCAGGGTTACTCAAAGATGTGGTGGCAGAGAGTCCCTTTTCAGCATTTGTGTGTCTGACTGGGGTTGAAACCCGAAACCTCTTGTTCTCTGCAGGGTTCTTTGCTCTGATGAGGTGGTCGGGGATGTGGGGTTCTCCCTATATACCCTGAGCTGGGAGAAGGCATTCCAGCCTAGCTGGGGGAGTGCCGGGCCTGCCCTGCCAGCTGGAAGACCCTAATGTTTGGGAAGGTTCCTTTTGTCCCTTCTGCCCTTTACCCTGGAGCAGCAGGGACCTTGACTGACTAGGCTGGCTATCCTCCACCCCCATCCAGATCATGGCAGCCACTACTGAGAACGCACAGTCCATTCTGCAGATCGATAATGCCAGGCTGGCAGCCGATGACTTCAAGAACAAGTGAGCAGCCAGGATGGTGGCTGAGGGCAGAGGGCAAAAGGCAGAGGACAAGGAGTGGGGCTGTCTTCCAGTGGGGCCAGCAGAGCTGGAGCCTCAGAATCTTGAGGGATGAAGCCTGAGGTTCTGACCTTTGTCCCGCCAGGTATGAGCATGAGCTGACCCTGCGCCAGAGCGTGGAGAGTGACATTAATGGTCTGCGTCGGGTGCTGGACGAGCTGACGCTGTCCAGGACTGACCTGGAGATACAGGTCGAAAGCCTGAGGGAGGAGCTGGCCTACCTGAAGAAGAACCATGAGGAGGTGAGAGCTAAAAGGAAAAACCACTTAAGAGAATAGCAGGGGGTGGCTCAGTGCCCGTAGCACAGTGGTTACAGCACCAGCCACATACACTGAGGCTGGCACAGTCTGAACCCAGCCCAGGCCTGCTAAACAAAAATGGCAACAACACCAACAAAAATAACCGGGCGTTAATGGCCGGTGCCTGTCGTCCCAGCTACTGGGGAGGCTGAGGCAAGAGAATCACTTAAGCCCAAGAGTTTGAGGTAGCTGTGAGCTGCGATGCCATGGCACTGTATTGAGGGCAACATAGTGGGACTCTGTCTCAAAAAAAAAAAAAAAGAATAGCAGGGTGCCAGGCGCGGTGGCTCACACCCGTAATCCTAGCACTTGGGAGGCCGAGGAGGGTGGATTGCCTGAGCTCATAGGTTCAAGACCAGCCTGAGCCAGAGTGAGACCTAGTCTCTAAAAATAGCCAGGCGTTGTGGTGGGTGCCTGTAGTCCCAGCTACTTGGGAGGTTGAGGCAAGAGAATTGCTTGAGCCCAAGAGTTTGAAGTTGCTATGAGCTATGATGCCATTGTACTCTACAGTAGGCTACAAGTAAATAGCAGAGAGGCAGGTGTGGTGGCATGTGCCTGTGGTCCCCGCTACTCAGGAGGCTGAGGAGGGAGGATGCCTTTAGTCCAGGAGGTTGAGGCCAACATGGGCAATACAGTGAGACCCCATATCTCTTAGAATAAAAAAACAAAAAGAATAGCAGAGAGAGAAGAAATAGAATTGAAAGGGGGAACCCCAGTCAGCTGCCCCAGTGAGGCTTCTGACTGGAAGCTGTTCTCTGGTTGTGCAGGAGATGAACTCCCTGAGAGGCCATGTGGGCGGAGATGTCAACGTGGAGATGGATGCAGCGCCCGGTGTGGACCTGAGCCGCATCCTGAATGAGATGCGCGACCAGTATGAGAAGATGGCAGAGAAGAACCGCAAGGACGCCGAGGACTGGTTCTTCAGCAAGGTAGGTGTCATTTGGGGTGGAAAGGACCCAGATCACCTGACTTCTGGGGCTTTTTGGTGTGAATGGTGTTCTCTTTTTTGCAGACAGAGGAGCTGAACCGTGAGGTGGCCACCAACAGCGAGCTGGTGCAGAGTGGCAAGAGCGAGATCTCTGAGCTCCCGCGCACAATGCAGAGCCTGGAGATTGAGCTGCAGTCCCAGCTCAGCATGGTAGGGGCAATGTCCAGCTGGGGTGCGCCTGGGACTGGCAGGGAGAGAGAGACCATGCTCGCTGATGCCTGATCCTCTTTCCTACCCTACTAGAAAGCATCCCTGGAGAACAGCCTGGAGGAAACCAAAGGCCGCTACTGCATGCAGCTGTCCCAGATCCAGGGGCTGATTGGCAGTGTGGAGGAGCAGCTGGCTCAGCTGCGCTGTGAGATGGAGCAGCAGAACCAGGAGTACAAGATCCTGCTGGACGTGAAGACACGACTGGAGCAGGAGATCGCCACATACCGTCGCCTGCTGGAGGGCGAGGATGCCCAGTGAGTTGGGGGGGGCACAGTCCCACCTCCCAGACCCTCAACCCCTGCTGCTCCCAGTGCTTCTAACTGCTCCATCTTCTCTCTTGCAGCCTCTCCTCCCAGCACACATCTGGCCAGTCACATTCTTCCCGAGAGGGTGAGGCTCCCAAGGTCCCCAGGCACTGAAGCTCCTTGCCCATTCCATGGGGTGTGGGCCAGGCCCTTTTCCCCAGAGCCCCTGGCCTGTCTCCCCCTGCCCTGGAGCCTTCTTAGCTCCCATAGCCCTTCTCACCTCTTATCTCTCCAACAGTGTTCACCTCGTCGTCCTCCTCCTCTCCCAGCCGCCAGACCAGGCCCATCCTCAAGGAGCAGGGCTCGTCCAGCTTCAGCCAAGACCAGAGCTCCAAGTACTGAGCTGCCTCTTCCAGAGTCTCCTGCCCTCCCTCCGGCCTCCCCTCCTGAAGGCCTGGGTCAGGACCTTACTCTCCCAGCGCAGTTCCCAGCTGTCTCCCCTCCCTCTCCGCTGGTCGTGGGCTAATAAAGCTGACTTTCTGGTTGATGCAAACCTGTGTGATATCCGTTCTTGAACTGGTAGGAGGGGAGTTGAGGGTATCTCTCAGGGACCCTTCGGGGGCCCCATAGCCTGAGAGATGTAGGGAATGAAACAAATCTCAGAAGATCTTGAAGCGTCTCCCTAGATGAGCTCCATGCCATGTGCGAATGGGAAGTGGGACTCAGGAAGGGGAAGTTCACGTGTGTTGGCAGCCACCATCACAGGCATTTTGCACAGGTCCTTTTATGACACTGTCCTTGCAACTCTGTGAAGTGGGTGTGGTCAGGCCCATTTTGGAGCTGACAACTCCTGGGATTCAGGGAGGTTAAGATACTTATATAAAACCATGCAGATCATAAGTGATGCGACTGCAGTCCAAGCTCAGGTCTGCCTGGTTACAAAGTCCGTGCCTTTTTTTTTTTTTT
>NW_003852413.1:22553983-22554680 GCF_000181295.1 Otolemur garnettii
ACATTGCATTTATTGCACTTCTGTCTTGCCTTTTTCTTATCACTGCTAAATATGACCTAGGGCTGAGACAGTGTTTAGTAAGTATTGTGTTTTGTACTCAGGGCCAGCAGTGATGCTTGGCTTTTCCCCAGATCACTCTGTCCTCATACACTATGATCTATGTAAGTGGCCTTTCCACAAGAGTATGGTCAAGACCAACAACAAGGAGGAGACCAGGACTTCCCTGCTTACCAGCCATGGAAGCTCCTGTTCCCTCCAGCACCCGGTCTCCAGTCTCAGCCTGGCTTTGGTGTCTACCATCTCTCCTTGCCTACCTGGCTGATGGTGTGGTCCACACCTCTCAAGCACCATTCCTTCTTCCTGGGTGCCTTCTGTATTTTAGGGATTTTAATTGAAAAGCCCTAACTATGTATATATAGCACCATAGACTTTTCAAAAAGAGTCTCCCCAGACTGGCTCCCATGTCTCCATTCCTACTCTGCCTTCAACTTTAGCTGTTTGTTTCTTGTGGCATTTTCCTCTGACTTTGAAACAACAGGCTTTATATGGCCATTTCTTGACTTTTCAGTGTTAGTTTTAATTGCTTGACTTCCTACTATGAAGTGTGAAAATTTAGCTCTTACATAGTGTTACATCTCCTCCTTCATCCTCACTTCCCTTCTTCCTTCTCAACATAGTCATGTTTTTCGTGACATAA
>NW_003852413.1:22554745-22555637 GCF_000181295.1 Otolemur garnettii
GTATAAGTCTTCTCTTAATATGTTAGACCTCTGGGTGTTCTGTTGATTTTGTCTTCTTAAAGATGTCCCTCCTAGAACTCTGTCTTCCTGCTCAGGTCTATTCTGGCTGTTCTCTGGACCTGCCACCCAGCTGCCACCATGGAATGTCTCTTAACCATTATCCTGAGCAACCCTTCTTTTTCTCTGCATTACATCTCTTATCTTCTGGATCCCATATCTTCCTCTTTCCTATTATTTTTTCCCCCATGTTTTAGTCTAAGGAACTTCCTTCAGTAGTTTCCCAAGAAAGGATTCATAAGGGTTGCAATTTTGAGACCTTTCATGTCTGAAAAGATCTTTAGGGTACCTTGCTCTTGACTGATAGTGTGGTTGGGTATAAAATTCTAGGTTGGAAATTACTTTCTGTAAGTATTTGAAGGTATTGTTTCACTGTTTATTGGTTTCTGGTATTGCTGTTAAGACGGCTCATAATATTTTCATTATAGATCCTTTTATATCCCCACTTTCTTCCCTAGAAGCTTTTTAGTTCTCTGTGTCTTGATGTAGCCTCAATTTATCCGTTCAATCCAATGGGTGGATGTTTTCACCCATTGGATTGAGCACTAGCAGAAACTTAACCGTGTGTGAGCTTGTTCTTCAACCTGGCAAATTTCCTTATTTCATGATTTCCTCTCTCATTTTCTCTCTTTCTGGAATTTCTCTTTTTTCTATGTATTCCATTCTATTTTCATCTCACTTGTCTTTTTTCCCACTTTCTGATAATTTTTTTTAACTTTGCCATCTAACTCTATTATTTAGAGCTTTCAAAATATCTGCTGTATTTTTAATATCCCACAGTCTGAATGTTTTTTTTAATGGCTTCTTCCTGTTTCAAAATGCAATAGTTTCTTTA
>NW_003852413.1:22555873-22562460 GCF_000181295.1 Otolemur garnettii
GCCAGAGGCTTTCCTCAGATGTCTGGTGGTCCTTAGTTGTCATTCATTTTTAAGAATAAGTAATTAGGAAACTGATATGTGTGTACATCAGGGAGGCTTGCCCTTTGATAGGTCTCACTGTGGAATTATCTGGTAAAGAATAAGCTTCTTTGTTGGGATACAGTATCTATAGACCTTTTCTCTTGAGCAGGGTCTTCCTCAGAAGGGATGCCTCTATTTCTAGTCTGGATTGTAAAATCTATCAACTTTTTGGAAGCTGTATGGGGGAAGGAGGCTGAGAGGGTCTCAGTCTCTTCTAATCTGCTAGTTGATTGATTTCAGCTTATTACCTCTGCATTTGGCCACACCTGGTGCGAGCTCCTCTGAGTGAATTCTCCAGTGTAAATCTCCAGTTTCTCTGGGGTAAAGGAGGAGTGATTGGCCATTGGGAAGGTGGGGGAGAGAGAAAAACTATGGAAGCCTCCTACTTTTTGTAAAAACACTTTTTATAGAGAAAAGGTCTCATTATGGTGCCCAGGCTGGTCTTAAACTCCTGGCCTCCAGTGATCCTCCCACCTTGGCCTCCCAAAGTACTAGGATGACAGGTGTGAGCCACTGCACCTGTCCTGTCCTGTCCTTGCTTTTTATACAGACTTCTAGCCTGTCCTTCTGTTTCTAGCTCACTTGCCTCTTACTATCAGAGGTACTTGGGGCCTCCTTTGCAGAGACTTCCCAGGCTTTTGATGCGTGAACTTGCTTGCCTCTTGGTTTCCCCCTAGGCAAGCACTGAATTTTCTTCGTGTCTATTTCCCAGCTTCCAAGACTCTGTTGCTCTAATCCAGGGGTCCTCAAACTTTTTAAACAGGGGGCCAGTTCACTGTCCCTCAGACAATTGGAGGGCCGGACTGTGGGCCCTGGGATGAGTCAGCTGCTAAGCAGGACAGGCAGTGGTGGCAAAAACACCCAGTGGGCCGGATAAATGTCCTAGGTGGGCTGCATGCGGCCCATGGGCCATAGTTTGAGGATGCCTGCTCTAATCTACTCTCCTCTTTCTTCGTTCACATAGATTTTATTCATTAACAGTAATTTTAGTGGTGTTTAGGAAGTGAAGATAAACTGTATGTTTAACCTGCTGGTTTAACCCAAAGTCCTTACTTTACATGAAAAAATCATATTCATCATTTCCAATTGCTGAGCCTAATTCATTACTCTATTATTCATGTCTCAATGGATGATCATTGTTGGTTATTCAGCAAACAGCTCCCTATTTCTGGCCACCAATCCCATCCTCAGGGCCAGAGGGTGAGCCTATGAGTCAGACTGAACCCTGAATTCCAATACCCAAAGGTAACCAGTGATAACATTTTTGTGAGTTTCTTTCTCATATAGTATATATGGTAAACATATGGTCATGTGTTGTGTGACTGTGGGCTATGAACATAATGATGGTCCCATGAGATTATATCATGTTTTACTGTGCCTTTTCTGTGTTTAGATATGTTTACGTACACAGATTCTCACCATTGGGTTATGATTGCTGTTAGTGCTCAGGACAATAACACACTGTACAGGTGTGTAGCCTGGGAGCAGTAGGCCATACCATAGAGCCTGGGTGTGTAGTAGGTCACAGCATCTGGGTTTGTGCAAGTGCACTTTGATGTTCACACAGCAACAAAATCTCCCAAGGACACATTTTTCAGAACCTGTCTCTGTCATTTATATATATACACATACATATATGACATTATATGTATCATTTATATATATAAATGAAATATATTGATTTATATTACAAGTTATAATTATAACAACAGTTACACTGAATGTCTATACCATTTTTATTTTTGTTTTTTAGTTTTTGCAGTTTTTTTTTGACTGGAGCTGGGTTTGAACCCACCACCTCTGGTATATGGGGCTGGCGCCCTACTCCCTTGAGCCACAGGCGCCGCCCAATGTCTATGCCATTTTGCATCCAATTTTTATTAATTTTATAAGAGAAACACTTTCCTGTGTTATTAAAAGTATTAATGCATTTTGAATGCTGTTTCTACTGTTTTTTGTTGTTGTTGTCGTCATTGAAAATAATGCAGAAATGAACATCAATATGCATAAAGCTCTTACCAATAATTTGGATTATTTCCTTAGGCTAGATTCCCAAAAGTATAATTGCTGGGTGAGGAGATACAAATGTTTTAACGTGCTTCATTTGTGTGGCTAAATTGGTTTAAAGAGAAGTTGTGCCAATTCACATATCTTACCAGCAAGGAATGAGAGTGGCTGTTTCAAAATATGCTCACTAACTTTGTGTAATAGCTTTTCAAACTTCTTTGGTTCAATTGATTCATCTGTCATTTTTAAAGCTGATGTTATGGGAGGACCCTTAGAGAGAGACATATTCCTGGCCTGGGTTGCTAAATAGCTCCTGGGCTGATGCACACGTTTGTGAGTTGTTCATTAATGAGATGTCAGAACGGAGGATACACAATACCATCTACCTGGGCGTGGGAGTGGTTTTAACAAAGGGCTGGTGCCGGTGTCTGTTCTTGGGAAACTCCACAAGAAAACCTTATACTTAACAGACGAGGAAACTGAGGTTTAGAGAAAAAATTTTTTTTTTTTTTTTTTTTTAAGACAGACTCTCACTCTGTCGCCCTGGGTCCTGGGTAGAGGGTCATGGCATCACTGTAGCTCACAGCAACCTCAAACTCTTAGGCTCAAATGATACTCTTGCTTCAGACTCCTGAGTAGTTGGGACTACAAGCTCCTGCCATGATGCTCAGCTAGTTTTTCTTCTTTTTAGTAGAGATGGGAGCTCGCTCTTGCTCAGGCTGGTCTCGAACTTCTGAGCTCAAGCAATCCACCTGCCTCGGCCTCCCAGAATGCTAGGATTATGGGCATGAGCTACCACACCTGGCCTGGTTTAGAGCTATTAAGGGGGAAAAAACCTTTGTGGGATCTCACAGCTACCAGTGGTTAGTAAAATTCCCTGAGAGCAAGAATCATGTTTCTCCTGTTCATTGCTGGAAATAAAACATAAGTTCCTTTTAAATAGAAGGACAGTGTCATAAAGAAATGTGAGTTTCCCCTTCAATAAGAAAACTGTTTTTTTCCATCTGCAGATGGCTTACTGCCTGGATTCTTCAGGCTGAGATTCAAGTCCCCAATCAGACTGCATTTTGCTTATGCCTGGCCTTCCCCACTTCCTAAGACCCTGGCCCCAGAGGCGAGGAGTTGGGGTACTCCCAATGTGCTTTGTAACTTGCTCATTGTGAACACACCGGCAAATTCCTTATGGTTGAGTTACTTCAACATTTGTGAAATATTGTTTAAGATAATTGCATGAAGTCCTAAAACAATGACTAGAGTGAGAACTAATGATAGCCCATAAAGCGTGTCTGCTGATGTAACTGACTGAGCGGTGAGCTTGTAAAGTTTTGCTTACTTTGGGCCCATTGTTTCTGAGAGCTAGAAAAAGCCCAGTGTCCCTCCTAGCGTCTGAGATGAGCAATTTCTAGGCTCATCTTCCCACTGCTGTAGCTTGTCTAAGACTTTCTGACTGCTCCCTGAAAGACAAACACCAAGGAAGCGCTTTGTCTGGCTTGTCTGCACCAGCCCTTAGACAGTACCTGGTGCATAAGAGACACTTAGGAGTCTCTACCCTTTTTGAGGGCAGGCTTCCCTGGGTTCCAGGTGCCTGCTCACGTTCACGCAAGGCAGCATCCGTGGGTAGGTATATTGACAAGGTGTCTTGCAGGAGACAGCAAATATCCTCTTAAGCCCTGGAGGGAGGGAGCGCCACCTGAGAGAGCTGAGGCACCAGGCACATGGAGCTCTTTACTTGGCTCTCTTTCTAGTGTGCTGTCACCGTGGTCAGGTACAGCTTTAAGTCCCTCCTCCCCCAACTGTCTAAAAGCCCTGAAGGGCTTTGAGCAGATCAAGGAGTGTTAAAGCAACAGTGGCAGCTATTCACAAAGAGACCCCCATGTCTGACTTCACCCCCCCTTTGTCACACTATTGGGTTGCAAGGGTCCCTCTTTCTCCTACAAGGATAGAATTGTGACATAAAACACCTACGTCTTGTTTTTTTCAGGTTTTATCTACCACACTATACGAATAGTGTGACCATGTAAAAGGAAATAATAGAAATGAAAACGTCCATCCCTTGTTCTGTCCTCAAAGTTTTTATTCTTGCGGACCTTTTTCCCAGCTTCTTTATGCGTGAATATATAGCAAAGAGGATTTTCAAATTATTTACGGAGCTTCATTTAATGTTAAATTAATAGAAACAAAAGATCCGCATGAAAGGGCATATGTGTAAGGATATTTACTGCTTCATTATTTGTAGTGGCAGAAAATGGAAAGCAGATTTTCTATTGGGAGTGGAAGGGTTGAATAAATAATGGCCTAATCTTACCAGGGAATATTGAGTAGCCATCATGGTCAGTAGATTGGAGCTCTGTCAGACAGCAAGGAGGGGTTGCCCAAGGTACTGGGAGAGAGAAATGTACAATGCAGAGAAGCACAGAAGTGTATTGATTCCACCTGTGTGATATAAAAAATAACCAACTCTGACCCCTCATTTATGTAAATGCATGTCTGTGTGTGTATGGTTACATGGATACACAAAATGCCAAAAATACACATGTGGTTATTAACATAGATTCCCTTGGGGTGGGATGGGAGTCTCACCTGGGTGAGGAAAGGATGGAGGGACAGAGGGGATCCAAGAAAATCAGGAAAGGAAAAAGAAGGGCAGGCATTTTTATGCATATACATAAAGTTGTATATGTGAATAAAGAAATTGAGCAAAAACTTGAGAATTGGTTCATTACTTTGTTGACTACAACATCAACTTTCTTTTTTTTTTTTTTATTGAATGGTAACTGTGTACATTGATGCACTTTGGGGGTACAGTGTGGTGTTTTCATACACAACAACATCAACTTTCTAATTGAAAACAGACTTCATACACTAACATTTGGGTCTGTCAGTTATACAGACCATAAGATAGATTTTCAGCTCACTTTGTGTTTAGATCATAATATGACTGTACAAAGTAAAAGTGATAACCAGAGAGGGGAAAAAAAAGTTAGATGCTAGTCCCTTCCAGGAGGCACGGTGGTACAGTGGGAGGAGGGTAGAGGCTAACCTGGTGCTGAACTTTGACCTTGAACTTGGGTGGATTCTCCCATTTTTCTGGGCCTCAGTTTCCTCCTCTGTAAATTTAGGGTAGTCTTATCTACTGGAAGAGGTTCATGTGAGGATTAAAGGAGATTAAGGGTGAATAGAACACATGGTAGGCATTCAATTAATGTTTCTCATTCCTTCCCTCTTGCTTTTTGGTGATCATGGTAGTGGTGGTGGTGGTGACTATGGTAGTGGTGGTGGAGGTGATGGTGGGGTCGAAGGTGATAGTGGTGGTAGTGGTGCCATCTTTGACAATTGTTAATACTGTCATCTTATTATTGCCTCATTTGATTCCAGCGGTGAGGCTGCAGACAGGCAGCTTGTTCTGGTCCCTAAGACTGAACTGGAGCAAATGCCTCTTCCTGCCCTCTCTTCCAGGCCTCCTCACTATCTCCATACACCGGCTCATCCCAAATTTACAAGTGAGGAAATTGAGGCTCAGGGAGGCTAAGTGACTTACCCAAAGGTGCATGATTAGTAGGTGGGACATCAGAATCCCCACAGCCCACAGTGCTACCTCTGCCTAGGTCTGCCAGGTGAGCAGATCTCT
Organism: Otolemur garnettii; assembly: GCF_000181295.1. Taxonomy (NCBI): domain Eukaryota; kingdom Metazoa; phylum Chordata; class Mammalia; order Primates; family Galagidae; genus Otolemur; species Otolemur garnettii. Next base: position 22,561,590 of record NW_003852413.1, read on the forward strand.
GGTCTTGTTTGACTAGATCAGGTTCACAGAGAAGGCGAGTTGGAGCCATAGCCCATTGAATTCAGCCCAAGTCCACCTAGACTAGAGGCTGCTCTGGGCCAGGTGTTGTATTGGGCTCCAGATGGACATAGGGTGGAGCTATGGCAATAAATGAGGAGCCGCCCTAGCCCTAAATGAGATCCTTCCTTACAGTGCTTATGCAGAGAATGTTCTTTGTTCTCCATCTCCCAGAGGTACCTCTAGTGTGTGGGGGTGGGCAGTGTCCACTCAGTGGTGGCTGAGTACTTTCTCAACACTAGGCCTTGGCTGACATCTTTCCTTTCTCTCCTCCTCTGCTAGGTGGGGTGCTGGGGACTGGGCTCTGGACTTACAAAGGCCTAAATAGTGGCTTGTAGTGTGATTCTAAGGATTAGAAGAGATGATAAAGTTAAGATCTGGCCCATGAAAGGCCTTCAATACATGTTAGCCATTTGGAAAAACGCTTTGTAAGAGTGTGTGTTCTAGTTCTAAGCTCTCACTAGGGGAGCTACTAAAGCTTGTTCTGTTCTGTCCCTCCAAGAGACTTGGGAGTGGGTTCCATTTTTATATTTCCATCTCTACCACCACCACCATCATTATTAGTATAATCACCACCACCACCACAACCATCCTTACTATCATAATCATTGCCACCACTACCATCACTACTTCTACCACAACCATAATCACCATCATTACCACCACCTCCACTATCACCACAATCACTACCACCATGATCACCACCATCACCACCACTATCATCCTCAACATCACCAACACCTCTACCATCACTGCTATAGTCACCACCACTAGCATCACCCCCACCCCCAACCTCCCACCCCTCATCTCCACC
>NW_003852413.1:22563292-22570105 GCF_000181295.1 Otolemur garnettii
CATCAACATTACCACCACCACCATCACCACCATCAACATCATCACCATCAACATTACCACCACCACTATCACTACCATCAACATCATCACCATCAACATTACCACCACTACCATCACCACCATCAACATTACCACCACCACCACAATCACCACATTCATATGGAGAATTTATACCATAGAAGAAATTGACACTGCAAACTGGAGGTTGATTTATTGTTTTTTTGATTGTCTGGACTTGAGAAAGTGAAGAATGAAAAATGTTAACAATGTAAATGAATCTTAAATGTGTTTCATGTCTATAGTCATTTTATTGGGAGTATCAAAAATTTAAGACAATAGTCACTCAATATTTGAAACCTATTATCCAATTCCGCAAAAAAGTCATTCACATCACTGATGAATGAATGAAGTTAGGGAATTTGTCTTTGTTGTTTCACTTTTATCTTACTCTAACATAAACAGGTATTTCAAATAGCACTCATATCAGACCTACTCTTGTTTGTCAATTATAACCTTAAATTACATGAGTTTTACAAGATACAGGGTACAAGAGTTTAGCAAAAATCAACAAAAGCATCCTTTGAGAATCAATTAATTATACTGAATTTACAATAAAGAATATTTCTTAATTTGAAAATTGACTGCTATGACTACACATTTTTTATATTAGAAAAGTTTATGATTATACTGTATACATACACAGACACACACATACATTGTTCTTCCCTCTTGGATATAGCTGGTAGTTAATCATTTACCAGCATGTTACTGGCTTAATTAAAACTCAAAAACTAAGGTGCCCCAGAAATAGACCTTGAGATGAAGGTTCAATTATAAATGTTTTTTTGGATGGTGTCTTTTGAAATGCCAGAGAGGATAAGTGAGATAGAGAAGAGAAGGAATTTAAGAAGAGTTGTGTTGCCAGGCAAGTTATCACTGTGGATGATGGCAGCTTAATTTTGCTGGGAACTCTGAGAGAACAGTGAAGAATGTGCACCTCAGAGTTACTCCCAAAGGACAAGGGAGTTGAGGCATTTATCCTCATAAACCCGTCAGTTACTGGCTGAGGGTTGCTGTCAGGCCTGGGGAGTGGTGTTAATTCCCCAGGACTCTGATCTTCCCCATAAGCAGGCAGAAGAGGCTCTAGTGGCCAGAGAAGGCCCTTGGACAAGGGTTTCTGGTGCTGACAGTTATAAGTCTGGCCAGTAAGTACCCAGGAAGAGTGGTTGGAACTTGGTGCTTGTAGGAGGCAGGCTGTGCTGCTGCCTGGAGTAGGCCCTTGGCTTTTCTTTTTTTTTTTTTCCTAGTGCAGTGGTGTCGTCATAGCTCACTGCAGCCTCAAACTCTTGGGCTCAAGTGATCCTCCTGCCTCAGCCTCCCAAGTTCTAGGGTTACAGGCATGAGCCACCATGTCCCATTGGGTACCTGACTTTCTGTGCATGGAGCACCTCGTTACATCTGGGGTATTCATACATTCAGAGGCAGCCGAGAGGGGGATGCCAGGAGGTAGGAACCTCAGGAGGCGTCTGCCCTTGGCTCATTTACCTCTCTTTACGTCTCTAAAACTACATCCATAGGGTGGTTGTTAGGTTTAAGTGAGATGATGTCAGTGGCGGTGACTAGCCCACTGAAGTTTTTAGGGTCCCTCAGAGTCTATGGAGACAGATTTCTTCTCAGATCTTCGAGGATGTTTGTCTCTCCTGACACTCAGATGGGCCTCCTTGGTAGTTAAGGAGAGTTTCAAATTCCATCGTGTTTCCTTCTCATCTGGACTGCCAGGAAACCCAGAGCTGAGTGTGGGGTATAATTGTCTCCTTCTTCCCCACAGTGATCCCTCTTTTTACAGTAGACACAAACTGGGGGGACTGCTCAGTTTTTAAGGGTTGGGGCCAAATCTGTGTGCCCTTTCTGTTGATACCTTCCTCCCAGGTTGTGGTTGAGGGCACGTGTGCCTCTGGGTTTGTCATTGGATTCCAGCCACTGGCCACATCAGGTCATGTGGAAGCTTTCCCTGAGATTTCTCAGATTTGAGCTGATCCTCTTCCAACTATTGGCTGGAGGATGAGTTCAGAGCTGTCTCAATCAAGGTCCAGCCTCCTCCCAAAAGCCCTCCGTGCCTCCTCTGCCTTGTTCTGGTGATGTGAGCCCCTAAATCAGCAAATTGACTCTTTTTAAAGCTAATTCAAGCTGAGTATCTGTCACGAGCAATGACATGTGCTTATCAATATACTCTGTTTTCTTTTCTTTTCTTTTTTTTTTTTTTTTTTTTTGAGACAGAGTCTCATTATGTCACCCTCGGTAGAGTGCTATAGCGTCACAGCTCACAGCAACTTCAAACTCTTGGGCTTAAGCATCTCTTGCCTCAGCCTCCCAAGTAGCTGAAACTACAGTGGCCTGCCACAATGTCCAGCTATTTTTTTGTTGCAGTTGTTTAGCTGATCTGGGTCGGGTTTGAACCCACCACCCCTGGTGTACGTGGCTGGTGCTGTAACCACTGTGCTACAGGTGCCAAGCCTATACTCTGTTTTCTAATTCTTATTTTTCTTCTACCTGTGCTGGATATTTTGTTTTATTAAGAGTATGTCTTTTGGCCTAGTGCCTGTAGCTCAAGTGGCTAGGATGCCAGCCACATACACTGGATCTGGTGGGTTCGAATCCAGCCCGGGCCTGCCAAACAAGGACAACTACAACCAAAAAATGGCTGGGTGTTGTGGGTGCCTGTAGTCCCAGCAACTTGGGAGGCTGAGGCAAGAGAATCTCTTAAGCCTAAGAGCTGAGGTTGGGCTGAGGCAAGAGAATCTGAGGCAAGTTGAGTTGAGGCTGAGGCAAGAGAATCTCTTAAGCCCAAGAGTGCTCACACCACAGCACTCTACTGAGGGCAACAAAGTGGGACTCTGTCTCCAAAAAAAAAAAAAAAGAGTATCTTTCATCATAAACTATCTAAGCCATCTTTTGGAACTTGATGATATAGAAATGTTTTTTTCCCCCCACCCTCAGATGTCAGTTCCATTGTACTAACAGCCAGGACTAGAAGGAGAAGAACCAGGTCCAAGCTGATGCTGAGTGACCTGTGAGGCCTCCTGGCCTCAGGACCACATTGGCATGTGAGGGGCTGCTTTCCCATCCCCTTACTGCAGGGCTGGCCAAGGCCACTGTGGGGTCTTTAGCCTCAGGATGTGGGTCCCAGGGTCCCACTGGCAGCCCCCATGGCTTCTCCCTTTGTCCCAAACCATCCTGTCGACTTCTCTTTTTCAGTGTTTCTAGGCTTGCTTTGTTCCTGAAGCCTCCACCCTGGCCAGGCCCTGGCAGACTTACCAGCCTGTTGTCCTGGCTGGCCTCAGTGGTCCCCCACGACCCTGCTGAACCCTGCTCACTCCCACCCCCAATCTCTGAGCTCCAGCACCATCCTGGGCCCTTTTTGTTCTCTGCCTCAAAGTCTTTGCCTGGACATTGACACCTGTTCTCCATTTGTGCTTCCCCACCCCGCTTTGGTCCAACTTTAGGGCTTAATTTAAAGGACTTTACATTTCCTCTGCATCAAGCACCATGCCGGAGGCTTGTGGTGATGTATCTCTTCCTTGCAATACTCCCACCAGGTGGGAACTGTTGTTCTTCCCACTTAAGAGAGAGAACCGAGGCTGGGAGGGCTGCAGTGGCCAGTCTGGGGTCACGTGTCCGATCAGCAGTGGAGCCCAGATTTGAGCCCTGGTCTTTCAGACTTAAGAGGTCCTGCTCCTCTCCTAATCCCACTTGGAATCCCAGTCTGGGGGGTGGTGTAGGCTGCAAGAGGCTGACTCTTTTCCCAAACTTCTGACTGGTAGGCACGACTCCTCTTCTTTCTCCCTGTGAGGCTAGGACACCCGGGGTCCCTGTCCCACTTTCCTTCCCTCCCCCATGTCCCGCTGCTCTGTCATTCAGGATTCCTGACACAGCCATTCCGACTCCCAGGTGCTGACTCTCCTCTACTCACCGCTGGGTGCTGGAGTTCCCACAGCCACACCCCTGGCTAGGAATGCCCTGTCCCCACTCCACCCTCCAGGGTTCTTCCTTCTGTCAAAATCTGCGTCAAAGCCCAAGCCATCTATGTGCTGACCCACCCCACCTGGCGGCTCCTTAGTTCCTGGCTCCCATCAATCTAAGGAACAGAAAACTCGGGGCCTGGCTGCCCTCCTGCATCAGAGTGAGCAGCCCCTAGGGCAAAGGCTGTGCCCCTGCCCCCCACCAGAGTAATTACAGTAAATTAACATGCCATTGTGTCCTCCCCCCCAAGGCACTATAGCAAGCTAGGGGAGGGTGGGGGTGGGTGGGGGGGTAGGGGTGGGGGGGGCATGGATGACAGAGACAGTGGTTGGGCAGAGAAGGGGAGTGAGCCAGGTGAGCTAGGGAGATGGGTGGGGCTTCCTGGGACAGGAGAGGTCTGAGCTAACACTGACCCTTACATGGATAATGGCAACTCCTTCTTACAGATTTTCCTCCTACCCAAACCCACCAAAGGGTGTTCCATGTGGACCCCAGAGGGGCCTTGGAAACACACCTGTCAGTGGTCCCAGTGTGGTCAGATAGTGCCTGAGCTCCTGACACCTTTGTTATCACCTGGCCTCTGCTCTCAATTTCATCAGGAGGTCCTGCCTCAAGCTGTGGGCTCCAGCAAGACCGGGGTTTCATATCTCTGCACTTTGCTTAGATGCTTCATCGGGCAAATGGGATGTCCTTCCTCACTCCCTTTGCTCGCTTAGCATCTGCTCATCTTCAAGGCTTGGATCAGCTAAGAGCTCAGATGGGCTAAGAGCTCCTCCAGGATGTGCCCACCCTCCTGCCCCAGGATGGGCACCTGCTCCACCTACCCTGCCATTGGTCTCCCTTCCTTCCATGCTTCCTTTCATCTCTTCCCTGCCTGCCCACCCCCATCCATCTGACCGTCCCTCCACCCTCCCTCCTCCTTCCTTCTCATCTTCCTCCCATTCATCTATCCATCTGCCCCCCGCCCACTGCCCACCTGTTAATCCATCATCCACTCTTCTGTATTCCCTTGTCCCTCTTCCCTTCCCTTGTCCTTTCTCCCTTCATCTTGCTGTCCTTTCTTCCTTCATCAAGCACCTACTTCATGCCACACCATTTGCAGGAATATCCTAAAGCTGTGTATTGAACTGAGGTTTGGCTTTAAAGGATGTGAAGGATTTGGGTAAGACAGGGGAACAGATATGGAAGTTCAGGTAGAGTTTGGAAATGGATAGGAGCGTGGGACCAGCAAGGGGTCTGGTCTTCTGGGAATGAGGCCTGGCGGACAGTGAGTGGGTCTTCATGGCTCATGTGCTAGAGAATTTCAGTCATTCTTTCCCTGAACAGGGAGGGAAGGGGGTGTGTGTGAGATTTGTGAACTCATTTATTGCTTGCCCTTGATTATTTAATTGTTTGTGTTTTAACAACCAGAACATGATTCTGGGGTCCAGGGATGGTCCTTTTCACCCTACACATATTCTTACCCTGCCCAGCTCAGAAATCTGGAGAATACTTAAGTATATATACATACACACCACACACACACACACACACACACACACACATCTTTTTCTTTTCTTTTTGGTTGGGGCTGGGTTTGAACCCGCCACCTCTGGCTTATGGGGCTGACTCCCTATCCTTCTGAGCCACAGGTGCTGCCCGTCTTTTTCTTTTTTAAAGAAGGGGCCTTGTTGTATTGCCCAGGCTAGAGTGTGATGGTACAATCATAGCTCACTGTAGCCTTCCACTCCTGGGCTCAAGTTTTCCACTTGTCTCAGCCTCCCGAGTAGCTGGGACTACAGGCATGTGCCACCATGATCAGCTAATTTTTTTGTTTCTTTGTAGAGATGTGGTCTTACTATGTTGCCCAGACTGGTCTCAAATTGCTGACCTCAAGTGATCCTCCCACCTCAGCCTCCCAAAGTTCTGGTGTTATAGGCATGAGCTACCACACCTGGCCACATTTTGCATTTTTGAAGCAGGCCCTGCTGTGTGACTTTGGACAGGTCCCTTCCCCTAGCTGGGCCTCATGTTTTCTACCTGTAAAGGTAAGGAGCTGATCTAGGTGACTGCTAAGGCCCTTTTAGTCTCTGAATTTTGAGAACTTTTCAGCAGGAGCAGATCTGGCATTGAAAAGTGAGGCTTGCAGCAAGCAGACCTTGGGTATATCCCTGACTGAGCAGCTTCCTTGCTATGACCTTGGGAGGGTCCTCCATTTCTGAACCCTTTTTGACTATGATATAGATGACTGCTGTCTGTTCTGTCTACTGTGCAGCACAGCTAGGACACTCAGACAAGGCCATGGACACTGAAATGCTTGGGTCAACCCATTTGTTGTATCAGCCCAGGCTCTCAAAGATGCTTGGTCCAGATAGGTAGGCTAACTGGGGAAACCAGTGGGTGGCAGGGCTGTTTGGGGAAAAGGCCTTGGGAGACGCTCGCTCTAGGTTCCTGATTGCCTCGCAGCCTGCAATCCTGCCTGCTGGCCTACTTCTGGCCCCTGGTGGAATTTACAGTGGAGAAATTCAGCAAACACCACCATAGCCAAATGAACAAGGTTAGCACCACCAGCAGTAAGACCCATGGCTATGCCTGTCCTGTATGCCTGATGGGACACAGGCGAAGGAATCATTGTCATTTATGTGGCTTTCTGGCCAAAATGCATAACCTTAATCTGATCACAAGAAAACATCAGAAAAGCCCTAACTGAGGGATAGTCTACAAGATAAATGATCGCTACTCATCAAAATGTTAAGATCAAGAAAAACAAGGCAGGACTGAGAACTGTCACAGGTTGGAAGAGGCCGAGGCGAC
>NW_003852413.1:22570448-22581504 GCF_000181295.1 Otolemur garnettii
AATGCTGGTAGAAATTCACTCAAGCCTATAGTTAATGAACAGTATTGTGTCAATGTTAATTTACTGATTTTGAAAATTAGACCACACTTACGCGATATGTCCACATTAGGGGCAGCTGAGTGAAGGGCTTCCATACACATAAACTCTCTTACTAGTTCATAACATTTTCTAAAAGTCTAAAATTATTTCAAAATAAAAAGTTAAAAGAGAAAAAAGCTCTCTTGTAGAGCAGCTAGCTGTTTGAAGAAGCCAGAGAAACTGGGTGGTAGAAAGCATGGACCTAAGACCTGAGAATTCTAAGCCTCCCTGATGCCCAGTTCCCGGCACACTTGGGTGCCGAGCTAAAGCAGATCCCGGAAGCCTTCCAGATTAGGCCGCCCATATCTTATCTCAACCATCTCCCCAGCAAGATTTCACCACTGGCCCTGCAATGGGGCTAGCACCCATCTGTTCCATAGTAGAGTGAATTGAATAGCATCCCCCAAACTCATGTCCACCTGGAACCTTTGAATGTGACCTTATTTGGAAATAGGGTCTTTACAGATGTCATTAAGGTAAGGTTTGAAATGAGATCGCACTGGATTAGGGATGGGCACTGAATCCAAGGAATGTCCTTACAAGAGACAGAAAAAGAAATGCAGAGACACAGAGATGAAGGCTGCATGAAGATGGAGTCAGAGATTGGAGTGATGCTGCCACAAGCCATGGGATCAGAAGTTGGGAGAGATGTGGACACATTCTTCTCTAGAGTATTCAGGGGGAATATGGCCCTGCCAACACTTCGATTTGGGGCTATAGACCCCAGAAGGGTGACAGAATACATTTCTGTTGTAGAGATCGATAACAGCAGCCCTGGGAAACTAATGGACATGGTCCACACTTTTCTTATATTTGTTCATATCTTAAATAATTTTGAAGTGTGTCTCCCTTTCCCTTTCAGGCTGGAGGCTTTCTACAGGGAGGGACAGTCTCTTCCACTAGCCCGTGGGCTCTGAGGGTAGGGGCCATGCCTCCCTCCTGTCCTGAGGCCCCTCCTCCCTTAGGCGCCCCCCCCCCTTCTAGCGCCCAGCTGGTCTCCAGAACACAATGTGGGCTCTGTGAGGGGCTGCCTGGCCCTGCCGCCTCACCTGTTTGGATTGGCAGAAGTCTTTCTGCTGCTGGGCGGTGCCAGGAGACAAGCTGACCACAAGAGGCTCCACCTGGGTTCCTCCCTGACCCCCACCTGGAGGCAGGTGGGAGGGAGGGTCAGACCATGGTGTCTATGAATAGCTCCCTCCTGAAGACCAGGTGTATGGGTGCTCCAGGTCCAGCAGGCAGATGCCCCCAACCCATTAACACCTGCTGCCCCAGACATTCCCCTTGAAATGTCATGAGTATCAGGCCTCTGTGGCACCGGGGAGGAGACTGGAGAGTGCTGTCCTCTGAATCTCTGTCCCCTGTCTGGCTGGGTCATTGGTAGCTCCTTGGTCACTGAGTCCATTTCTACAGGGCAGGGGTGTTGGCCTCAAGCTCTAGCTTGGGCCAGGGCCCTAATCCAGGTGGGGGAGAAGATCAGACTTGTATTCCATGCTGGGGCTCCAGAGTCCATGCTGGGGCTGGAGGCAGAGGCCAGCAAAGGTGTCTTTATAAGTTGTGCACAGGGGTTTATGTGTTGTGGCTCTCTACCAGCTTTATCTTTTAGATTCCCCCTGGAGCGGGGGAGAAAGGAGTGTCTTTTGGCTTTCATTGAACCTATGCTTGGTCCCTGCAGAGGAGGGAGATGGGTGGGGGGCACTGGCTTGGGGCTCTGTACTCTGCTCCTGCTCCGGATCCCTCTGCTGCTGCTTGGGATCCCTCTGGACGCAGCACTTTTCTCCAGGAAGCAGCCCCCACCCCCACCCTGCACCCCACACCCACTCACAACCAACAGCAGCATGTCTCCAACAAAAGCCTCTGTCCCTCAGCCAAAATCCGTGCTGCCTCTCACTGGGGAAATTGTAGGGCTGGGCCAGGGTGGGGGGACCATTTTCTAGAAGGAGATTAGGAGTGTCTGTCAGGGGCGGTGCAGTGGGTGGGGCCCTGGCTTACTCACATCCTCGAGAGTCCTTGCCGAGGCAGATTTGGGGAGCCCGCAGCCTCAAGTGTCTGTCTCAGCATTGTCTTCTGAACTCCTGGGCCATGACTGGGGGGGGGGAACCTCCCTGACTTCTGCTTTGGTGACGGTCAAGGGGGTGGGGTGTGGCTGGGGGAGGGCGCTGCTTCCTCTTTGGGAGCAGTTGATCCTAAGAAGAGCGTTGGAGCCTCCAGCAGGGGCTGTTGGGGCCTGTCTGGGGAGATAGGATGTGTCAGGCAGCCCCAGACACGACTGCATTCCTCCCGACATGCCTGCCGGGGTCCGAGGAGCCGAGGGGCTGATGGGAGGTGCGGAGGGGGCTGGGAGGCGTTGCTTTTGGAGGTTGTTGGGAGCGTGATATAGTTGAGATCTTAATATACAAACCTTTAAAGCAGGAACAGATGGACGCTTGGAAATGTCCAGTGACCCTCAGGACCCTGAGAGTTGGGGACCCATATGTCCACTCTGGCCATACCCTGGCCACACCCTGCCCCATGCCTGCATCCTTCCCAGACCCATCCCTGGGGCCAACTCCACAAGGGCTCAGTGAGGATGGCTGGACCAGACTTTTCCCCACGCTGGGGTTGCTCTGGGGTCTGACAAACCTGGGGCTGGAAGCAAAAAGTCTCCCTCTTTGGTTTGATCTAGTAAGGTGCTGCTCCACTCCCTATGGGGCCAAGACGCTGGGCTACAGCATGCTGACCAAGCTTCATGCCCCCTTGGGTTAGGAAACATTTTATCTATGTTGTCATGTGGGATTCTTGGAGCTGACTGAAGCAGGCAGAGTGGTTGGTATTTACTCCCACTTTGCAGATGAGCAAACCAAGGCTCAGAGAATTATCAAGTCCTGGCTAAGTGGCAGAGCCAGGACTCAGTGGACTCCATGCTCTTCCCCGATGTCTCTGGCTGTGGTGATGAGGGTACCTGTCCTTGGCCAGACTGAGCAGCCAATGCTGCAGTCATATGGGAGATGTGAGGTCCTCCCTTTACGGAGGACATTAGTTAGGGCCCATGCCCAGGGCAGGGGAGAGCTGCCTGGATTTCCCTTCAGTGAGGGTGTCAGAGTGGAGGTCTGAGCCACCTGACTGGCTGGGTGTGTTGCAAGAATGTGACAGGCCCCATAGCACAGCCTAACAGGTCAGCCTTGGGAAGGTCTGTGAGACCTGCTTGTGTCCTTTATTGGGTGGCAGTGCTGAGAATGGAGTGCCTGTGCCCAGGTCACCTGGCCGTGCAGGTGCTCCTCCAGCCATGTGTCAGCCCCCTGCAGTGGTGGGCTTCCTCTAAGTGCAGGGAGAAGGCCGATCCAGGCAGCGGGGAACCCACAGGTCACCAGATTAATGGCACAGAGGCCTGTTCTTGAACACCCTGCCTGAGTCTGGGTTGCGGGCTCCGGAAGGCTGCGGCTCCCAGGGTCCGATGGGAAAGTGTAGCCTGCAGGCCCACACCTCCCTGCGTGAATCACGCCTGGCAGGACAAGAAAGCCAAAAACACCTCAAACAATGAGTTTCCAGTAAAATATGACAGACAAGATGAGGCGGAGGAGAGGCGGGATCTGGTTGGGAGTTGGCACCAGCCTGTGGGTGATGACAGCCAAGGGGAATGGAAAATGCCAGGCCCGCCCCCTACTCACGAGTATAAAGCTCTTGCATCCTTTTCCAACTTACCTCTCTTCTCTCCGTCAATTCGCTGGCTCACTCCCTCACCTCCTCAGCACCATGACCACCTGCAGCCGCCAGTTCACCTCCTCCAGCTCCATGAAGGGCTCCTGTGGCATCGGCGGTGGTTCCAGCCGCATCTCCTCTGTCCTGGCTGGAGGGTCCTGCCGGGCCCCCAGTGCCTATGGGGGCCTGTCTGTCTCCACCTCTCGCTTCTCCTCTGGGGGAGCCTGCGGGCTGGGGGGCGGTTATGGCGGTGGCTTCAGCAGCGGCAGCAGCTTTGGTGGGGGCCTAGGTAGCGGCTTTGGTGGAGGATTTGGTGGTGGCCTTGGTGGTGGCTTCGGTGCTGGCTTGGGTGCTGGCTTCGGTGGTGGCTTTGGCGGTGGTGACGGGCTCCTGGCGGGCAATGAGAAGGTGACCATGCAGAACCTGAACGACCGCCTGGCCTCCTACCTGGACAAGGTGCGCGCCTTGGAGGAGGCCAACGCTGACCTGGAGGTGAAGATCCGTGACTGGTATCAGAGGCAGCGGCCCGCTGAAAGCAAAGACTATAGCCCCTACTTTAAGACCATCGAGGACCTGAGGAACAAGGTGGGTGACTGGGCAGAAGGAGGTGCCATTCCAGCTCCCTGACTCTGGGAACACTAGATGCCTCAGGCCACTGGCACCTTTAGATTTCTGTGCAGGACAGACTCCACCCTGGTCTCTTCTTCTGAGGGCTTGGGTGCCCCCAACAGAGCTGGTCTCTGAGCAGATGGGGTCCCTACCCTACCTTCTCAAACTCTTCTGGCCTCTAATTCTCAGACTAGACCAGTGATTCCTATTCTTACATTTTACAGAGGAAGAAGTGGAAGCTTTGAGAGTTGCTGTGACCTGCTGAAGGTCACACACCAAATAAATGGCAGAGCCAGGGCAACAGCCCTTGAGCCCCACCTTCCAGCACAGGAGGCAGCTACCTGTTCTCTGGCACAAGGGAGGAGTGAGGCTGTAACGGGACCAGGCTAGACACCCAAACTGCTCATTAGCTCCTGAGTCTAGGCTGTGGCTGCCACCGCCCAAGAGCCTTGGGGCTGGCTGGCCCCTCCCTACAGCCAGGCGGGCATGAAAACCCCACAGATATGATCAAAGTGGCCCTTATGCATCTGACATAGAAGGAGCATGTTGGGCTTGTGCCCTCTGAATTGTGCCTTCTCCCAACCCCCATGTCACCCGCCTGGTTCTGATGCCTTGCATGGATTAGGGAAACTCCATGATGAGGGAAGGAACCCCAGCCAGGCTCAGGGTTCAGCCTGCCTTCTTAGTCCTCCCGTGTATTCTTCTGGACCAGCTGGATCTCCTCTTCACCTCTTGGGAGAATCCCACCTGGATCTTCACCTCTTGGGAGAATCCCACCTGAGATCCCATGTCCCATAGGCTTGAAAGGAAAGTGTGTGTCTGCAAAGGACCCACAGAGCTGGCTAATGCAGAGAGAGGATAGTCCCAGTCAGAAAGGGGAGCCAGGAGCCTTAGGCCACTCCTCTCATCTGTAGGTGGGAACCTGAAAGCCCCAAGCCCATGTTAGGTTTTGCAGCAAGTCCATGTGTAGAACGGGGCCCAGAACTCTGGGGTTTTGATTTTAAGGCCAGGGCTGCTTCTAGCACCTTTGCTGACCATGAATTAGCAAAGTCTTGGGCCAAACCTGGACTGCCTGGGCTTTTCCTCTAGACTGCTGTGGCCAAGGATCACAGGGAAGTGGAGAACATTCAGAGAAGAACAGGAAAACAGAAGCCGGATGCCGGTAGCAGTGAAGTCTGTCTCATGGCATTCATTTGACAAATGATCTGTGTCTTTTCCATCCCATAGATCCTTGTGGCCACTGTGGACAATGCCAATGTCCTCCTGCAGATTGATAATGCCCGTCTGGCTGCTGATGACTTCCGCACCAAGTGAGTTCGCAGTGGTGGCTCAGAACATCCAGGCTGCCCAGAGTGGGGCACTTTTGGAGCAGTATTTCTCAATAGAGCTGGCCAGTGCCAAGAGAGCTGCATGAACCCCCCCCTCCCCGGGTGCTTGTGAAAAGACAAGGCCCTGACCTTGGAGTTTTGATGCAGTTATTTGTAGCAGATTACCTGGCTGATTCTGATCCACAGCCAGGTTTGGGAAAGACTGCTTTAGGGAGAGAAGCTTCCTGCTCGCCCACTTGCCCTTGTAGGGCAGGAGGTAGTCATATTTGGAGTTCTTAGGAATTATTGGTTAGCTGAAGCTAGAAGGGCACCCTTTCCTGAAATCTGCAGGCTGGTGAATTGCCTTATTCCCATGCCTGCAGGAATATTCAGATCTGAGCAATCAATGGGCACTGGGTCTATTTCCAAGATTGGCTCTCTACACCGCCCACGGGGTGCCAGTCTGGGAGAAGCTGCAGGGGGAAGAGAACAAAGCCTTCAGTGTGGACAGGATGAGTGTCTCATTCTTTTTCTCCTGGGTCATTCCAGGTATGAGACAGAGTTGAATCTGCGCATGAGCGTGGAGGCCGACATCAATGGCCTGCGCCGGGTGCTGGATGAGCTGACCCTGGCCAGAGCCGATCTGGAGATGCAGATCGAGAGCCTGAAGGAAGAGCTGGCCTACCTAAGGAAGAACCATGAGGAGGTGAGAGCTAAATGGAAAAGCTACTTAAAAGAATAGCAGAGAGGCAGGTGTGGTGGCATGTGCCTGTGGTCCCAGCTAGTCAGCAGGCTGATCAAGGAGGATTGCCTCAGCCCAGGAGGTTGAGATCAGCATGGGCAACACAGTGAGACCCCATATCTCTTAAATTAAAAAAACAAAAAGAATAGCAGGGAGAGAAGAGGTGGTACTGGAAAAGGGAACCCCAGTCAGCTGCCCCAGTGAGGCTTCTGACTGGAAGCTGTTCTCTGGTTGTGCAGGAGATGAACTCCCTGAGAGGCCACGTGGGCGGAGATGTCAACGTGGAGATGGATGCAGCGCCCGGTGTGGACCTGAGCCGCATCCTGAATGAGATGCGCGACCAGTATGAGAAGATGGCAGAGAAGAACCGCAAGGACGCCGAGGACTGGTTCTTCAGCAAGGTAGGTGTCATTTGGGGTGGAAAGGACCCAGATCACCTGACTTCTGGGGCTTTTTGGTGTGAATGGTGTTCTCTTTTTTGCAGACAGAGGAGCTGAACCGTGAGGTGGCCACCAACAGCGAGCTGGTGCAGAGTGGCAAGAGCGAGATCTCTGAGCTCCCGCGCACAATGCAGAGCCTAGAGATTGAGCTGCAGTCTCAGCTCAGCATGGTAGGAGCAATGCCCAGCTGGGGTGCGCCTGGGACTGGCAGGGAGAGAGAGACCATGCTCGCTGATGCCTGATCCTCTTTCCTACCCTACTAGAAAGCATCCCTGGAGAACAGCCTGGAGGAGACCAAAGGCCGCTACTGCGTGCAGCTGGCCCAGATTCAGGAGCTGATTAGTGGTGTGGAGGAGCAGCTGGCTCAGCTGCGCTGTGAGATGGAGCAGCAGAACCAGGAGTACAAGATTCTGCTGGACGTGAAGACACGACTGGAGCAGGAGATCGCCACATACCGTCGCCTGCTGGAGGGCGAGGACGCCCAGTGAGTGCCTAGTCCTCCTCCAGTCCCACTGCTTAGTCTCTGTCCCACCATGAGTCTAATGGTCCTGCCCATTTCTGTCTTCACAGCCTGGCCTCCCAGTTCTCCTCTGGCTCTCAGTCATCCAGAGATGGTAAGACCTTCCTCCTTGTCAAGCCTGGGCTCAGGACCATCCTGTGTACCTCAGTGGTCTAGGGCACTGCCTAGGGGCTTCTTGAGGAGTTGAGCAATACTGTCTTACTCAGTATTTCTTATGAGTCTCCTTAAGTAGAAGAAGACAATTTCTAAACTCTCCCTAGGGCTAGGAGCATGGGCTCCACCTTTAACTCCCATTTGTGGCAGACCCCATGGTTATATGTCAGCACCAAGGACAGGGCCCTCAATGGCTCAGCCCTCCATGGCTCTTCCCACCAAGACTAGTTATGTATTGGGTTGACATGGACTAAGCTCATAGAAATCTCAGTCACTCTCTGACCTTTGAGGACCATAATCTGAAAGAAGTGTGTTGATGGTATAGTGCTTGGGCAACAGCAGGGTGAAGCCATAATTGGAGGAGAGAGCAACATGGAAACAGTTCAAGTTTCCTCAACTTGTTGGCCTCCCCTCTCCTGGTTACTCCACTGTTGGCCTCTGCTAACACTCTCTGTTCTCTTTTCCCCAGTGACCTCCTCCAGCCGCCAGATCCGCACCAAGGTTGTAGATGTGCACGATGGCAAGGTGGTGTCCACCCACGAGCAGGTCCTTCGCACCAAGAACTGAGGCTGCCCAGCACTGCTCAGGCCTAGGAGACCCCTTGCATGGACCCAGATCTCACTGTAGGATCCTCTCTCCTGCCTCCCAAGCACTTCACACCTGGACCCTATTTTCACCCTTCCTCCCGCCTGGCAATCAATACATGCTTCATGATCTGAGTTGCACAATTCTGTCTCTGCCTGGTCATTGTTAGGTGTGGAGGTGGGGAGGAGGCGGGAGAAGCATGTCTTTGGAACTTATCATAGCACCTGGCTGTGGCCTCTGGGACTGGGAGAAAGGGCCTGGGGGTGGGTTGGGCTCAGGTCCCAGGATGGCTTTCACCATCTCAGAAGATACAGATAGACACGTGTACCCGGTCACAAGTGGTGTCTCTTAGGGCAAGGAAGAACATTCAGTCATTCACTCATTCATTCATTTGCCAGATATTGAGTGCCTTTATGTGTTGGACACTGTGCTAGTTTGAGCATTTTTAACATTTTTGAACAGGGATTTCTTGGAGAAAATATTGAAGCTTATAGATCTCCTCCCCTGTTCCCTACTTTCAAATAAGCACACATAGATTTGCATTATAACGCAACTTTGTGGATTTTATGGGTCCCCTGAAGCTCTTCCATGGAGATCTGTGAACCCAAGATAAGAACTCAAGCTTATAAGTATGTATTGGGTTCAAGCTTCACTGACATTCTTTCTCTCCTCTTATCTACTCTTGCCCCAGGGCTGGTCTAATCCTGCTTAGACTTAGTTAATTTAGGTCCAGTTGATTACCACCTCCAAGCCTCAGTTTCGACTTCTGTAAAATGGGCAATAATGACAGTACCTACCTTGTGGGCTTCTGAGGATTTGCTGGAAGAATGTATGCAAGGCCTATAGCCCAATGCCGGGTATACTGCCAGCCCAGGCACAGCTGTGTCAGTGACACTGGGTGAGCTGCCTTTTGTGCATGGTGACTAACCATCCACGATGAGGGCATTTTTAGAGGCTCTTAGATGAGTTTCTAACCTTGGCTCAGTTCTATATCAG
Organism: Otolemur garnettii; assembly: GCF_000181295.1. Taxonomy (NCBI): domain Eukaryota; kingdom Metazoa; phylum Chordata; class Mammalia; order Primates; family Galagidae; genus Otolemur; species Otolemur garnettii. Next base: position 22,579,554 of record NW_003852413.1, read on the forward strand.
CTGTGACCTTGGAAAAATATGAGTCTGTTTTCTTCACTGGTATAGATAGGATGATAAACCCTACTTCTTGGGGTTGATAAGAGAATCCGATGAGCAAATGAACCTTTAGAGCCAGGGTTGTAGGAGTCGCCTCTTGGTGGGAGTGTCTTTTCCTTTCTTTGGAGGTCTGGTAAAGGAGTGGGAAGAGGAGGAGCCTCACCTGAGTGAGTAGTGAAGATTCCAGAGGTGGGTGGGGCTCGCTGCCCCAAGCTAGGAAAGAGTTGAATAGTCCTGTATCAGTTTTACTCGCTCATTCATTTGGCTTCCAGAAGGAAACTTCTAGAGGAAGTCAAGGGTGGGGCTGGGATTGATGAAGGACTTAGTTTGGGCAAGGGGTCTAAAGGCTTTGGATTCAGATAGCTCAGGCTGGAGTCCTATGCTAAATAGCCTGAGAGTTTGGGCGAGATCCTGATCCCCATGTTCCTCTTTTACAAGGTGGGAAATAAGGGCCTTTGCTACATACGGCCAATGCAGGATTAAATGATCTCACGCAGGCGGAGGGTTTGGCATTGTGCTTGATGCATAGTCAGCACTCTGTAAATGGTGTAGGAGAGAGAATGATTAGGAAAAGGAATGAAGTGTTGTTGGTTTCTGTCTTCCCCACCTCTACCTGCGGAAGGAGAGGTCTGCTTTGTGTTCCTGAAACACTGGGATGTCTTTTTACTTAAGTTTTGTCACCAAGAAGGGTAGATTTGGGTGGTCCCTGGGGGAGGGTGGGCTGTCCTGGGGTGTGAAATACTAGAGTTTCAGAGGTGCAAGGGGCATCAGGGAGGAGGAAGGGTTGAGGGAGCAAACTCAAAGATTGGGAAGGGATGGTTTCGTGGGCCCTAGTGGTGATAGGATCCTAGTAGGGAGGGACCTTGTGATTGTCTAGGGATGATGGACCCTGGTTCCCAGTTGGGCAGTGAACCTCTTGCTTAAGTGTGGCATAGAATCCATGGATGGTCACATGGGCCTGGAAAGAGGGCAGAGCACAGTGGCAGTCAGCAGTGGGGATGGAAGCCCAGCATGCTCTGGACATCTTAAGAACCCCGTTGCCTCTCACTACCTTGGAAGTGGGGTCTGGCAAAAGTTTCCATCCCCAAAGGAGATAGGCTGTAAAGGGATAGAGAAATGTGAGATTTCTGAGATTTGGGCGCAGCGAGTGAGCTTCCTCTCTGCCTCAGTGGTTGCTGTCAAGGGAATACAAGGGAGAGTTGGGCTTGCTTGAGAGTAGAGATGGAGGCCGGGGCTAGCTTGCTGAAAGCAGGCTCAGAACTGGGAGGGGAGTCAGACAGGGGGGCTTGGAGGTGGTCCCACGTTGTACTCTCAGGCCCCAGAGGAAAAGGGCAGAGGGGGCAGTTTCCCCAGAGCGTAGGGAGGACTCTCCACCCCTGGGGTTACCCCCCACCCCAATCGTACTCTACTAGGAAGACATCATTTGAGTCCTGCCAATGATCTTGTCCCCTGGCAGCGACATGCACCCAACCCAAGACCTGAACCCGCAGCCCTGACACCAGTGAGACTGCCCCACCTTGCCCCCTTATCTGAACAATAGAGCAGCAAAGCAACTCAACAGCACCGTCTCGTGGAGGCAGGTGGGGTTGTTTCCCTGAGCTTCGGAGAGGTCAAGTGACCTTCCTGGCTCCGCCTTCCCTATGTCATCTGGGCGGGGCATCCTCTCTCCGCCCTCCCAGAACACAGGTCTGGGGAGGCCTCTGTGAGCCGCCGCCACTGCCGCCGCGATGAGTCCTGGAACCCGGCTGCTCCAGGCCCCGCGGACTGAGTGGCCAAGCCTCGCCTGTGCTTAGGCTTTTCCACGCCCCAGGTGGCTTCATTCCTGTTCTGTGCCATCTCCGCGATGGGATGAAACGGAGAGTCCCCTGAGCTCAGTGTGTGGCTTTGCTAGTTTACTCCAAGATTTTTTTTTTTT
>NW_003852413.1:22581639-22604038 GCF_000181295.1 Otolemur garnettii
ACAGGCGCCTGCCACAACGCCCAGCTATTTTATTTTTATTTATTTATTTATTTGACATAGAGCCTCAAGCTGTCGCCCTCGGTAGAGTGCTGTAGCCTCACAGCTCACAGCAACCTCCAACTCTTGGGCTTAAGCGATTCTCTTGCCTCAGCCTCCCAAGTAACTGGAACTATAGGTGCCTGCCACAACGCCTGGCTATTTCTTTTTTGTTGTTGTTGTAGTTGTCATTGTTGTTTAGCAGGCTCGGGCTGGGTTTGAACCCACTGGCCTGGGTGTATGTGGCCGGCGCCCTAGCCACTGAGGTACTCCAAGATTTTTGTTTTATGGGGTGAAACCCAACCTTGAATTTCTCAAACCCCTTTAGTTTGGGGGGGGGGACTCTTTTTATTGTGAAATTATCTCCAGGATCATTATAGGCAGCAAGTGGCGTATCTCCCTCTGATTACCTGATCAGGCAAATGGTTCTTTTCCAAGACCACAGATGATAACCTGGTTTGGGTGACAGTCGCAAACTATTCCTACATGCAGGTGTTAGGGGAGAGAGAGCAGGGGAGGCCTGATGCCTAGGGACTAGGGGCCCTGGTGTCTGGGCAGGTCTGTGGAGGTGGCCCACCTCACTGAGCTTGGATGCTGCTACAAGGGAGCAGTGGGATGTCAGGGACCCCAAGGACACAGCAGGCAGCAGCTCCTCCTCCATTGCCACTTGCTGAGTCAGAGCTTTCCTGGTGGGGCTTCCCTCTGTGATGCTGTCAGCTTTGAGCCCAGGCCTGGGAAAGGAAATCTTTTTCCTTTGAAGCTCTCTGATGAACTTGGGAGTGAGTTGATGTGGGAGAAAAGGAGAGACAGAGGGAGAAGGGGAGAAACAGAAATGTATACAGAACTGAGAGAGACACACACACAGAGAAGGAGGGAGAGAGAGTCAGCAAAAGGGAACCAGTGACCAGCTCTAGGACTGGGCAATGGGGAGCATTCATTCATTCATTCCTTCATTTTCACATGTAGTTACTGAAGCTCATGGTTGCAGGTGTGAGAGAGATGGAGTGAATTGAGACAGGCTGAACAAGGACAGAGACAACACAAGGAGGAAGGCAGAGAGGGACCCAGAAAGTGTGTGGGGTTTGGGGCAGAGAGAAGGAACCTTGGACCTGTGCCCACTGTTGCTGTCACTCACCGGAAGGCGAACTGTGGTTCCACCCTCTTGTCCAGCTCTGTGACTGTGGCCAAGATACTTACCCTCTCTGAGCCTCAATTTTCTCATCTGTAAAATGGTTTTGAAATTAGTACTCACCTCACAAAACAGCTAATGAAGAGTAAACAAGACTATGCAGGCAAAATAGTGGGGGTTTTGTCCGCAACACTGGTGATTCCTCTATGGGAGGAACCACCATCCCCCAACATTAGACAGGGCCCCAGCCCCCACTGGCACAAGGCCCTTGATCTCAGTGGGGGCTCGGTGGACTAGAGGGGGGGAACTAGTAACAAGTGTGGCTGCTGAGAACCCAAGTCATCTACAGTCCACGGGGAAGTCAGGGAGCAGACTCAGTGCCACCGATAGCAAGATGTCCCGATGTGGCCCAACCCACCCTGTCAATTTTACAATATTGGCTTTTTAAGACTCTCAACAACTTCATGAGGTTGGGACTGTTTTTCCTTTTCTCTCAAATCCTTTGCCTGACTTGACCCTCTGCCCTTTAGCCACACTGAACTTCCTCCCTTGCAGTCACTTTGCTCCTTCTCACCTCAGGACATTTGCACACGCTGTTTGTCCCCTCCCTCAGTGCTTTTCCTGGTTTCCTTCTCCTGGCTCACTCTTCACCCTTCACCAGAGTGTCTCTTTCTCAGTCCCTGCTTGAGGGGACTTGGTGGCAAGATAAGGACAGCCTTGCTCTGGCCATGGGCGCCCTGCCCACTGCCTGTAGGCAGCTGCCCTCAGCCCTGACTTGCTCCCCTCCAGAGGACCCCCCCTTCCCCTCTGGAGCCCCCTTGCAGGTGGGAGCTCTATCCCTGAACCCCCAGCTCGTGCCACACCCCTTTTTCTGTGCTCCCTATTTCCCCACCAATAGTGCTCGCCTCAGTTGTGAGTTATACATTTACATTCGAGAGTCTATTTTATCTGGTAAGAGTCCAGGAAGATAGGTGCTTGCTCATTACTTTACCCCCTGGGACTCAGTACAATGCCTGGCACACAGGAGGTGCTCACAGCAACAGTAGGTTCTCCAAATAAATGGAGGAATCTGGTTTCAGCCTCAGACCTGTCCGGTGCTCTCAGCCTGTCTGCTGGGTGTGTCCTGGTAGACACAGGCTGGGGTGTCTAGTCTCAGATGGAGGCTCCTCCGAGGGCCCTTCCCATCCCCTCTCCTTGGTCTGGTGGGGTCTGGCTAGCTGGGGTGGTGGCAAGTGACTATTGTGTGAGGAAGGAGCGTTGACAGACAGGTGCAGGCACCTCAGCCCTGTGCCAGTGCACAGTGCGCACCTGCCTGGATGTCATGGAGGGGAGAGGAGGAGCTGTGACTCACACCTGTGCTCCCTTTCCCAGCAACAACCACATGATGACTCAGGCCCCGCCCTGGGCCCCACCTTGTCCCAATGACAGACAGCGATGGGAGCAAGTAAGGGCCATAGACAGCTGCCTGCAGGCAGCGAGCAAGGCTCCCATGGGGAGAGCAAGGCTGTCCTCATCTTGCCACCAAGTCCCCTCTGCAGCCCCCTTGAAGGTGGGATCTCTGTTTCATTCCCCCTGTCCTATTGTGCCTCTCTGAGTCCTCATAGCCCCCTTTGTCCCACTCCATCCACCTGCCAAGGGCAGGGATGGTGCTTGGGTTGCTGGCACTGTGGGTTCAGGCTGCGCCTTACATGTAGGCTACAGAGAGGAGGTGCCGATGCTCACTCGGTCTCAGGCACAGGGGTGCCCCTGGAACCAGAGTTCCTTTCCTGTTTCATTCTTTGGAGGGTTCCTATGAGAGGTGCTAGTAAGAGTGAGCCATGTCATATGGCCTAAAAAATCACTCACTCATCCCTGGCCCCATCTTGCCCAGTCTGGCTCCCTATGCCAGGCAGAGAGCTTGGAAGAGAAGGGAAATGATGGTGTCCAGTTGCAAGTGGAACAAGACCTCCTAGGTCAACCACAAGAGCTGTCCAGCACAGATGTGGTGAGAGGAGGGCTGCTGCGGGCAGGAATTGGTCTTTGTCTGGAGACTCTTGGTCTTTGTGGCCTTTGGCAACACTGCATAAAAGGGCTTCTCAGGAGGACACTGAGGCCATAGCCACAGAGGAAGGGAAGATGTGGCTGGCCGATGGTCCACCCTGTCTGACTGGGACCTATTGCTCTTTTTATACCATGGTAGTCCCCAGGGACAACTTACTTTCCTGGGCAGCTGGGAGGAATTTTGAGGGCCATAGCCTGCTTCTCTGGGCTGAGCCAGGCTCAGGACAAGGCTGAGGGTGGGAAGCTAAGGAGAGGGTAAGGCTAGGGGTTAGTGAGTTTGACACCAGGATGCTCATCTTTCAGGACAGCCACTGGTCAGGCCTTCCCCAGCTGGGAGCTGTGGCAAATCAGGCAGGTTTGAACTGTTCTTAGATCTCCCAATATGAGTGCATTTGTGGGTCAGAGAGAGCCCACCCTCAGGTCTGCCCCAATTCTCTTGTATCCAGCTCATGCACCCAGGACCTGTGGTATCAGCGTGGGGATTGGGGGAGGTACTTTCTAGGCTTTAGGCCATGTTGTAGGTGGATTCTGGGCTTCCTGGAAGAGTTTGGCAGGGGGACCTTGGATGGTCTAGAGCCATTCAAGAAAGTAGAAAGGGAATCAACACATAACAACTAACTTGAGTCTCTCGTCTCTCATGTGTTAGGCATTCACAGGAACCCCTCAATATTCCCTGTACTACCTGCTTGCTTTTTTATTTATAAGATAGGGTCTCGTTCTGTTGCCTGCCCAGGCTGAAGTGCAGTGGCATCATCATGTCATCATGGCTCACTGCTACCTCAAACTCCCGTGTTCAAGTGATCCTCTTGCCCCACCCTCCCATGCAGCTGTGAGTACAGGTGTGCTCCAACAAGCCAGGCTAATCTTTAAAAAATTGTTATTTTTCATAGAGATGAGGTCTCACCGTGTTGTTCAGGCTGGTCTCAAACTCCTGGGCTTAAGCAATCCTTCTGCCTTGACCTCTCAGAGTGCTAGGATTATAGGCAAGGGACACCGTATCTGGCCTTAATTTTTAATGTAACATATGTTGTACCACCATTTAAGTATTTTTTAAACCCATTTTGGTAGGTTAGCTCACCTTTCATTTCAACGAATATATTTATAAAGGAGTCCTATATTACTGCCCAACAGCAGGAAAATCAGAATCATTTGTCAGGAAGAGAAAGGAATGATATAAAGAAACACTTTGCTTCTAACTAGATTCAGTTGCTTTCTACAGCCTCTGAGCCCACGGTTGGCTCTGGTTTTAGTGAACAGAGTGATTGACAGTGGGGAGGGGAGTTAAAGAGGCCATAGTATCTAACTGAGAGTTTCTCCTCAACTAATCAGAAGAATAAAAAATAGAAGAAATAGTCTTTCCACCAAGTGCTTCAGTATTATTTAAAACAGTCTCTGAGTCACTTCAGAGCCTCTCAAGAAACACTGGTCCTTTATGGTGCCTAAACATTCTTTGGCCTCTGTCCAGAGGTCACTGCCTCTTTCAGGCCCTTGTTGGCTGTTCTGGCTTCTCTCTTCTCACCTTTTGCCCTCTTCTGACTCTTAGCATCTCTCTAGAACCACTGGCATCCTCCCTTCATCTCACCTGTGTTGGGATCCTATCCAGACCAGACACAGTGCTGGGCGGGGGAGGCAGACTTAGAGGTGCTCCTGCCACCTGGGAGACCATGGAGATTAGTGTGAGAGACTGTGACAGAGCAAAGAGCAAACCCAGAGGGGGAGCACAGGAAGGCTTCATTGAGGAGGCGGCACACAGAGGGGTCCCTGAAGATGAGTTGGGGTTTTCTGCTCAGAAAAGATAGAGAGGGCCATTTCCATTCGAGGGAACTGCAAGTGCTGAGCATTCTCCGAGGCAGACAGGGCATTTGGGGAGGATTGCTTGACTTGGTGGGGGCCTGGGGGAAGGTGAGAGATGGGGCGAGAATGGGAAGATGGGATATGGGCCTTAAGTGCCGGGAACATGGACCTTACCTTGGGGGTGAAGGTAAGTCAGTGGAGTGACACATCACTCCAGACACAGGTTAGAAAGATCGCTCTGGCAGCCATGAGGCGGGAATCAGAGGGACACCAGAGAGGCAGGAGAGCACTAAGTAGCTGACGGCTAAGGCCTGGGTGAGGGCAGAGGCAACAGGGAGTCAGGGGCTGAATAATCAGAGGCATTTGGCATTTCTTGAGTGTTTCTCATGGATCTTTTACTAGGAGATGAGCTAACTATTAACAGCATCATTTTACAGAGGAAACCAAGGCACAGAGTAGTTAAGTACCTTATCAAAGTCACACAGCCTGTGAGCACAGAGCAGGGACAGTGCTCCAGCAGTCATCCCACAGCTACAGCCTTCTTTATCACTCCCTGCTGGCCTTGCTGACCAGAAGATGCGTCTGAGTTAAGTCACACATCTCTGTGTCCCCAGGGGATCAGTATGGGGCAGACACACAACCAAGGCCAATTCTATACCTCCTGCTGGACCCTGCAGAAGGACCAGGACAGTCAGGCCACTTGCCTTCCTGCTCAAACGTTGGCTAGCGTTAGCAACATTTTATTTATTTGGTCCACTTTCTTCTCCTGGTCTTTCGTGTGAACCCTGGGCACTGTCCTTGGGCGCTGGCGGGCACATTGCTCTATGTCTTTCTCCATCTTTTGGCCACGCCACTTGTCTCCTCACCAGATAGAGTCTCCTGAGGGCAGAGCCTTGGTCTCCCCAGAAAGCCTTGAGGATCCTGAGAGCAGAACTGGTTTCTCATCCGACTGGGGCTCACGAGAGCAGGGGCTATGCCACCCCCATGCTCTATAAGACCTCCTTGGTACCCTGGGCACAGGTCGCCCACAGTGGGCACAAAGTGGGAGCAGGGTGGGTGCAGATAGTAGTAATCACCAATGGTGGAGGTGACTCTGCTCCTGGGAGTTTCTATCTCAAAGGGGCTAAGTCTCAGACCTGCTGTTGTGGCCAGTCAGAGACCAAACTCCAGGATCTAGGTCACCCCTGTGGCAGCAGAGCTGATTTATGGCACCCCTGACAGCCTAATATCATCAAATTACCCTAAACAATGGAGAGAGGCTGGGCTGCCCCTAGGCAGTCAGCAAAGGACGCTGAGCTTTGGGCGACCGCTGCCTCCCCATCCCAGACCTCCTTTGGGTCTGTGGGGGGAGGCTGGCACTGAGCGAGGTCACACCCAGGCGTGCCACCATCAGCCGGGGGTATAAGTAGGCAGCCCTGGGGACAGCTCTGTACCTTGCACTCAGGAGTCAGCAGCACTCCTCCAACTGCTTCCCATCCTAGGAGCCGAGCGCAGGGCCATGAGTTGCAGACAGTCCTCATCCTACTACAGCCGCAGCAGCCTTGGTGGCGGCGGCGGTGGCGGTGGCAGCAGCATGTCTTCCTGCAGTCGTTTCAGCTCCTCGGGGGGTGCCGGAGGAGGGGGCCGATTCAGCTCTTCCAGTGGCTATGGCGGGGGGAGCTCTCGTGTCTGTGGGAGGGGAGGCGGCAGCAGCTTTGGCTCCATCTACGGCGGAGGATCCGGGGGTGGGTTTAGTTCTAGTAGTTATAGTTTAGGGGGTGGTTCCAGAGGTTTTGCTTCTGGTGGATGCTTTGGTGGGTCTGGAGGCTTTGGGGGTGGCTTTGGTGGTGGTTCTGGAGGTGGCTTCGGCGGTGGTTCTGGAGGTGGCTTTGGCGGTGGTTTTGGTGGTGGGTCTGGAGGTTTTGGAGGTAGCTATGGTGGGTCTGGGGGTGGCTATGGTGGCAGTGATGGTGGTATTCTGACCACAAATGAGAAGGCCACCATGCAGGAACTCAATTCCCGGCTGGCCTCCTACTTGGATAAGGTGCAGTCTCTAGAGGATGCTAACCGTAACCTGGAGAGTAAGATTCAAGACTGGTATCAAAACAAGGGGCCCAGTGTATTCCAGAAGGACTACTCTGATTACTACGACACTATTGCTGATCTCCAGAAACAGGTAAGAGAGCAGAGGCCAGAAAACAGGAAACAGCAGAGGCAGGAAACTCCAATCCTCCTCTTTCTCTAGCTCTCTTTTCTCTCTTATATACCTTATCTTCCCAAAAGGTAAAATGGTAGACTCTAAGCTTAAACAACATCCAGGGAACCCATCTTTTTAGAAACTTTAAACTTGCATCAGAAACAAACCTCTGGTTTCTGAAGGCCCAGGGCTGGGACGGGACTGTGGCAGTCGGGCTCCTTGCTGTTCTCACCCCTTCCCTGTGCTGTCACACAGGCTGCCTCTGGATGTGCTGTTTCTTCTACCTATGCCTCTTCCATCTATTTGTGTTCAATCTTCAGGGCCCAATTCAGTTGCCATCTCTTTCCTGAAGTCTTTCTTGATCTCTCATAACCATAACCCGCCTCTCCATTCCTGAACTCTTTTAGGATACTGTGGACTTTGTAGTCAATGGGGGGCTCCTTGAGGAACAGTATATCAGTGATCTCTGAACTCCATGGTGGTCTTTGCAGTAGATCTTCAAATATTTGTTGAATGGATGGTTGATGGCCACACTGAACATCCTTGCTGAAGGCTGGGAGGGGTCTGGGCCATTCATCAGCTGTTGGAAGCTCCTTCTGCTTCTTGAACATCTTCCCGGTTGGGACCTTCAACCTCCGATGGCTTTGGCTGGCCCCTTGTCCTCCCAGCAGTGGGGCACAGCAGGGTAGCATGATTCCATGCTGCTTTCTCTTTTTCAGAAGGAGGATACGACCGTAGACTATAACAAAACTCTCTTGGATGTTGACAACACTCGCATGACACTAGATGACTTCAGGCTAAAGTGAGTCCTGCTCCTTTCATCAATACGTACCCCATCCCCAGTGCTCTGGAGGTCCCTGGAGAGCCTGGTGCCTTTTCAATCATTCTCTACCCCTGCCTGCAGGTTTGAGATGGAGCAAAACCTGCGGCAAGGGGTGGAAGCCGACATCAACGGCCTGCGGCAGGTGCTGGACAACCTGACCATGGAGAAGTCTGACGCAGAGATGCAGTATGAGAGCCTGCAGGAGGAGCTACAGGCCCTCAAGAAGAATCATCAGGAGGTGGGATGCTGGCTACTACAGCTTACTGGCAAGAGGGAAGGACGGGAGAGCAGAGGCCCTGTGGGGCATTGCCTGGGAGACATTCTCTCCCTTGCTTCCCAAGAGGACACTTGCAGCTCCTCCTTAGCACTGTCTATGGTGGTGGTTCAGCTTTGATTTCACAACTATACTCTGGAAGCACACTCTGAAAGATGGTGAAGAGGATCCTACCCTTGACCTGACCACACATTCCCTTCTTCCCTGGCAGGAAATGAGCCAGCTGACTGGGCAGAACGATGGGGATGTGAACGTGGAGATAAATGTTGCTCCTGCCAAAGATCTCACCCAGATCCTCAATAACATGCGCAAGGAGTATGAAGATATCATTGCTAAGAACCGAAAGGATATCGAGCAACAATATGAGAGTCAGGTGAGCAGAGTGGGCTGCCCATCCAGCTGTCTCTCTCTTCACCCTTGCAGCTCTCTGTTCCTCTACCCCATCCCTCTCTTCCATCCCTTCATCCCCCACTACTTTGTTTCAGTGCAGCTGTCACTGACCTGTCTTCTGATGGATGTTACTCATTCATCTTTCTTCACTGCACACAGATGTAATTGTGGAGTAGCTTCTCAGTGTTGGGTTTTGTGCGAAGTGCTGATGTCTCAGAGATGAGCCCAATAAGATTGCTGCCCTTGAGGGCTCACAGTTTGTCAGCTGTGTGAGAGCAAAATCAGAGCCTGAACAACTTACTTTAATGCTATGTAAGATAGGACCTTAGAAGAGGGATACAGTGTGCCTCCAATACCACCCTGTGCTCCTTGATGGCTCCCTTCCTCCTTGGGTCTCCAGAGCCTCTCAGAGAGCCTCACACATAAAGGCAAGGTCTGTAGTGTGTGTGTATGCTGTACTTGGAAGGTGGGGAACAGTTTGAAAAAAGATTAGAAAGGTGATTTGGGGACAAAGTATGAAGGGCTTTGAAACCTTGCTAAGAGGCAATGTCATGTTGAGAGAACTGGAGAATCCCACATGGCTGGAGAGATCCAGAACTCAGAATAACTTATCCTTGGTTTTGGCTCAGCTTTGACCATGAAGGTGAAGATCCTGGTGGGTGGGACAGAACCTTTCCCACTGAAGCTATTGGCCCACCCTGGTTCTCACTGAGCCTTTGGGTTTGCAGATGACCCAGATTGAGCAGCAAGTGTCAAGTGCTGGCCAGGAGGCGGAGTCCAACACCAAGGAGGTGACTCAGCTTCGGCATAGTACCCAGGAATTGGAGATCGAGCTGCAGTCTCAGCTCAGCAAGGTTAGTATCCCTGCTCTAGACCCTCTGCCAGGGTGGGATGCAGGAAGCTTTGCATGATCTCCAGGAGTGGGAAGGAGAGGAGCTATGGCATCCCTCCTAAAACATCCTCCTGCCCCACAGAAAGCAGCCCTGGAGAATTCCTTGGAAGAAACGAAGAATCGCTACTGTGTCCAGCTGCAGCAGATCCAGCATCAGATCAGTGATCTGGAGGGCCAAATCACTGATACTCGGCAAGAGATTGAGTGCCAGAATCAGGAATACGGCCTTCTGCTCAGCATCAAGACACGGCTGGAGCAGGAAATTAAGACCTACCGCAGCCTCCTTCAGGGTGGCCAGGAAGACTTGTAGGTGTCCCAGGATTCTTTTGAACCCCTAGGAGTGCCTAGACCTCTGCTATGACTTCGGTTCTCTGAATAGAGGCAGCTGGGGAAGCTCTTGTACACAAGGGTCTGATGGGTTGGGGACTTCTTCATCCTGTGTGTGTGTGGGGGGCCTCAGGGCATTTGGGCTTTGGGGAAGTGGATGATGACAATGTGAGAAGGAGCTGCTTCCCTGCTCCAGGGAAGTGTACGGCTTCACAGTCCCAGACAGAGGCTCTCTCCTCCCAGCTGCAGTACCAGCTCACCTTCTGTCCTCTGCCCTCCAGAAAAAAAAAAACAGAAAGATTCATGTTTGGGTCTTGAGTCTGTCCAGGGCCATCTTAGTCTATTATTTGTATATATATGTGAGGGCCACACATTCGATCTCTTTTTTCTTTCTTTCTTTTTCAGTGACTCTTCTGGAGCTGAAAAAATTGGCTTTGGAGGTGGCCAAGGAAGTCGAGGAGGAAGTGGATCTTATGGTGGAAGTGGAGGCAGTTCTGGAAGAGGAAGGGGGTCTGGAGGAGGCAGCTATGGTGGAGGAAGTAGCTCTGGAGGAGGAAGAGGAGGTGGTTATGGTGGTGGAGGAAGTGGCTCTGGAGGAGGAAGTGGAGGTGGTTATGGTGGAGGAAGTGGCTCTGGAGGAGGAAGTGGAGGAAGCTATGGTGGAGGAAGTAGCTCTGGAGGAGGAAGCCATGGTGGAGGAAGCCATGGTGGAGGAAGCTATGGTGGAGGAAGTAGCTCTGGAGGAGGCAGCCATGGTGGAGGAAGTAGCTCTGGAGGAGGAAGTGGAGGCAGCCATGGTGGAGGAAGTGGTTCTGGAGGAGGAAGTGGAGGCAGCCATGGTGGAGGAAGTGGTTCTGGAGGAGGAAGTGGAGGCAGCTATGGTGGAGGAAGTGGTTCTGGAGGTGAAAGTGGAGGCAGCTATGGAGGAGGAGGTGCAACCAAAGGTGGAAGTGGTGGAAGATCGCCCTCTTCCTCAAGACCTGGTGACTATGATGATACAAAAGGTAAGGAACAATACAATTCTTGGCTGTGGGGTAGGGAGAGACACAACTCCAGGTTGTGGGGTGGAGGAAGAGGCAAAGTATCATGCCTCCTTTTCAGTATCTTTGAACCTCTCTGGAGAATACATGTTCTGGACCGAACTAGATTTTAGAGAGGTCTCTAATGAGGTTCCATAGATTTTCCTTTGGTTCTTAATTGATCATTATTTTTGACACAGATTTGGTTGAGGCTACAATCAAATATACACATGGCCAATTCTCAATAGTTTAAGAGATGGGTTGATAATTGTGCACTAGCTTATATATTTCTAATCATGCTTTTTAAGGCAAGTTTTATTATTGTCCCTATTTTTAAAAAAATGAGCCTCAGAGAAAATAAGTAATTTACACAAGGTTATATAATTCATAGATGAGGGACTCAGCTCAGTGTGGCTCCCTAGTCAGTGCTTTCAACCATCATGAGGATGGGAGACCTGGATTAGCAACAGTGTTGGTGGAAAAGAGGTTCAAGAGTTTTAGTCAGTGGTTGACTTGCACAAATATTACGCAATGCAGCTGCCAAAAGAAGTACACAATGAATATGACAGTCTAAATGGAAGAAAAGAGTCACACAGTAAAGCAGTCCCTAGGTCGGGGAAAATTCCCTCATGTACATACTGAATTTTATAAAATAAAAACTTAATATGAAATGATGGTAAAAGGCTGGGTCACATGACAGGGAATGTTTAGCTCAGAGGAGGCTTGAGGTGCCTGGGAGCCACCCTTCTGTAGGGGGTCTGGTATGGTTTTGTGTGTCCAGTGACATTGCAGGGCTATGCATGTGCTTCTAGAGGTGAAGTTGGGGCCATCTTTGCCTCAATATGCAAAAATGTACTAATGAAGCTGCTGACTGCAGAGGGCTGCCTCATGGGAGATTGTCTGCCAGGGCTACTGCAGGAGATTCAGGAAACAGATGGGGACAAGAGGTTGGGTGACCCCAACTCTTTCTACCTCAGGACTCTCTAGATATTGAGGCTCCAGTGTTCCTGCTCCCAGTTTCACCATTTTTCTCCAAGTCCCAACTTCTCATAGTCCTTTCTTTTCACAGTCACTTCTCTTCCATCTCTCCACAGGTTACCACATGCGATACTAGAGCCTCTGTGAACTTTCCCTGCCCAGCCCCGGCTGAGCTTCCCCCAGATGGCAGACCCTGGATGAAGCCTGTTTACTGCATCCTGACATCAGGAATAGCTGTCAATGAGCCCTGGTGCCCATTTGGGACTGGACTGACTTGGAGCGTGTGCCTCTGGTTGTCTACTGGCTTCCTACTGTGCTGGGCTTTGATGGCTTCAGGGTTGGGAAGGCCTCCCTTGCTTTCTAGGGCTTGGGGTGACCTCACACCCTGCCCGATCCCAAATTCCTAATAAACCTTTCCCACTGCAACTCAAACTTCAGTGTGGACCCATTTGTTCTTTGAGATAAGAAGGGAGTGAATAGAGGTCAAAAGAATCAATTGAATCCACTATGAAAAGTGTTGGTTAGCTTTTCTATCAGTTAGCTTTTGTTTATAATAAAGCAACTCACAGTTTGGTGGCTCAAGATAGCAACTATTAATTTAACTTATAATTTTTTCAGTTGGCAACTTAAACTGGGCAATTTTGTTTTCTTTTATGCATCTGTGGTCAGCTATAAGGGAGCCAGGTGGCTCTGCCTTGGAAGTTTTCTGGATGCTGGCTAGGATGATGTGGATGAATGAGCTGTATGACTTATTCTCCAGCCGGCTAGCTTGAGCTGTATTCCGTGACCATGGCAGCGTGCAAGGCCTCTTGAGGCTTAGGTTCAGAATAATAACTCTGTCTGCATTATATTGGCCAAAGCAAGTGATTACCTAGCTCAGACCGAGGGCAGGGGAAACAATCTTCTCTTGATGGGAGGAGGTGCAAAGCCATGTGGCAAAGGGAAGGGTATGGGGGAAGGGCAATAATTGAGGCCACTTTTGTTGCCAACAATCTACCATAGTCTACTGGTAGGTTGTGTGTTAGCTATGGATGGAAATAAGACAATAATGTGGTTTTTGCTTTGGAAGATTTCATAGATATGAAAAATATAGGCAAAAATGAGGTATTCTGAGGCAGAATAAGGAACATTCTATAAGAAAGATGGTAGCCAATAACATTCTTCAAGGATTCTGATAGTCAAAACTCCTTTTCATAGCTAGGGCAGAGAGCCCTCTCATCCTATGTACCAGGTACGATAGCTACATGGCAAGTCTTGCCAAAGCTTAAAACAACTACTTATTTTGCTCATGAATCGAAAAATGGAAACCACACTTGGTGGGGACAGCTCATCTCTGTTTCTGTTGGTGTCCTTGTGGCTCATAGGCTGGGGACTCTTGCTCACTCACATATCTGGCCCAGGTGGGGCTCCTCAGACATCTCCATCTCCCTGGAGAGTGTGTCAGTGTGATCCCTCCCACAGGAGAGCTTCAGGGTAGCCAGACTTCTCACACACTGGCTCAGAGTTCCCAAAACATATGCCCTAAGTGAGAAACGGCCAGGAATGTTGGGGTACCAGCCCCCACATAACCTGTGGGTATCCCTTGGTGATTGGCGGTGATGAGAGAAGGAAAGAAATAAAGACAAGAGACAAAGTAGGATTTAAAAAGGTGGGCCTAGGGGCCCGTTGCCATCTAACTCAAGGAACAGCAAAGGCCCCTTGTTGTGTGTTAACTTGGTATTTGTTACCTCCATTGTCTTCAAATCAACCAATAAGCAATCACCAGGAAAAGCCAAAAATAGCACTATACATCATCAGTTTTGTGGTGCTTACAACTTCAACTAAGCTCCTCTCTAACCAAATTTAATTTTTAACACAAAGAACTGAGATGCAGTCTACGGAACAAGGAACAAGACTTACAAGCAGGATGAGGGAGTAGACAGCAAGTTTGACCATGCACACAGTTTCCAAAGGAGGCAATGAAGTCTCCTGGTCCCTGTGGCCAGACAGGGCGACAACACACTTGTTTCAGGAGTGGGGAAGAAAGAAGTTGTTCCTCTTATCTCGACCCCAAGAAGTTGTTGCTCTTTCGTGGAGAGCTTGCTGCATGTACTGGTCCCAGCACATCTAGCCACAGCGCATTACCCCCTAGAGACCATGGTGCAGGCTCTCTGTAGGGCAAAGTTCAGGCCTCAGCAAGACATTTCTTGTCGTTTTTTCCAAGGCCTGTGCTGCTGTAGTTCAGCAGACTTTGGGGGCTCCCAATATGTGTTGTGGTCTCCCTGTGCACATACTCTCAATACGTGTGTTTTCTACCTTTCCTGTATCCCATTTCTCACAAGCTGCATCCCCTAACTAAATTTGTATGAATAAAAACATCATTAAAAATCCAATTTATGTGGGTACTTCAAAAAGGTGCCGTCTTCTGCCTGTACTCCCTCGGCCTTGTCCTCCCACATGTCCACCCACAGAAGGTATTTTACTTATCACCAGAACTTGGGAGTCACATAGTGTCACTTTTGATATAGGCACTGGCCTGCCTAGATTCAAAGGAAAGGAACAAAGAGCTTGCACTAAGCAGAATTCCAAGATGATCCACCTAGATTCCCAGCCCTGGGGTACATGTATTTTCTCCACTTATTTGAGTAAGCACGAACCTAGGTGCTGCAATGAAGGGATTTTGGTAATTCAAGTCTCAAATATGTTGCTATTAAGATAAGGAGATTATCTGGTGGGCTTGACCTAATCACCTGAGCCCTTTAAAATCTGAGGGTTTCTTCTGACTGGTTACAGAAAAAGTCACAGATCTGAAGTGTGAGAAGATTACTGTCGATGGCTATATCACCCTGATTGCACCTAACCCTGTGTGAAGTATGAGAAGATTTCAATGTGTCTTTGTTGGCCAAAGATGGAAGGGGCCATGTGGAAAGGAATGTGTGGGCTCAAGGAGCTAAGAGCCAGTAAAGATCAGGGAATCACAGTCCTGCAGCTGCAAGGACCAGAATTTTTCTGAGATAAAGAAAGAGCTTGGATTTCTTTCCTGGAGCCTAAGAGGAGGTAATCTGTGGACATTGTGGGGCTTCTCTGCACACAGACTCGTAGTCCTCTGGGTTTCTGCCCAGCTGGCTCAGTCTCCTAATCCTCTGTACATGGAGCGGAGCATTGTGTAGTGAGTGGAAGGCAATGAAGGACCCAGTTAGCCTGCCAGAGGGACCAAGACCTGAGTGTCATATGGTGGGCAACAGGGCCTCAGGACTGACCTGAGAAGGTGCAGCCAAAACTTTGAGATGATTTGAGGCCTGCATCCACCATGAAGAAATAGCTCCTGCCTGCAGACCTGATGGCTGAGGAGGCAGCTTTAGTGAGGTTTCTCCAGGATGATTTTCATATATACTCTGATGGTCATTCCAGAAAAAGGGTTCCAAAATTGCTTTGAAGGGTGGACTGGAAGCTGGCATTGATGCATGGCTTCCCAAGGGGAGTACTTTGAAGGTGACTGTGGTGATGTTCAGCAATGAGGGTCAATTCAACCTAATAGCCTAGGGTGAAGGCCAGAAAGAGTGAAGAGGAGGAAGAGAAAAGGAAAAATTTTAAAAAATTAATAAAAAAAAAAAGAAAGGACACATGAAGAGGAACAAGCGAAAAAACTCTGGCAACATGAAAAACTATAACAAATCAACTCCTCCAAGGGATCACAATGGAGCTATGACAGAAAATTTTGACCATAAAGAAATTGTTGGAATGACACAAATGGAATTCAGAATATAAATGGCAGATAAGACGAATGGAAATGAAGAGAAAGTGGAAACCAGCAAAAATAAGTCCAAAAATTGTTTTAAGAAATTAATGAAATTAGGCCAGGCATGGGGACTCATGCCTGTAATCCTAGCACTCTAAAAGGCTGAGCAAGAGCCAGACCCCATCTATACTAAAAATAGAAAAACCAGCCAGTTGCAGTGGGCACCTGTAGTCCCAGCTATTTGGGAGGTTAAGGCAGGAGAATCACTTGAGCCCAACTGTTTGAAGTTTCTGTGAACTAGGCAGAAGCCATGGCACTCTACCTAGAGTGACAGAGTGAGACTTTATCTAAAAAAAAAAAAAAAGAAAGAAAGAAAGAAAAGGAAAGAAAAAGAAAAAAGAAATTAATGAAATTAAAGACAGAGTCATCAAGGATATGGACAAAACTAGGAAGGCTATAACACAGCTTAAAAAATTGAAAGGCATTTGGGGAGTTTGAAAACACAGCAGAGAGTTTCAGCAACAGATTAAACCGTGGAGAAGAAAGAATCTCAGAACACAAAGATAAGGCTCTCGAGCTAACCCAATCATTTAAAGAGGCAAAAAGGAAAGGAGCAAAAGCAGAGCAATCTCTTTGAGGGATATGGGACTATGCAAAGTCTACAAATGTACAAATCACAGGCGTCCCTGGAAGAGAAGACGAGAATCCCCCAAACATGGAAGCTCTAGTAGAAGATATTATGGTTGAAAACTTCCCAAGTATTGTCAGAGATCCAGACATACTATGTACTCTTACTAGGTGGTTATTGAGCTCTAGGATGACTCAGTTCAAACAGAGTCCCTCCCAGACACATTATAATTATCCTGGCCAAAGTCAAAATGAAAGAGAAAATTTCTACAAGCTGACAGGCGTAAGCTATACCTGACCTATAAGGGTAAACCTATCAGGTTAATGATTTCTCAGGGGAGACTTTACAAGCCAGAAGAGAGTAGGCTCCAATCTTCAATTTACTCAAACAGAAAAACTCCCAGGTTAGGATTCTGCATTGTACAAAAATGAGTTTCGTATTTGTTGGAGAAATCAAATCTTTTCATGACATGCAAACTTTGAGCAAATTTACCACTACCTGCCCTGCAGGAAGTTATCAGACCTATACTGTACACAGACCAAGGCAGTATCTCCCAGCAAAGTAAAACAACCTGGTAACTTAGAGACAAAGCCTACCTACCACAATGGCCCACGTGATAAAACAAAGCAGCAAAGTCCCTCACAAAGGACAAACAAAAATCCACGCTTCTTATCAATTCTCTCAATGAGTTGAATGTCTTAAACACCCCACTGAAGAGACATAGATTTTCTGATTGGGTTAAAAAATTCAAGCCTGGTATCTGCTGTATTCAGGAAACACAACTACCCCCCAAGGACAAATCAAGACTCAGGGTGAAGAGTTGGAAAAAACATTACTTTATGCTAATGGAAATAAACAAACAAAAAAAGCAGGAGTTGCAATACTCATACCAGATACCACTGACTTTAGGGAAGCAAAAGTAAAGAAAGACAAAGATGGCCATTTTATACTGATCAAGGGAACAATTTAACAAGAAGACATATCAACCCTAAATATTTATGTTCCTAACTCAGGAGCTCCCAGATTTATAAAACAAATTTTACTCGATCTAAACAAAACCAGTGAGAATGGCCCACATCACAAGGTCTCCAAGCAACAGATGTTGTGTGGGTAGAGTGAAGGGAGCACTTCTGCACTATTGGTGGGACTGCAAACTATTAGTCTCAATGGAAATTCCTCAAAGAACTAAAAGTAGACCTAACATTTGATCCTGTAACCCCATTATTAGGTATCTTCTCAAAAGAAGAAAAGACTTTTTATCATAAGAACATTTGCACTCGAATGTTTATAGCAGCACAATTCACAATTGTAAGGATGTGGAAACAACTCAAGTGCCCTTCAACATATGAATGTATTAATAAATTGTGGTGCATGTATACCATGGACTATCATTCAGCCATAAAAAAATCAAGATTTTTATGTCTTTTGTAACAACCTAGATGGATCTGGAGAACATTCTCCTAAGCGAAATGTTACAAAAATGGAAAAACAAGCGTCACATGCACTCAGCACTAAATTAGAACTAGTAGATTAACAATTACATGCATGCATGAGAGAAAAATCTCAGTTAAATTCATGTAGAGGGTAGGGGGGATGGATTGGGTAAGTTCCCATCCAAAGGGTACATTGCACAAGTATAAGGTATACTGCCTGGGTGAGGGACACAATTACAACTTGGACTTTAACCTTACAAAAGCAGCAGGACTGTCAGCTAATAAATGGGTGCTGTTTTAAGCTGCTAAATTTGCAGTGATTTGTTAAGCAGAAATAGAAAACAAATTCAGATCCTATTTCACCTCTAGATGGAGGTGGGTGTGTCTGTGTCACATTGAAGAACAGGGTGTGCAATGGGATATTTAATGGGGTTCTTTTTGGAAAACACAAATTTCTATAGGTTGGCTCAAGTCATGGGGACAGGGGTCATGAGCACTAAGTAACACAAAAGCTCAGGAAGATTCAAGATTTTGGAGTACATGGACATAGGAGCAGGATGGTGTCAAGATGCTTAAGCAGTGAGTCTGTGATCTTTTCTCTAGTACTCAGCTGTTAATGTGCAACTGGCTGCTCTCTTTTCTGGTTCTTTTCCTGCTACCTGCTGTCTTCCTCATCTACCCTTTTATGTCTTTCTCTACTCTTCTAACTTTATTTGGGGAATTATCCATTTTGAGCCCGAGGGTCTCTAAAGGAGAAGCCAGAAGCTTGCTTTCCCACCCAGTCTCACACTAGCGCGTGGGCACATGACAACTCTGCCAAGCACGTGACCCACATAAGACTGATTTGGATGTAAAGGAGGCACAGATTGGGGTACATTATGGCAGGAGCAAGGCCAGGCAGAGACACACAGTCTATTGGGGCACTGGGGCAGCATATGATTTTTCTCTTATTAAGTCAAGAACTTTCACCTTTCACTTAAAGACAGCACTTCATGGCATCTCTTTGATCCATCTGAATTACCAGTTTCACTACTCTTGCCCATTGGGGACATTATTAAGTAAAATAAGGGTTACTTGAACACAAGCACAGTGAAAGTGAGACAGCAGGTCTGATAACTGATATGGCTACAAGGTGACTAACGGGTGGGTGGTGTATCCATTGTGGACACCTTGGACAAAGGGATTACTTGCATGCTAGGCAAGGTGGAGTAGGACAGTGTAAGATTTCATGGCATCGTTCAGTATGGTGCATAATTTAAAGCTGATGGATTGTTTACTTGTGGAATTTTTCATATAATACTTCCAGTCTGCAGTTGAACACTGGCAACTGGAAGCATGGGAAGTAAAAATGTGGGTAAGGGAAGACTGTTGTACTGCCTTCCCTGTAGGTGAGAGCAAGCTTGGTCTGGTATTCTCTGTCTATTGGAATAGAGAAAAGAATTTCCCACCCAGCTATGAAGGACTATGGTGATCTGTTTTGGTAAGTAGACATAAACAGGATTAGTGATTGCTATTGGCACAACCATATGATAATTGTAAGGTAATTTACTGTCATTCTGTAACATCTGTCCATATTCTGCATAGGAAAAACAGATGAGTTAATGGGAGAAGTGATCAGAGTCACTGACATATCAAATCTCTTATGTGGCACTAATCTCTGTAGTTCCCTTAGAATTGTTCTAAGGAATTGTTCGCCCTTCTTAGCATAATAACCCCTACTCCATGGATTGGGAGCCACTTAATGATTACATCTATTTCATTGCAGACACTGGGAAATAACTGCAGGACTGGTCCAGGCTACCACTGGGCTCATGTGAGGCAGGACTGTGTTAAAAGCTCATTTTCCATCTGATCTTCTGTATTGGTTAGGTTCTCAATGGAACCAACAGAAACTGCTCTGACTATTTAACAAGTAAGGGATTTACGAGAGCTCTAGACACTTCAAAGAGTCATGAGGAGGGCTGCAGGAACAGAATTTAGGCTGAATTTCCAAGAAACCCCAAAATGACACAGGAGAGTGGGTCTGTCAAGGGAGGGAGCTTCTGCCTCTGTCATGACCCTACAACTGTCAGGTCAAGATGGAGCCTTCTGGATGGAGAAATAGCCTCCACAGCCGAGATTCCAGAATCATCCCAATTTGTCATCTGCCAGAAGACTAGGTGCCCCAAGAGGAGCCCATTTTCTCACCTCTTTTCAAAATTAAGTCCCACATGGGTATATCTGGCCAGTAGAACCTAAGTCACGTGGCTTATCTCTCAGTAGCAAAGGAGGCTGGGAAATGTAGTTTTAAAATCTACCTGGAAGAGAATAGTGACCAAAATAACAGCTATAACCTACACATAAGTTTCCAGTCTAACTGGGGAACAATAGCATTGTTCTCCATTTTTAGAGATTAGAGTTGGTTTGGAGCCAATAATCCCCAAAGGTCTAGATACTTCCCTTGTCCTAGTACATAGCCACTCTTGGGCTATGCCCATAGGTTCCCATGGGGAAGGCTTGGAGATAGATGTATAGGATGTGCTTGTGGTGTTTTGCAGGGGCCTTCCTCAAGGGCACCTGGGCTTCTTTTCATTCAGAGTTCTCTGGCTCTAATTGCTGATTCTGGTTTTGGAATTGGATAAGAGGCTGTCGAGACAGGCGCTCTGTGGTTCATGAGTTGAGTGGGGAGGGAGAAGGGGAAACAAATTATATGTATTTTTGTTTGTGTGGACCTACAGGGCACTGTATGGCCCTGGGGCCAACAGATCTGGTAGCAGCTTCCTGATTCCCAAGCTTTCTGATTGTGGCAGACAAGGAGCTCCCTTGGGGCCTGATCTATGGTGAAAGCCATTTCTAGAGGCCCAACATAAAGTCTGCTCTTCTAGGCTTCTAATGATTTTGCAAGCACTTCATGCTCTGTATTAAATTCCTTTCTTTAAGAAAGTGAGATCGGGCCAGTTGTGGTGGTTCACACCTGTAATCCTGGCACTCTGGGAGGCCAAGGTGGGAGGATCACTTGAGCTCAGGAGTTTGAGACCAGCCTGAACAAAAGGAAGACTCTATCTCTACTAAAAATAGAAAAATAATCCAGGTGTTGTGGCAGGCACCTGTAGTCCCTGAGGCAGAAGGATCATTTGAGCTCAGGACTTTGAGGCTACAGTGAGCCATGATAACTCCACTCTGGTCTAGCTTGAAGCAGAGTGAGACTGTCTAAAAAAGAAAAGAAAAATGAAAGAAAGTGAGACTGATTTCTTTTACTTTAAACTGAACCCCAATTCAATCTTCAACAGTAATCTGTATTGGGGTCCTACAGACCCATGATCAATTGACCACCATCCCAGGTTTTATCATTCTGCTTCCTTATTCCAGCCGACACTACAGCTTTGAAGTGTTCCTACTTGTCCTTTGTCATCTGGGATTCCATCTCTATTGAAATCAGGGAGTTTAATTCCGCCGTAGTGTTCCCTCACCTACATTCCCAGAGAACACCTGCTACCATGGTTTTCAAAGTTGTTGTGTTCCTACTCATCTGTGTATTTCTAGATAGCCGGAATCTACTAGAAATGCCCAACCCTTTTTTGTTCCTCTGCTGAACATTGGAAGAATTAGAATTGTCTTGGGCCACACATTAAATATGTGTACACAAATGCTAAGGAAGCTGATTAGCAAAGTAAAGGTATGTGGATCGGTTTTTGTGATATCTGACACCACAGATCAGCAAAGAACTTTTAACACAATCAGTTTGTGGTTGGCCTGCAGGCCACAGATTGGACCCCTCTGGCTGGACAGTGTCTTTTGGGGTCTCACAGCTGGTTAGTGGGAGAATGAATTCCACACAGTTACTCTACACCAACATCCCTGCTTCCCCAGGTCGCCAGCTCCTTCCTCTTTATTACAAGAACTGTATAAACCTGGGACCAACTATATTTTGAATGGGCTGTGGAGTTCAGAACTGTGGAGTTCAGTTTTTGTTACCCAACTGAACAACCATATAGATCCACTCCTAGATATTCAAGTTAATAGCTGAACTTCTAATCTCTGGTGAATGCCTCCATGTTGATTAATTCAGCTGGATCAAACATTTGAATCAGCTTGGCACCTGTAGCTCAAGCAGCTAAGGCACCAGCCACATACACAGGCTGGTGGGTTCGAATCCAGTCTGGGTCTGCCAAACAATAAAGACAACTACAATCAAAAATTTGCTGGGTGTTGTGGCAGGCACCTGTAGTCCCAGCTACTTGGGAGGCTGAGGCAAGACAATTGCTTAAGCCCAGGAGTTGGAGGTTGCTGTGAGCTGTCATGCCACAGTGCTCTACCCAGGGTGATACCTCGAGGCTCTGTCTCAAAAAACAAAACAAAATAAAAAAAAATTTGAATCCATTCCCAAACTCAATCTTCACATTTCTGCTGATTATAGATTATTAACATCTTGTAATTCTCCAGGTGTGTAAACCTTCTCCTCTCAGTTTTGAATTTGTAATTGATCTCTTTCCCCAGGTATGCTGGAATCTGGCTTATATATAATTTTGGAGGCAATCAAGGGCAGTAGGGTGGACACGGAGATAATTTGGAGTTTGGGGTACTATGAGTCAATTAAATTCTCTAATATATGTTCCTGTTGCAAGTCTGTGGGTGCTCCTCTTCCCTGGTCAGTGCTCTAACTTTTATATAAGGACTTGGCAAGGTTGTCATTTCAACTGATGTTGTGACTTGGAGAATTCAATTTTGAGTTTGTTAGATATTTCAGCTTTGCAACTACTAGA
>NW_003852413.1:22604337-22606156 GCF_000181295.1 Otolemur garnettii
CAGAGATGGTTGGAGTTGGCTGGATTCTGAACATAGACTGTCAAGATTTCCTAAAGGATTTTATGTTGTAAAAGAAAGAGGAGTCAAGGAGGCCTCTGAGTATTTTGTCTGAGCAACTGATGAGAGTTGTCACCCATCGAGATGGGAGTACTGTGAGTACCACTGGTAGGCATGGAAGATGAAGAGTTGGTTTTGGATACCCTGAATTTATATCACCTGTTAGCCATCCTAGCCGAGATCCTTTAGAAGTCTTTTCGCCAGAAATCACTACTGGTGTTAAATTCTCTAACCATCAGGGTTTTTGCCTGCAGAGATCAGAAAGCACACTCTGAAAGCCAGTTGAGGGATATCAGGTAAGTCATAGAATTTCCAGGAAGAACTCCCAGAGAACCCGCCTGTGTGGTCTGGAGGAAGGCCCACCTTCCTCCATCTGCAGGCCCAGGTTCAATAGCATGTTCTATTTGATGCCACCCCAAACCTTTGGCATTGCTCCTTCTAGAAGCTGGATATCTCTGCCATCATTCCCTCTATTTTCCCTTAAATTTTTTTTTTTTTAGAATGTTATGGGGGTACAAGTGTCTTGGTTACATGAATTGCTTTTGTACAATTTGAGTCAAAGTTATGATAGTGCTGGATAGTGTGCAGGGTACCCATTAGGGAGAAATTTATCCTTCTCTCCTACCTTCTCTCACCGCCTTGCTTTCTGTTGAGTTTTTCCAGTAAATGTGCACATCACGTTGACCCACTAGCTCCAATTCAGTAGGGAGTACATGTGGTATTTGTTTTTCCATTCTTGCCTTAATTCACTTGGAAGAATGGTCTCTAGGTCCATCTAGGTTTGTACAAAAGGTATTAGTTCCCCATTTCTTTGTATGGCTGAGCAATACTGCATGGTATACATAGATCACATTTATTAATCCACTCGTGTATTGAGGGGCACTTGGGTGGATTCCGCACCTTTGTGATTGTGAATTGTGCTGCAGTAAACATTTGACTGCAGGTGTCTTTTTGATAAAATGACTTTTCCCCCTTTAGATAAATACCCAGTAGTGGCATTGCTGGATCACATAGTAGGTCTACTCTTAGTTATTTGAGGTATCTCCGTACAACTTTCCATAGAGGTTGTAGTGGTTTGCCGTCCTACCAGCAGCGCATAAGAGTTCCTTTCTCACCACATTATGCCAGCATCTGTTGCTTTGGGATTTTTTAATATTAAGCCATTCTCCTTGGAGTTAGATGATACCTCCCTGTGCTTTTGATGTGCATTCCTGGGTACATAGATTCCACTGGGTGCCTCCTTTTCTTGGATGTGAGCTCCTAGCTGTGGTCTTATAGGATGTCTGACTGGTCACGTGTTTGTGCTCCAGCTGCAAGGGAGGCTGGAAGGCTAATTTCAACCACCTATAGTAAGGAGCACAGACACCAGATGGGGAATTCCTTTTCAAAGGAAACAATTTTCTCCCACAGGAAGGAGCAGGACCAACACTCATTGAGCATTCAATGACGTGCCAGGTTCTGTGCTAAGCCTTTGATGTCCATCACCTATTTCATCTTCACAGCAACCTCACAATGCCATTTCTATTTTCATTTTATACATGTGGAAACTTGTTTAGCGGGATTAAATAACTTGCCAAGAAGATCAGACAGCTCCTAAATGGTGGGGCCAGGACTTGAATCTAGGAAGTCTGACCTGATGAAGCTGGCATTACGGAGGAGGAAACTCTAACTCAGAAAGGTTAAGTACCTTGTTTAAGGTCACATAGCTTATAAGTGATCAAGCAAAGATTTAAATCCAATTTGGCCTGGCTTCAAAGCTAGT
>NW_003852413.1:22607121-22611402 GCF_000181295.1 Otolemur garnettii
AGGTTGTAGCTCCCATTTTTAGATGAGAAAACCAAGTCTCAGGGAAGGAAAGTAACTTGCCCAAGTCTCCCATACCAAGGCTGACCTGAGTCCTATCTGGCCTCCAATAATTTTTAGCACTTTCTAAGATCAGAGGTCTGGCTTCAGTTTCCCCCCTAGAGGGCACTTTGTCGGAGCTTGTTAAAGTTGTTAGTGAACAAGGAAGCAAGGAGCAGACAGCCCCTCAGGACCCCTGAGCACCCTGCTCTCCTCTCCCCTGCGTCTGACACACTCATCTTCCTTTGATCTTCGTGAGCTTTCTCCTCTCTCCCCCTGCAATTCTCTCCACCTTTCCTCTTTGATGCCCCAGGCACTCTCCGCCTCAGGGACATGCCATTCTTCAAATCTGGCCAAACACGATCCCTTTCATCTGTTTCCGTCAGCATGACTAAGACAGGCTGGGGACTGGCAGAAGGAACTTTTGTCAAGTCAGAGGGAAACCTCAGAGAAGTAATTCAAAAAGGTGTCAAACCCATGGGAGTCAAATTTGAGTTCCAAAAGTGGGCTGGGCACGGGGAGGAAGGTTGTCCTATGAGCTGCTGCCTGCTGGGAACTTCTTTCAGAGCCCCTCCCTCCCTCCCTGGGGTCAGGGACCCTTCAGTCCACAGGTGAAGGTGCATATTCCCTGGGGTGTTTGAAACAGCATGAAATAGCTGTAAAACAAAACAAAACTTTGACCAAATCCAGCGGGAAACATGGAAATAAACAAGCCAAATTCTCTCTGTGTGTATATTTAGTAGGACTTTTAAAAGCCTTTGTTTTCCTAATGTGCTTTGTGGGTTTCCAAGAGGAGGTTACAGAACCTGGAAATTCTCTGACTGATTTGACCACAAGATGGGCTGCTGAGTCCCTGGTGAGCAACCCTGGTGATGCTGCTGGGACAGCTGGCTTCTCTCGCCCTCCCTGCCTTCCTCAGCCTGGCAGGGCACTTCTAGGAGGGGAGGGTCCCAAGTGAAGATGGACACTTGTCTTCTCTCATTCATCTTCTGAAGTTTCTGAGAGACTTCTCAGCCCCAGGGCACAATGGGACTAAGGAAAACAGAGTTATGTTTTGACTCTGACGTCAGAAGCTGAGCATGGGGAGAGGTGGGGAGAGCCTCCTTCTTTATTCCCAGCCTCCCAGTCTCCCCTTCTCCCAGCAACTGATGAGATCAGGACCTTGTCATTCTTCCAAAACATGCCCCTGCCACTTCATCACACCCTGATGTCTTCACAATCATGCAAATTGTGTCCCAGAGCTGGGTACCTCCTCTTTTCAATGTGTGCTACAACCACCACACTGCATAAAGATGCAAAATTTAACAACCCCATTGGTGGAAGCTTCTGCTAGGTCCCAGACATGCTGGAGAAGTTACTTCATTAATTTGCACCACTATGATTTGAGGAAGGTCTTTCTGTCTCAGGAGCCTAAGTCTTAGGTTCAATTACTTCCCAAGGTCATGCAGCTTATCAGTGACAGGGCCTGGATTGGAGACTGAGGCTAGCTTGGCTCCAAAGTGAGTGGTCTTTGCGACCCCCCCCACCTGGCCAAACACCTCCTGAGTTTAGAGAAGCCCTAATCCTAACCCGCAATTCTCAGATGACAGTGGTTCAGAGAGGCAGGAACTTGCTGTACTGACTTCTAAACAAGTCACTTCTCCAAGGACAGGCAGAGGCCAATGCTCATTGAACACTCAGGTGTAAGTGTGCTCGATGAAGGAATGAGGTGAAGGCTGAGAGCCCTCTGGCCCTGCTGATTTACGATTCAGAAACTCTTCATTCCTTAAGCTGCCTCCTCCCACAGGGCCTCCTCTCCCTCTCCCTCTCTCTCTAATGTCATGGTTGCCCTTAGCTCCAGTTTTCTCTTAGGGCCAAACACAAAACAAAATCCTCTTTGTCCTTCCCGTGTTCTCTTCTCTTCTTTTCTCTTCTTGATGACACTTAAGATACTTTGGAATTTCAGAGGAAAAATTTGCCAAGCCCAGCCAAGACTTTATGGAAATGAACAGGGGTATTCAGATCCTGTAAATCCCCATGAGATGGAGTTGTAGCTGGCCCCCTTGAGATTTTAGTACCTGGATATTTTTATTTTATTATTATTACTATATTATTTTGTAGAGACAGAGTCTTACTTTCTCGCCCTCAGTAGAGTGCCGTGGCGTCACACAGCTCACAGCAACCTCCAGCTCCTGGGCTTAGGTGATTCTCTTGCTGCAGCCTCCCGAGTAGCTGGGACTACAGGCGCCTGCCACAACACCCGGCTATTTATTGTTGCAGTTTGGCTGGGGCCGGGTTTGAACCCGCCACCCTTGGTATGTGGGGCCGGTGCCCTACCCACTGAGCCACAGGTGCCACCCAGTACCTGGATATTTTTAATAACTAAAATGATAAGAAATTGGACAAGGCCCTGAGTTGTTTACACACGTTAACTGCTTGCTTCTTGAGCAGCATCTCTTATCCTCACCGCATTTATCACAGCAGATACACTATTTCTTTGTCAGGCAGGAGATCAATTCATGAGGAAAATCCATGAGTTTGTTTTGTAGAAGGAATGAAGCCCCTGAAAACATTGCCACCAGCTGCTGACGCCCAGAAGTCTGGATACTCGTGGTGTTATCTGAGATTAAAATCAACACAGACTTCCCCCTGCTCCACCCCCACCCTGCATAAAAGCGCAAACTCGGTGACAAGGCAGATAGGTATGAGGGACTGCTCTCCTGTCTTCTCACTTTGGCCAAATCAAATAAACATTGCTCTATCTCCAAGCACCAGGGTTACGTGTTTGGCTGTGAATTTAGGGTTTTACAGCAGAGTCAAGCTTATGAGACCAAGGGTCAAGGAAGATAAGAGGGTCCACACGGTAATCCCCACTGGGCCCTTAGCCCCTGTCCTAGGTCACTCACGCAGTTGGTGAATACTCAGTAAGCATGTGGTCTCTGTCCTCATGGGCCTCACCACCTACCTACCAGGGGACACACAGGTAAACAGAAACCACATCTGTGAGCTCAGGGCTGTGACGGGGGTAGAGCCACAGACCAGGGAACACCAATTTGGGATTGGGTGTGGGGGAGGTGTGCTGGGGAGAGGGTTAAAAAACAGCAGTTGGGATACAAAAAAAGTGAAGGTGCTGGTGGGTGTGGAATGGGTGGTGGGGATGAATTTGCAGAGCGCTGGAAGTCAGAGCAAATCTCCTACACTCAAAAAACTGAAAGAAGTTTGGAGCAGTGGGAGGGAGAGTGGAGAGGGTTGAAGGTAGAGAGGTTAGTGGGCTGACTTGAAGGGTTTTGACAACCATGCGGGGGAGGTGGGACCCATGAAGTCCCTGGAAGCTTCTGATTATAAATTTCTAGAATGATCGCAGAGGCAACTCAGAGCTACAATAGCCCTCCTGCCTTGCTCATGTTTCCATTCTGTGCCAACTTTTGGGACAGAGCCCCCCAGACAAAAACTGACCTCTGCTCCAGAATACACACCCCATCAGGTGGTTCTGGGAGAAGCCAAGGTTCAGAGATGTTTAGTAACTTGTCTAAGGACAAACAGCCAGTGCAGGAGATGGATAGAGTCTGGATTTGAGCCCACGTGCATGGGATCTCAAGGCCAGTGGATTTCCTTTAGGCACCCTGTCCCTGTCCTTTGCAAGGGATTTAAGGACATTCCTAGGCCTCACTGAATATATGCTTCTAGTTTACCTGGCTCTCTGTAGTTTCATCTCCCAAGGGTCCCACTATACTCCATCCTTAATAAAACTGAAAATTAAGGGGGCTATCATATTCCAAGAAGTTTTAGACCTTTGGGTTACACCGTGATTCTAGCAAGTCTGGTACTGGGAGGCAGGAGGCTGGGCTGATGGCTCCGCCACAGGGCGTGGTGAGGGCAGGTAGTTGAACAGGGCAGGTGTGAACCGCTTCCTTTAGCTGTGACCGCAGCGGCCCCTTCTGGCCATTTTATATACCAGGAAATTGAGTGTCAGACGAACTTCAGTTTCAGCTCAAGGAGAATTATCTTGCCTGATCTAGGGTGGCCAGTGCCTTCTCCACTGCTTTGTGCTCAGAAAGGGAAAGAGATACGCCTAAGGCCACACAGGTCTTTGGACTACTAGCCTTCCCTGGGTTCTTCCTTTTGTACGGCTTTCAGGTCAATGCCTCTTTGCTGCTGTGAGGAGGCCAGGGGGCTGTAGGGAGTGAGGGGCTTGCCCTTCACTCAGAAAGTCTCCCTCTGACCGCTCTTCCCACAACATCCAGCAGGGTCAGGGGGTGCAGGAGG